>NC_092204.1:5537053-5633779 GCF_043381705.1 Parasteatoda tepidariorum
CTTCTAAATTAGAGATGCAACATACAAATATTTGGTATTTAGCCTATACTGCTGAACGCAGAATATTAATTTCGGACGAATAATGGAAGAATCGTCTGCCGAAGACAAAACTTAATTCGTTTACATCCATCTTTCTTGTTTTCGGCCCTGGAAAGGGTTTATTCGATTAACAAAATAATAATGAAGATAAACAAATTTGTGAAAGGTCCGATTAAAAGAAAAATAATTTTGTGAAGGGTCCGTTAACGGACCCAAATTTCTTCTAAGGGTCGCAAGCATAAATATTTAAGCATGTTGACAGTCGAACTTCTATTTAACGAACTTCCATTTTGCGAATTTTTTTTGAGGAAGCAAGAACATCTTGGAAATTTCTTCGTAAAATAACATCCAAATAGCGAATTTTCTATTTAACGAACTTTTCTTTGAGATCCACTTTCTTTATTTCCCAAAATATTTGTGAACTTATTAATGCATTTCATGTGAGGAAATGACCTTGAATTGATTTTCGAAGCCACTTAACTTTTAGGGAAAGCAGTAAAATCCCATTCATTTTTTGTTTGCCTTTCTAACGAAAAACTCTGACAAAATGAACGGATTTTATCAGTAGCAATTAAACTTAACGCATGTGGTAATTATGCTTAAAATTACTTTTATAATCAATGCAGATATAATTTTATACATAAATTTAGCCTTTTTTTTTTAAGTTGAAAATGATAGTGTAACACTGGATTGCTCTATTCTTGCTTTCCACGCAGATTTCTTTCATGATCAAGATTTATAAAATAAAGAGTAGATACTAGTTTACAAGATAAAGGTGTATCAATTGCTATCTTAAGTATGTCTAGTGTTTATGAATTTAAAACCTGTTTTGTATTTTTTAAATATTTCAAAAAGTGATTTTCTATTTAACGAATTTTCCATATAACGAACTTAGCGACTTCGTTAAAAGTCCGACTATTTTTATATAAATATCAAGGTACTTTATTTCTTGGAGGGTTAAAAAAGCATTGATCACTTAAATCACAAATATTTAATAATTTCCTAGCATTTCTTAAATCGCTGTCGAGAAAAGCACAGAGTTTGAAAGTTAAAAGAACAAATTCGTTAAAAGTGCTTTAGAATTAAAAAAAAAACTATTTCATGTAAACATGAATTAAAACTTCTTAATGTCTCCTCATATTTAACCAAGACAATTTTTTATTCAAAATCATTTTGAATATTGGTGAAAATTAATTTTAGTTACGTTTGTCTTCTAAAAGGAGCGAAGTAGTGACTACAAGTCGAAAGTAATTTGTAGTCGCTACATTTAAAAAAAAAAAAAGTAGTTTTAATTAACTACAAAGAAAATGTAGTTTTTGTGACCACTGATCATAACCATGTGTCTATGAAATAAACCTTAGTTGTGCGCTTGGGCTGTCGCCGCTACGAATTGTGATGGATGTTACGGAGAATAATCGTGCTCACGGGGAGTAGTGCGCGACGAATTGCCGCAGAACAGCATGAGGCCATTACTCTTTGCACTAAACGGTCTAAACACAGGTTGCAGAAGAGGCAATCTAAAATTAACTTTGACTTGGACTTATACTGCAGACATTTATAACAATTTTCTAATTATAGTTAATTAAATAAAACACACTAAATAAATAAAATAAAACACATTAAATAAATAAAATAAAACATTAAATAATTAAAATAAAACAATGTAATTTTTAACAAAAAAAAACATTACGTTTAAATTATTTTAAAAATAAAAATTATTAATTGTTCTAATTACAGGATTAAAATTAAACAATGTAATTTTTTAAAAAAAACATTACGTTATAAGTTATTGTAATAATTGTTAATTGTTCTAATTATAGGATAAAAATGAAACAATGTAATTTAAAAAAACATTGATTTTTAATTTATTTTAATAATTATAATTGTTTTTAATTGTTCTAATTATAAGATTAAAATGTAACAATGTACATTCTTAAAAAAAAAAAAAAAATATCACATTTTAATTTATTTTGCAAATTCTTGAGAAAATATTTTTTAGGAATCTTTTGAGTTTTCGTTCTGTGGTTAAAACTCATGACCTCCGAAACTCGTAGAAGAAATTATTTTTCCCAAAATGTAAACTTTTATTTCAAATTTGAAGATTTTCCAAATGAATTTTTTTTCTTCTTTTTTTTTTTATAAAAAAGTTTTGAAAATTGTTGAGATGATATTAACATCTTACACTACGCAAGTATTGCCCATTCTCCTTTCCAGCAAAAATAAAAAAAATCGCAAACCCCTCAACCGTTCATTTTGCAACAAAGCAAAGAGCAAGATCAAAACTATTGAAAAAAAATGTGACATTATTGGATGGCCCCTTATTAAAATAAGCCGTGGAAGAATACTTTTGTTGCGGTGAAGAAAGCAACTAAAAATATATGAGGGAAAGAAGATTTTTAAAAAAATGCTTCAATTTCTACTCTATACTCTATATTTGGAAAATGCCATTAGTTACAGAATATTTTTTTACTTCTTAAAAAAAAAAAAAATAGCTAACATTTGTACATTTTACTTGCTGCTTTACAACGAAACAATAATCGTCTAAGTAGTTTAAGATTTATTTTTTGAGTGATTGTAATAAAGAGAACTCATTCTTTCGGAAGAGGCGATTAATCCCGAGGAAAAAATAAAACAAAAAAAAGAAGAAAAAAGGCTCTTTAATTTTCATAACAGTCCATTACTATCGGTTCGGTTGGAGACGACGGGGAAAAAAGAAAAAAAATTCTTAAGTAGTCTGGTTTTATGTTTCAGCAACATAGAAAGCTTCTGAGATAAGGCGAAGGACGTCAACAAATCCGTTTACATTGGCAACAACTCAATCTAATATTTTTTTTCTTCTTACTTTTTACCAAAATATACATAAAAAAAAAAAGAAGAGGTAAAATGAGTCCCTACTCAACAGGGTATCTGCTACATTTTAGATTTTCAAATCCATGACGAATTCCAAGAATTTTTCATGACTCAACGAAGTTACTATTTTCTCCGACAAAAACGCAACAATAAATTTAAAAAAAAAAATTATAATAACAATAATTGAAATGATAGGTATAACCAAAACTGTTATACTCAGCATTTTCATATTTATAGATTTTAAATTTAAAAAACAGAGTAAAAAAAAGAGTTGAAGCAATATAATAGCTGAAAAAAATACAAAAGCAAATAATTTTTTTTTTCTCTGCAGATTTATATTCTAAAGATACTTTTCTTGTTCCTCGGAAAGGAAAGAAATATTCCTGATTTTTCTGTTCTCATTTCGGAATTGAAAAAAATCGCCAATGACTGGCTTGCTTCAGCTAGAATTTTAAATTGATAAATTAAAAAATAATAATAAAAATTCTGAAATCACAGAAGTTAAAAGATAATTCGCTCTAGAAATGATGTTTTTTCTTCAGATACCCTGAACATAGATAGGAAAAAATCCAGTAGTTTTTACGAAATAAGGTACCTACTTTGTGAAAATTTAGACATAATTTGTGAAAATTAAAAATTATATCAAAAAATCNAAATGATGTTTTTTCTTCAGATACCCTGAACATAGATAGGAAAAAATCCAGTAGTTTTTACGACATAAGGTACCTATTTTGTGAAAATTTAGACATAATTTGTGAAAATTAAAAATTATATCAAAAAATCAACCCAAAAATATGAATTTTTCATTTCTCAAGGGATACAAAAATAAAATTTTAAGAAAAAGTATTTTGTGAAACTACCGTTTTACCTAAAGTTGAATTTGTGAAGGTACCGCTAAACGGTAGTAAATTTGGACTGGACAGATCCCTGTTGTTGCATAATATACTAAATATTTTACACATAGGGAATATTAGGGATTTTTATGGTCATCAAAATAGGAAAACTGCAATATTTTCCAGTTATGATAGACATTAAACATGCTTGAAATGTTATGGATTATGTTTACTCATAATTTTGAATATTAAAAGCATTCAATTTCGTCAAAGATAGTTAAAAGATTATTTTTAATTAATTTAAAAAGAGTTCTGAATAAAAAGTAAATTGAACATTCTTAGAACAAAAAAAGTTTGGAACTGATTTGTATATATGAGGTTCGCTTCATTATATATTAGTAATATTTATTTAAATAGTCAAGCAAGCAAGAAATAATCTGTACAAATATTCTATTTCAACAAGAATTTTTTTAGGAAAATTACTCAATTTTAGGGAATTTTCTAAAAAGTACAAAAACCAGGAGAATTTCGATTAGACCAAGAGTAACTACTAGCAAAATCTAGTAGAGTTGGCAGCTATGGGTATAGGTTTTTGATTGAAGTATGTTAAATTATTTTTATGGAATTTCAGCATCATATTACCTATTATTTAAGCAATATTAGAAATAAAATTGGATTTAAATTAATTTATACTTGACATTCTGCTTCGAGCCAAGTGCCATTGCAGTTTAAACAGCAGAACAGTGCAACTTAACCAGCAGAAAAATATTGCTCTCTTCAAAAAAATAAATAAATAAATAAATAAAATGTCGTAATAGCGGAAGGTTAGTAATTTTAAATTTGTAATATACGCCCAATTTTTGTATTTTTAATCCTAAAAATTTGACGGATACTTGCAAAATTGTCGTAATAGCGGACTTCTAATCAATCATGTCATTCCTCAAACTTCGAGCTTTTCTCCTCAAACTTTATTTATAAAAAGAACATTCAAAAATCTAAAATTCTCTAATGTCTGTAAATAAATAACAATAAATATATGAAAAATGTAAACATGAAATAATCTAAGTTTGAAGCAAAACTTTAAAGGTTGTTGCTATAATAGACTTTCGCTTCAAATTTTGTAAAAAACAAAAGCTGAAATCTATCCGTAATAATAAGTTGATAATAGAATATTTTCATCTCTATAGAAAAGAACTTAGCTAATTTATTCAACACTGCATACGTACGGAAATCCCGCTCAAGAATTTTTTGTGTGCAACTTTTCCCTAACACAGGGACTTATTAGCGCCACTACAGCAAGATATTAGGCGATAAATACGCCAAATAAAACTCCTCTTTTTTTTAAGTATACAATGAAGAGAAGTAGGGCGTGTCCTGGGAAATACGATACGCGATGATTGAGGAGAAGGATTTATTTGCTCCAGAGATGGGAGGATGCGATTGGTAAAGAACAAAGTTTCTTTCTTCTTCTTTTCTAAGGTTCTTTTCTTTTTTTTTTCTTTTCTAGGATTTCGCGCTTATCGACACTCTCCTTTTTTTGAAAACTTTATTGCAATTACATACAATACTCGAACTAGAAGACACATTAATAATTTGTTTCTTGACGCTAAAGATAGTTCTAAACGTAATGAAATTAACGTCTTTTATTTAAGAAAGATATTTATTGTAAGAAAAAGATTTTTTAATAAGACAAGAATTTTTTAAACAAGATTGTTTTATTTCGTAGCGAGAATAAAATTTTTTTATTCAAAAATCAATAACACAGCGTTGTTAACATTAAGATATTATTTTATTTAAGAAAGATAATTCTTTTGAGAAAAAGATTTTTTAATAAGATAAGAATTTTTTAAAGACAAAAAGATTGTTTTATTTTGTAGCGAGAGAATAAAAAATTTTTATTCAAAAATCAATAATACAGCATTTTAAACATTAAGATATTATAGAGTATAGATATTATAAGAGCCTATATATTATGGAATATTATAGAGTTTTTAACATTTAAGATATTATTTTATATGATCAAATTTGTTTTAAATTTTTCTTAGTCAGAAAATAATTTCAGAGTTTTTTTTTTCTTCCTTCCCCCAAGAAACAACGATACAAATATTCGCTATGATGCATGACTTGGAGCTTGATCAGAGTAGACAGAAATACAATCATGGGCTATTCAAATATTAGAAGAGAAGGGTGTGAATTACGAAATACTTTAATTTTAAATTCTTTTAAACAAAATATTATAACAAATTTAATTAAAAAAATAGGGAACTAGGGAAATGTTTTAATTATAAATATAAATTTAATTTGGAAAAAGAAAATTATAAAATTTTTTTTCTAAGAGTTTTAAATATCATAAAATAAATAGAAACGTAAATTTTGCGACATTCAAAGTAACATGTTTTATTTGAATTTAAGACTAAAATTCATTAAATTGAGTTACTACATTGAAAGCTAATGTTGAAGCAAAAATCCACGGAGATTCTCATCTTTTATACCTATATCTATTTCACTTTTAAAAAATTGAGAAAAAAAATTACAATTTATTTATTTTTATGATGAATGGTTGTTAGAGTAACCGTTAACAGAGTGACAATAATATTCAGAGACAAAAAAAAAGTAATATTAAAAACTTATGATAAGTTGAGCTGGCAGAAATCAAATTATAGCGAGATGCCTGTGTCTTAAAGGAAAATTATTAAGATTCTCCTAGATTTGTGAAAATACCCACCTTAATTAATATATGACAGTTTTGATAAATCATTTAGACTTGGTATTGAATTACACTACTTTCTATCCCTTATTAGAAAATTCCCTTTTTAAAATAATAAATGATTTGGTAATGATTTTATGCGTAATTTAAGCTAGCGAGCTTGGGTTTGAATCCTGACTGGTTGAGTCTAACTCCAAATCCGGCTCGCACCGGCTACAGCGCAGGCGTAAATTATCCTCAGTGGTAGACGGATAATGGGTTAGACCATCAAGTAGGTGTAGGTTAGACTACCCTTGCCGTCAGACTAACTGTGAAAGGTTTTCGTGGTTTTCCACTCTATGTAACGAGATTGCGGGTTACTTTCATCAAACGGTCCACCATGAGGGCAAATTTCTCCCAATACTTGATATAGGAGTTCCATTGTCTTCTGAATTGTGTTCAAAATTACAAGGCTAAGTATTTGAACATTGGTAGACGTAAACTGAAAATTCGGTCTACTGTGTTAAGAGACACTACTAGAAAGTGCAATATTCTGTCGCTCTCTACTGAAAACTACTACTTTGCTAAAATCAAATTATTTTGACAAAAAAACAAGAAACACAACACTTTATTTTACCAAAAAAATTTTTTCCCTATAATATCACCATGGCAACCGATGATACAAACTCTAACTTACAGCTCTCAAATAAATTAAAATCTAGTAGTTTTAACAGACTGTTCAACGACAGTTATAAAAATAATTGTCAGAAAACATGAAATTAAGGTATTAGATAAATAAAAGTATCGGTTCAAAATCACAACAGTATGTTCATAATAGAAAAGTGCCCCTAACCTGTAGTAGTTTGCTGCAATTTTTACGGGACACCTTATAGTACTATATTTACATTAAATTTTTCTCAACTTCAAATTAATACATTCTTAATTTTAAATAACTAATTATGTTCGAGTGATTATTTAATTTTATTAAATTCGGGCTCCAAGGTCCAGACGTTAAATTTGTACCATAGTTAACAGCCCCGTGGTAGAATAGCAACGACATTGTCGCAGAAGAACGTTACAAAGTTCTTGCAGAAAGATTTTTCCGTTAAAAGGCAAACATTTTTACTTTTCTTTTCTACAGAAATTTACAGGTAATATTTAAATCTTGATTTCCAGCAGTTATTGATATTGATTTTTACGCTTTTCTTTCTTTTCTTTTTTAAATATTCCGATATATTCCAAACAATATGAAATATTCGAATCGTGCATTTGAGTATTTATTTTTTTTACTAAAAATTCTATCGAATTTTTGGCAGTTATTGCTATTGATTTCTGCACAGTTTTTAAATCCGATATTTTTTATACGATATTATTTATTACAACAACCTAATCTCGAAACGAAGCACGCATTTGAGGAGCCCGATTCTCGTGATTTCTTAATTGATCTCTTTTTCGGCAATTAAGAATTTCAAGATTTTTAATTTTTTTTTTTTACTGTGAAGATTATTTACAAAATGCAAAGAAGGAAATAATTTATGCGTTTCCTCCAAACAAAATGCAAGAATATCACCCATAATACTAGAATAAAATTTTTTTACATGTTCAATAAAAAATACATTTTATAGTTTTTCTTTTTTCTGTTAACACAACTTTTTTGTTACTTTAAATTAGTAACATTGTTATTATTAAAAGTATCTTGCAGAATAATACTAGTGTTAGAGTGTTTTGTCGCAGATAGCTCGAAAAAATTCTGCCACAGGGGTTAACAGCGTGGTTTTTTTCTCTTTTTCGATGTCATATTTTCCAGTGCTTTTCCTTGTGGATGTGGGAGGATTTTTTTTCCTGTGATCCCTTGGACGCAGCCAATAAAAATCACGCCTCCCGTACACACGTGACAGTAACTTCTATGCACCTGCCTACTTCAATTAAAAATTATTTTTACAGTAGAAAGGAAAAAAAAACGTGAAATGTAAAGTAAGTGTTGAAGAGCCCACTTGGGAAGAAACTGAAAAGGAACAGCAGCTATGGTGAGGAGGAGGGGGAATCCCTAAATGCGCGGATTGAAAGGCAACATCTTATCTTATTTTTTCGGTATACAAAGCAGCTTTTGGAAGCCTGACTTTTAAAATAACACCGCCCAACGATAAGAGAAGCGAATAAAGTGCCCACAGTATCGAATTTAAAAAAAAAANAAAAAAAAAAAAAACAGACTGGCCTCCTGCAAAATGTTGGCATAGCTGGAAGGGAAGAGCATTTTTTTAAAAAAAGAAATCGATTTAAAGTAGAGTTGGCAAGGTTCAGGACAGAACGGATTAATTCATGGTTTAAACCGTCCTGTCCAAAACCCCTTTGTCCAAAACTGTCAAAAACTCTTTTATTCAAATTATGTCACAATTTTAAAAAAAATATTGTGAAAAATAAAAGGTTAATTTTTGAACAGGCAAAAGGAGGACAAGTTTTTGCTTTATTAAAAAAGTTTATTATTGTTTTTAATATTGCATTATTTATCCTTATATAATGCAGTGCAAAAACATAATTTATCAGTATTAAAACATAATATATCAAAAAATTTTCTTTAGCAAAGAAAAAAATAGATGAATTAAATCTTATTTTGGTATATTTTAGTATATTTAATTATAAATGCAGAGATGCCAAAAATTTTTTTACNTAATTTTAAAAATTAATTAAATAAAAATATAATTAGTACTAATATATTAAAAATATAATTAGTATTAATATTCTTGTGTAAAATAAAGGATTACTAAATTGCTTTCCAAACATATGAAGTATAAAAATTATTTATAAAATACAGTCAATGTGTTGTTTGGCATGGCATTTCGCTGGCCAGCGCTACATAATTGAGAGAATATAATGCTGTTTCTAAAAATGGAATTTATTACTTCAATTACATTCCAAAATTTCTCATGTGATATAAAAGTTTTGAGGATAATATCATTCTGAAGATCCACAATTTCTATCTCCAATTCATCTCGCTTTACTTGAAGAAATTCTGAAACGTATGTTGTTATAACGGTTACGTTTATTTGGTTGGTGAAAGGATTAACAAAAAAGTTATCAAAGGTTCGATGATATTAAATTGGTGAAAGCGCTTTTTAAATTGATCTTTAAGTAATTGGAGGTTGATGACAAATGTTAATAAGTCAATTTCACTGTCACCTATCATTTTTTTTCATGTTTAGAAAATGCACAAGACTCATTTTCAAATGTGATATCCACAAAACTAGCTTAGCTCAGAACAAGTTTATAGCGTCTATCATTTTTGATTTATCTTTGTCCTTTCCCTGCAGCTCCAAGTTTAAATTATTTCGTTTTTCCATTATGTCCGTTATGAAAGACAAATCTGCTAGCCAAAGAGCCTCTTAGTTCTAAAAATGTTTGATTTTTGTCTGCAAGATAATTTTTTATTTCTCCAATTAAATGTAGAAATCTTTCAAGTACTTTGCCTTTACTGAACCAGCGTACTTTAGTATGTATTTGCATAGCATTTATTGGGAAAATGGAAAACTAATATTTTATCGTTGGGCACAAGCAGCGGGCGCACCTAGATCGATCGACGGGCGCCATGGTGCCCGCGGGCATAGGGTTGGGGACCCCTGGTTTAAACCGTCCTGTCCAAAACTGTCAAAAACTCTTTTATTCAAATTATGTCACAATTTTAAAAAAAATATAGTAAAAATAAAAAAGTTAATTTTTGAACTAGAAACAGAATGAAGGCAAGTTCTTCTTTTATTGAAAACGTTTATAATTATTTGTAATATTGCATTATTTATCCTTATGTAAAAACTTAATTTATCAATATTAAAAGCATATTTATTCATATTTAAGGGATAAGATATTCACTTTTGTTGTTCAATGAATTGTGGAGCTTCAAAAGTTATAAATCTTTTCCTATTATATTATTTTCCTTCAATAAGTTAAAGAAAATTCTATAAAAAGTATCAAATTGTAATTAATATACGTAAATATCATGTGTGCAATGGTTACACCTATAGAATTTTTACTTTTTACCAAATTTCAAGATTTCGGTCACTTTAAAACATTAAAACCCATGTGTCCTGTCCAAAACCAGTTTAGGACATCCAAAACCCCAACCCTGCTCTAAATAATCCAAAATAAATTTTCAATAGTTTATACTCATAGCTGTTTAATGTTCATTGCTCTATCTTTAAATTTTCAAACAGTTGTAAATTTGCCCAGTAAATTTTTTTTTTTTTTTTTTTTGATTTTNCTTTAAATTTTCAAACAGTTGTAAATTTGCCCAGTCATTTTTTTTTTGTGATAAATTGGTTCTCTTGAATTGTGATTGACAATTAATGTTTTGATGTCGAATTTATAACTGTAAGCAAGTAAATTTCCTTTTATTTAATTTTAAGGGTTTAAAATTATTCATTTAATTTAAAACCTTTATACAGTCAAACTTAATTTGGCGTTGAAAGGACAAAAAAAAAAAATAAATAAATAAATAAATAAAAAAAATGGAACAATCCNTTGGATAAAACCGGGTACATAGTCATGGTACATTTTATTCTAAATCGATAATTCTTTACAAAAATGCTTCGAAATTTTGAGCATGAGCGTGGCAGGGCTCCTATTTTTCAGGAAGGCAATATTAAAATAGTATCGATAGTCCAATTTTTGAGGGAGGCGATATTAAAATACAGTCTCAATAGTCCAATTTTTGAGGTAGACGATATTAAAATAGAGTCACAATAGTCCAATTTTTAAGGTCAAACGATATTAAAATACAGTCTCAATAGTCCAATTTTTGAGGGAGACGACGATCAGAGGGGCAGCAAAATTATATTTTTGGGAGAGAGACAATTATCAGTCTGTTGTTGAATAAAATTCCTAATTTGAACGAATCATTAATGGGTAATTTACTTCAATATAAAAAAAAATTATTTTCAGTATATGCAATTTTTCACCAATATATTTCTGACTTAACAATTTTATATATAATTATTCTAGTAAATGAGGAGAGCATTGAATTACTGAGAAGAATTGGGACTCGATCCCACAGTGGCGGCTTGATGCACACACAGATTCAGATCGATTAGTACCAGCTTATCTCGGAAGTAAAGGCGGCCTGTGCGCAACGCCGACAACAATGCCAAAAACAGATCGTTAGTCACGTTATTGAGAGACTTTATAATGTCCCTGGCACACAATGGCTATTTTTTATTTCATTTTATAACCGTTGTTGAACAGCCGACTCAATTTTGGGTTTGTTTACGACTACTAATGTCCAACTCCGCAGCCTCGTAATTTTGAACCAATCCAGAAGAGATGGAAACTCCCGGATCAGTACCCCCAGATGTATAATTTGTTATAGGAACATGGAGGACTTTGTGACTCGACAGATTTAATGTGCATTAGCGACCTCTTACTACGTGCATTAGTAGTCTCTTCTGCAGGCTGGGATCGAACCCACGACCTCTTGGAAATGAGCCCAGTGCCCTACCAACCAGGTTATCCCTGGCCACAATGGGCCATTATCAGATTCCTTTACTTCTATTCTAGTCAACAAAAAATGAACTAATAGATAAGTAAATACAAAAGAGATAAATTAATTCGCTCGAAGATATAATTTCCAGTGGGCCGAGTAAAAACTTCTGAAAAAAAAATTATATCCTAGTTTTAATTTAAATATTTAATGAGATGGATGAAATTGCGTTTTAATTTTTAAAAGTTCTTTTTATTGTGGTGTGTTTTCTTTAAAAATAAAATAAGAGAAAATGAATGTCGAATGACCAATTAAAATTTGCAGAATAGTGAAAAATATTTCCGCAGCTCATGATATTTAGCATTCAAGGTATTTAAATACGCAGACTGTCATAAGGGCGGCTATTTATTTACAAAATAATAGTTGATGTTGCGCATATACAGTTGGCGGAAGCAGGATAAAAGTTTAGTCTAGAGAGAAGGATAGCTGGATTCTGTCAATAATAAACCAACGCCCTCTACCAGACAAAGCGGCGGCAGGCTATCACGAGCAGGATGTAAACTGCCATGTCAAATTTCAATTTAATGAGAATCATATTTCCGAACTCAGTCCCCCCCCCTCTCAATGAATAATAATTAATACATTCTCAGCAGCATTCCTTTCTTTCTATCCTGCATTCCGATAAAAAAAGCTTCTTTTTTTTTAAACATTTATTTATTTTTGTAATCTCGAAGAATCAAAAAATTTGTTATTTCACAGAATTCCAGTACAGGAATCTGTGCCAGAAATCAATTTACAAGAAATCATAGCAGATATTTCTAAAGCATGGAACTATGACGTTACAGATCGTACTATTCGTAACAGTTTTGTTAAAGCTCGATTCTTAGTCAGTGTGGAGTGTGGCACGAGGATGACATTCCTTTAGAAGAACTTGAAAAAATATGGGTACAGCTAAGAGAGAACCACGAAATTAATGATTTTCTTTTTATTGATTCTGAAGCAGCAACCACAGAAGCATTAACTGAATCGGATATTTTGGGACAGTGTGAAAAATAAAAACATTGCAGCAATAAATTGTGAGGAAGACGGAAATGATGAAGAAATCACCAAACCTTCATGTGATAAAATGTGAAAACGATTCGATAATACAAGATAAAGGTGTTCAAATGCTAATTTAATTGTGTTTAGGAATTTAAAGCTTATTTTAAGTTGTTTAAGTATTTCAAATGGTAATTTTCTATTTAACGAACTTTTTATCGGAATTTAGCGACTTCGTTAAATAGAAGTCCGACTGTATTATCATTAAAATGTTTTTAAATTAATTATAGAGTCCTACAGTTATATGTTCTTAAAAAAAAATATTAAAACTTATAAATATTTTTTTAGAAGTAAAAAATTCTTTCAAATATTCTTTTTTAAAAATTCAAGTTACAATCGTCTGAAATAAATAACGAATTTTTAGGAAATAAAAGCTAACACATCTTTCATAAAAAGTAATTATAATTTTAATTGATCGTGTCGATAGATAAGCATTCTTTTTAATTTTATTTATAAATATTACACTCGACTAGTTTAATTGACATTTAATAAAACAAAAAATTGTCAGGAACATTGCTCTCAACCTTTTGTTTAGTTGGAATAAAATTCAGAACCGGAACAAATTTTAAAGATATCTAGCTGGACAAAAAAGCCATTTTGAAAAGAATATCTTGCGTCTACACTCCTAAACATTAGTACATAAAAAAAAATTTGCTGTGAATTAAAAAAGATAATAGGAATTTTTGCACACAAATATTAAGTTTGTTCATTTAAAGATAATTTCATGTAAAAAATTAATTTTAGTAAAAATATTTATCAAACATAAAATTTAATGTAATTCATAGAAAAACAAAACAAAAGTTTTATTATAATAAATCTCTTTTAAGATCAATTTTAACATATGTCTGTGAAACCTGGACCATATCTTGTACGGACGTTGGGTACCTTTGAGAGAAATGTCTTGAGAAGTATTTTTGGAGGAATATAAAAAAAAATGGTGTGTGGCTTATAAAATCAAATTTAGAGATTTATCACTCATATAATGAACCTGACATTATTAACTTTATTAAACGACAAATAATAAATTGAGCAGGCCATGTTATCAGAATGAACGAAGACCTTACCACAAAAAGAGTTTTCAATGCCTGACCAGTTGGCACATGAAAAAGAGGCAGATCAAATTTGAGATGAATAGATGGACTAGAAAAAGCCCTTTTGGTCTTAAAAACTGGAAAACACAGGCAGGAAAAAGGTTAGCCTGGAAAAAAAATTCTTGAGAAAGTCAAGGCCCACCCTTGGCTGTCGAGCCATTATTGATGATGAAATATTTTTCATTTTTTATTAATTTATTTAATAATGGTCGAAAAGATTTTGAATAATAAGGTATACAATTTTTTGCATCATTTTAAAGAACGTAATTTTGCATGGCAAAATACAAGATTTGAGCAAAATCGGTCAAATAGTTCCTGAGAAATCAAATTTTAAGTATCTGACTTTTTTGAAATTCAGGAACTATTCGACAGGTTTTGCCCAAGTTTTGTATTTTGCTACATAAAATTACAATCTTTAAAATGATGCAAAAAAATTGCATATCTTATAATTCAAAATCTTTTTGACTATTATTTTATTAAATTTCCCTATGACTGTCTGAATTTCCTCCCAAACTTTGTTTGAGCAGTCAGACATATTTAACTCCCCTGAACAACAAATATTGGGAATCAATAAAAAAAATTATACATTGAGATCAGATAATTATTGGCGAACACTTTAAATCTTACTTAATCTAAAAAAACTCCCTATATTATAACATAAAAGAATCGAAATTAATATTTATATTGATAATTAACAATTCACAGTTATAACCTATAACTGGATAGTTATAATATGGGTCTTAAAGTATGATTAGCAATAGAAAAACCAATTAATAGTTAAAAAATAATTTCGGCAAAATATAAATTATAATTAAAGTAGTATATGATGCAAGTATTGTGCATGATTTAGTATCTTATAAAATGTCCCCAATGTCAAAAATGAAACATGTCCAAGGTTTTTGACGCGTCATATCAAAAACCAGTTTTTAATGCCAAAAACCGAATCCTGACCTGTTGAATTCTAAATGTAATAGAATGTTTGGACTTATTTTGCATATTATATTACAACACATTTAAATTTTGATACAACAATGTCACTGCAATAAACAATAAGAAAATTAGCAATGGGAAAATTACATAAGGATGATGCAATGCTAAAAGAATATAGTACTATATCAAATATAAACCATAAATAGAGCTTGCATGAAAGGCACAATCATTTAAAACCTAATTATCTCAGAAAATGTGATGTTGTGTCTTTAGTAGCTTGGGAAATTGATTAATCCCACGTTACTATTAATATTTAAATATATTTTATTTTCTTTTATAACCGTCTTTGGACAGCCGACCCAATTTTTGGGTTTACGCCTACTCATGTTCAACTCCGTAACCTTGAACTTAATTTTGAACCCAATCCGGAAGACAAGGAAACTCCGGGATCAAGTATTGGCAGACATTTTGCCTTCCTGGAGGACTTTTAGATGGAACTAACCCGCATTTGCGTCACATGGAGAGGAAGACCACGAAGATCTCCCACGGTTAGCCTGACAGCAAGGGGACTCTAACTCATGATCCGTCTACCACTGAGGATATTTCACATCAGCACTGTGGTCGGTGCAAGCCGGATGCAGAATTCGTATCGACCAGCCATCGCCGGGATCGAACCCCGGTTCACCTCATTGGAAGACGAACGCTTTATCCCCTACGCCAGGGGTGGCAAACCTTTATACACCAACGTGCCATTTTTTCTAAAAAATTGTTTGATGAGGTCATAGACGTGATAATTTTGACTTCGTGATTATTGGTAAAATAATAATACTAAATACTATCAACTCAAAACTCTTTATTTAAATTGAAAAAAAAAAAATTAGATTGCAATGTCTCAGTTATATGCGTAATTCAACTTAAAGTAACATCAGTGTGATTTCTGTTGTTGCAGATTAGATGACCAATAACTTATATTAGGTTGTAAGACATTAGTTTAAGCAGGACTGTTAATTTTTTACTAGTTATAGTTTAACTTGTTTTTTTATGGTTATTAATTGGTTTTTTATCATTAATTGTTAATTTTTTTCTTAATAATTTTTCATTATTTTGTGTGTTTTTTGTAAATTTTAATTTAATTGTTACATATGCTTCATAGTGTAATACCATTTGTGTATTAACAAATGTGATCGGTGGCGTGCCCGAAATATTGCGTCGGGTGCCATAAATGTCACGCGTGCCATTGGTTCGCCATCCCTGTCCAACGCCATGATGGCTCTATTTAAATATATTTTATATCCGTCGTTGAACAGCCGACCCAATTTTGAGTTTACNGCAATGTTCAACTCCGTAACCTTGTAATTTTGAACCCAATCCGGAAGACAAGGGAACTCTAGGATCAAGTATTGGGAGAAATTTTGCCTTCCTGAAGGACTTTTTGATGGAACTAACCAGCATTTGCATCACATGGAGAGGAAGACCACGAGGATCTCCCACGGTTAGCCTGACAGCAAGGGGACTCTAACTCATGATCCGTCTACCACTGAGGATATTTCACATCAGCACTGTGGTCGGTGCAAGCCGGATGCAGAATTCGTATCGACCAGCCATCGCCGGGATCGAACCCCGGTTCACCTCATTGAAAGACGAACGTTTTATCCCCTACGCCAGGGGTGACAAACCTTTATACACCAAAGTGCCATTTTTTTCTAAAAAATTGTTTGATGAGATCATAGACGTGCCATCAAATAACTTTGACTTCGTGATTATTGGTAAAATAATAATACTAAATACTATCAACTCAAAACTCTTTATTTAAATTGAAAAAAAAAATTAGTTTGCAATGTCTCAGTTATTAGTTTAATTATCAGTTATTAGTTAAAAAATTAGTTTGCAATGTCTAATTCAACTTAAAGTAACATCAGTGTGATTTCTGTTGTTGCAGATTAGATGACAAATAACTTATATGTATAACTTATATGGTTGTAAGACATTAGTTTAAGCAGGACTGTTAATTTTTTTGCTAGTTATAGTTTAACTTGTTTTTATGGTTATTAATTAGTTTTTTATCATTGTTAATTTTTTTCTTAATAATTTTTTATTATTTTGTGTGTTTTTTGTAAATTTTAATTTAATTGTTACATATGCTTCATAGTGTAATACCATTTGTGTAATAACAAATGTGATCGGTGCCGTGCCCGAAATATTGCGTCGGGTGCCATAAATGTCACGCGTGCCATTGGTTCGCCATCCCTGTCCTACGCCATGATGGCTCTATTTAAATATATTTCATATCCGTCGTTGAACAGCCGACCCAATTTTGGTTTCACGATTACTGTTGTTCAACTCCGTAGCCTTATTTATTTAAATATATTGTCCAGAAAGATATAGATACAGCCTTTCCAATGTGAATTATCTCTTTTCCACCAGCATCTAATGTTCTCACTTTTGGCCCTCCAACCCTTACTTTCATAAAATTCTATTATTGTTCCTGTATCCTTTTCAATAAGCACCGGTCACACTATGAATTTAAATGGCTCTCAAAGCGTATATATATATATTTCTCCTATTACGACATTTATTTTTATTCTGCTTCACCATTTTTTTCTCTCCTTTAAATATATCCTTATTAATCTGTTCACTGCGTGATATATGAAACCAAGACTTTTCTCATCGGACAGGAATTGGAACGTATATTTCCTTTGCAGGAGGATGCAAAAGAACCAGGTTTTTCCGAAAAAACCCAAACCAGGTGGATTTTACTGAACTTTTCATGTTTTATTGGGGTTTTTTTTTCAGAAGAGAGGGCAGGGAAAAAAGTACCTTATTTTAAAAAAGCTTTTATTAATATTAATAATCAAGTTTAATTTTATAAATTGACTTAATATATAGGTAATTAAAGTGTTATTATTAATTAATACAAATAAATTGGTGCAAAAGTCTGAAAAAAGCTTCTTCTGATTTCACGATACGAAATGTTATATGTACTCACATACATCACCCATTTGAAACTTATTTTAATACAGGATTACTTTTTATTTATATTTTAATCGTAAAAAATATTTGAGGATATTTTTTTTAAATTTTTTGCATAGAAAGCGAATCAAAGGCTCTAACTTATCAATGGCTATACAGTCAAATCTAGTCAGCAAGGTGACTCTCCAAACACAGTTTTTTCACCATAGGTTCATTTTTTTAAGGCAATAGAATAGGTTCATTTTTTTAAGGCAATTTCAATAGAATAGTTCTTTAATATAACAGAGGATAAAAAAGAAATTAATTTTAGAAAAACCCAGTAAAACCCGCTTTAGGGCGGGTTTTACTGGGTTTTTCAGAGTTTGTTTTACCCAGTAGAAACCGGTAGGTTTTACTGCGTAGGTAGGTTTTTTGCAACCCAGTTTCATAGTGGTCCAAGGGGTATTTAGTGGCCTCAGATCAGTGGAACAGCAATGATTTCGATCGATGGCATAACTGATATCAAATATCGATATGAAATAGTGTAACTGTTAAGGATAACAGTACATCTTTAATAAGAAAATATCCCGAAGATTATTGATCTCTATAATTACCGAATAGAATAACATGAAGATCATTATCAATGACATACCAAAACTATAATCACACGTAAATTACTATATGTAATGAAAGACAGGGCAAATGTTGTGACATTAAATAATAATTAGTTATACACTTGCATTGAAATAAATGGTTAGCCATTACAATCAGGGTTGGAGTTTTTGCCGGCAAAAAGGGTTTTTTGCCAGGACAGAGGCAAAAACCAAGTTATCNCCAATCAATAATGCTTTAAACTACTAAAATGATATATTATTACATTATCATTTTATTATGGAATAATAATTTTGTTAATTTTTTGGTAATTATTTATATTCATAGTATATATTTCAATTTTAGGAATAATTTTGTATCAAAAATGTGTTTTTGTCCTCTCATCTTGGAAAATAGGTTTTTGCCAATTTGCCTGGCAAAAACCTGTTTTTGTCAGGACGGTTTTTACCGGTATTTACCATGGTTTTTTCCACCTGCAGCAAAATCTTGCCAACCCTGATTACATTTATTGAGAATAGAAATATCTACAATCGTTGTTTATAATATAATTTCAATTAAAAAATTTATAAACTGATTTACTTATATAAAAAAAGATGAGGAAATAAGGAAAATTTAAAAGCTAGGAAATATGTAACTCACTTTCCACTGAAAAAAATTTATCAAAATGTGCAATATTATCTTATAACTGAATTTAATCCTCAAATTTTTTTAAATTAACCTCTTACGTAATTTTATGTGTATACTTCTCAATAATTTTCTCTCTTTAAAATCATTAAAAATTTACTAATACTCCCCCCCCCCCAAAAAANAAAAAATTTATCAAAATGTGCAATATTATCTTATAACTGAATTTAATCCTCAAAATTTTTTAAATTAACCTCTTACGTCATTTTATGTGCATATTTCTCAATAATTTTCTCTCTTTAAAATCATTAAAAATTTATCAATACTCCTCCCCCCCCCAAAAAAAAGAGAGATACTTATAAAAATTTAACGAGTTGAGAATAATCCGAATAAAGTAAATATTACTAATAGTATTTAGAATTAAACCTATAAACACAGATTTCTCCAGTGAGCAATTATTATATAAAGTAGGAATTAATTCTTTTCAAAATGGAATTTGAATAAAAAAGCAGTGTTTGTAAGGGATGGTGGCTTGCTTTCACAAAAAGGGCAAAGAAGGCGCAGAAAACTCAAAAATTATTAAAGAACCGTGATGGCTCAGGGGATGGCGTTCACCTTCCAATGTGGTTAACCGGGTCCAAATTCTAGCCATGCCTGTTCAATACAAATTCTGCAGCTGGTTTGCACTAACCACAGTGCTGACATACAATATCCTCAGTGGTAGACGGATCATGGGTTAGGGTCCCTTTGCCCTCAGGCTAATTGTAGGAGGTTTTCATGGTTTTCCTCTCCACTATAATGCAAATGTTGGTTAGTTCCATGAAAAAAGTCTTCAATGAAGGCAAATGTCTCCCGATACTTGATCCAGGAGTTCTCTTGTCTTCAGGATTGGGATCAAAATTACAAGGCTACAACGTTGAACATTAGCAGTCGTAAACCCCAAAAAATTGGGTCGGCTGTTCAATGAAAATTATAATTACATATATACGTGTTATTTGATAATGGAAATATTAAACAATCTAATAATAATACAAATTAATTTAGAAAAATATAGCAATATATCGTTAAGTACAATTATGTATGCTGTTCAATGATGGTCATATAAAAAAAAATCAACATTGTGAATATTTATAAATATTATTTGATAGTGGAAATATTAACCAATCTAAGAACAATAAAAATTAATTAAAAAAATATTGCAATATATTGTTAAGTATAATTATATATGCTGTGCCACGGCGGTTATGAAAAAAAAATCAACATTATGGTGAGTATTGATAAATATCATTTGATAATGGAAATATTAACCAATCTTAACAATAATACAAATTAATTTAGAAAAATAAAGCAATATATTGCTAAGTACAATTATATATGCTGTTCAATGACAATTATGAAAAAAAAAATCAACATTATTGAGAGTATTGATAAGATAAATACTAATTGATAATGGAAATATTAAGCAATCTAATAATAATACAATTAAAATCTGGCACTCATTGGTCATAGGAACCAATGTTTTTGTTGAGAACTAGAAAAAGCAGACGCCTTTATAACTGATAACATGTTAAGAGCAATCTAAGCTTTAATGAAATTTATATTAAGCAAAATGTAATCTTTGAATATGACATTAAAATCAAAATAAATATATCAAAAATGACAATATCATGATCAATATCGATAACTATAATTATCAAATAGACAAATATGGTGATCATTGTTTATAGCATATCAATATTGTTTACTAAGCAATATTTATTGAATGCAAAATAACTGCTGCTTTAATTCACTTAGGTAGCAAAAATATGAACCGATGGGAGGTATTTCTGTATCATAATCTGTCGCGCCAACTACAATCAGCAAAGTGCTAAATAGATTTAAAATTGCACATTTAAAAATGAAAACACATAGATGT
Organism: Parasteatoda tepidariorum; assembly: GCF_043381705.1. NCBI lineage: Eukaryota > Metazoa > Arthropoda > Arachnida > Araneae > Theridiidae > Parasteatoda > Parasteatoda tepidariorum. The sequence continues at coordinate 5,558,145 of NC_092204.1, forward strand.
TTGTGCCCAGTGGTGGCAAAGGGTTATACCTTCCAAGTTAAACTCTCTTTCTGTCATGCTTTTTTTTTTTTTAGTTTTTTGCGGGCTGCTACCCAGAAGTTGTCAAGACTTGATTATTCTGCCACAGATCACGATAAGTAAATCTTCTCAATCAATGTACTAACAATATAAATGAGTCTGAAAAATATCATGATATATTGTTAAATGCCTATATTTTTTGACATTACATATTACAATGTCATAAGCTGTCAAAGAGAAGGTGACAAAAAGGCAACCACCAACACACAGTCGCTATAATTGATCAGATAAATAGTAATATATTCACTAAATTTTATTCAATATTTAAATACACGAATAAGAGAGACAACATGTGTATGCAAGTAGTTTTGCATGCATGGCTCAAAGACATATTAGATTACGTCGCACTAAAGCTGCACAATGGGCTATGGGCGACGGTCATCTACATTTACAAAGTCACAAAATTCCCTATCATCAAGCTTCATGAGTCTGGTCAATCTGTTCCAATCATTTTCGGTGTAGTTTTCAGCAGAATTAACGACATTGATTTGATTGTTTGACTACTTTTGTGATCTTTAATGAATCCAGACTTCTTGAAGCCATTCATTATCGTAGAGGAAGACACATCATTCCATGCCTTGTCAGCCATTCTTAAAATTTTTTATTTTTTTGAGAATATTTTTTTTTAATTTTAGAAAAAAAATATACCCTATTTATGGAGAAAAAAATTCAAGCTATCGAGGAATTAGAAAAAAAAATTCGTGAAATCAAGTTTTTTTTAACATTGAGTGTATAGGAAATTTGAATGGAATTTTTTTTTTCTTCGAGTTATTGAGAAATTCGTGTAATCAAGATTCGAGTTAGCGAGGTTCGACTGTATATATACACACACAGAGGTCTGTTTAGAAGAAATTTGGGTCCGCTAACATCTATCCATAAAAAAGAACCCTTCACAAAATAATTTATCATTTAATCGAACCCTTCACATATTTGTTTATCTTCATTATTGTTTTGTTAATCAAATAAACCCTTCCCAGGAAAAAAAAAATAAAAGAAAGACGTTTTGAAATGAACTAAGTTTTCCAAGTTTCCCTAAGTTTAAATTCGAAATATAGTATTCTGAGAAAATATTTCTACTTTAACAAACACCATGTGCACATTCTTCCTGATATTCAATGATAATTTTAATTTTTTTTAAATAAATAAATGAACAATTTATATTTATTAATAAAATTAATTAATAGAATATTATGTAAATGTAAATAAATTTCTGGCATTTTTTTAAATAAAATATTATATTATTTAATACGTAACACATTAAAAGTGATATATAACTAAGTTATGTTACTTAAAATATGTCAATTGAAATTATTAAAAATGTGAGAGATTTTGTTCCCATAATTTGTCCGAAATGAATATTCTGCGTTGAGCAGTATAGGCTTAATACCAAATAATTGTATGTTGCATCTTTAATTTAATAGCAGCAATTCTTGAGCATAATCTTGTATCTATTTACAATTTAAAAACTTCTTGAAAAGGTTTTAGCAATAACAGGATCCTATTTGCACAAATTAACAAAAGGAGGACCCTGGTAGAAAGAATGTGACTTAACGATTAATTTATATCCACAAATTATGAGTAGTATTTTCACAATTTTACAAAAACAGGACCATTCACAAAATGTCTGGGCAGACCCCTGATACTATACGATACTCAAGTTATAGCTCGAGAGATGCGTGAGTAAGTAGTACAGCATGTGGATGAGATTTGCATGNAACATGCATTAAAACTCTGCCACTGCCTTTCTATGATGTTTTTTAGTAGTTTCCAATGCTTGGAAGTCGACAAAACTTGGTAATCATTTCGACACACAGAAAAATTCCCAAATAAATTAACAAATATATATATTCTTAAATAATAACAATTAATTCAAATCATACTTACAGAGGAGGACATGTCAATCTGGCCTCGAAGTATCAGTTTGAATATTTGCGCATCATGCTCTGCATCAAATGGAAAAACACCACAAAGTACAATATAAGTTATGACTCCCACAGCCCAGATATCAACAGCACTTGTGTACGGCTTCCGTGCCACAATTTCTGGTGCAATATACTGAGGAGTTCCACAAACAGTATGCATGTAGGGATTTCCAGTCGCCCTACGCGTACTAGCGAAACTAAAATCCGTAATCATGATTTTAGATTCTTTACCGGGATGATAATACAACAAATTATCAGGTTTGAGATCTCTATGAGTGATCCCTAGACCATGTAAATACTTAACCCCACTAAGAACCATCCTCAAAACTTCACGAGAATCTTCTTCAGCTAGGTAACCTCTGGCTTCTAAGCGGTCTAATAGACTGCCACCAGTCGCTAACTCCATCACCATATACACCTTGTGGTCAGATTCGAACACTTCTATTAATTTAATGACATTCGAATGATTCAAACGCCTGAGGACGGATAATTCAGCTTCGAATGCTTCTCGACCACCGGGAGCTTCAATAATTTTTAAGGCATAAGGCTGTTTTGTTTGCCTATGTTCTACTCGCAGGACACGGCTGAAACTGCCTTTGCCTATGACAGCTTTTATGTCATATTTTGCAGTAATTTTAGAGTCATAAGTTGGTTTCGGAGCTTTCTCAGTTCTTATTCTAGGGGATTTTTTACAAACGTCGCCTTTTTTTCTAGGACAAGAGTCGTGTCTATGCCTGCGATTTCGAGTACTTTTTGGCATTGTTTTGCCGTCTTTTATAGACTTGGTGTCCTTTATAGCTTTGAGTTGAAGTACAGTCTGAATCTTCATGTCCTTTGCTCCAATTAAATTGGGATCGTTGAATTTTCGGCTGTCAAGTTTGCCAACTGAACAGCCCATAATTTCAAAATATTGAAGATGTTTATAAAACTAAACATATCACCTACTAAAAGCATTTATTTTTGGCAAGGAGATATATACACATTTTAATAAAAATTATATGAACCAGGATTTAAACAGCTCAAAACCAACGATTATTTTAAATATTTGAGTTCTATCGAAGAACAGTTAATACACAGGCACCATGCTCTCTACTGGGTAACATTGTTTACTTAAAGGCGATAGTTTACTCATCGCCAAGGAGTCGAAAAATGAACTCTTAGCATGCGGTTGCCAACTGTTGTTGACTGAAAGGAGGAGAAATTTTCGCCAAGGTAAAAATAATTCCCCATAATAGGGAAAATGGTTTTCAAGTTCAGATCTGATCGTAAATAGAATGCTGGCGAAATAGGCGAATTTCTTGCGTGTCGTTGTTTAAATTTCTTTTAACTAAACAATGTAGCTTTATTGTTCGTTTTTAAGAATTAGAAATTTTAGACATTTCAAGACAAATATTAATTAAAAATATTTATTTGAGTGAAGTTTTACTATCTGATTTAATTTTGCGTATTAAAATTTTGTAATAAATATTTCGCAGAAAAAAAGGGGATTTCAAACAAAGAAGAATAAACTGATGTGTGTTTTTGGTGAAGTGGTTCATAATTCTTATTTAATTCGAATAAAGTCGTTTGGGTGTCCGGGAACAAAGGGGCAGTTTAAATATTACGGGAGGAGGGGTTTTGCGGTTTTTCTTTTTTTTGCAGACAAGGGGAGGGAGGGATATGCACAATACTTACGTAAGACATTAAAATCCTTCTAATTTAAATTTTTTTCTAAAAAGGCTAAGTAAAAATTACAAAAAAATTTATACTAAAACTTTCAAATTTAAAAATAATAGTTGAATTTGAGGGAAAAAAATATTTTTTCGAAAAGTTTTGAACACACAAGATTCCTATTACTCACTTTTATAAAATGAATTAAAACGTGATTTTCGTATGCTGGCCACCAGCTCTTTGACTGCCAAGATGCAATGTTACATTTTTATTTGAAATCAGTCTTTACTGTATAACCAGAAGTTAAGCAAAAACCAGGGGGGGGGGGTAAGACTTACTTGCGTAAGCTTGGCAGGTGTGCAGAGTGGGTAGTTATCGTCCATGTCAACAGTCATCCATGAAAAGGTACCCCAACATAGAATCGAGTTAACATGCCTTATATACCAGTGAATTTGAATAGTATTTCTGTAGTGGTAGATACACTACAGTGCACCCCCACCAGAATTTTTATCTGTGATAGAATTCGACGAACGGATACCACTAGTTGAAGCATTGCTGCTTTTGTGAGAAGCCGGGAGAGCTGTATTAAGATTACCGTATTTTTTGCTGATCGTGAGAGCTGTATTAAGTTCACGGTAGTAGTCACTCATGTGTTGCTTTTAGAAGTCGAGAGTGTATGCAGGCCGACGTTGTGTGTGATCGAGACCAAGTAGCAACAGCGCGAGGTGGTGGATAATGTCGCAGTCAACTGTTCGATGCGGACAATCCATCGATGTAGGCGTGTTCCAATCGAAGTGGGAGTTTCTGTCAAGGTAGACATATTCACATCACGTCCGGGTCACCAATTTGGGGAGTGAATAGTTATCGACCATGTCAACCGTCATGTATGAAAAGGTGTTCTGCAAAATGTTTGGAACCATGGGGCCCTTAAAATTAGTCTCTCTCTAAATATGGAAGAAGGAAAAATATCACTCCAGTGGTCACTCCTGTGTTGCCTTTAGAAGTCGAGTGTATGCAGGCCGACGTTGTGTGTGATCGAGACCAAGTAGCAACAGCGCGAGGAGGTGGATAATGTCGTAGTCAACTGTTCAATGCGGACAATCCATCGAAGCGGGCGTGTTCCAATCGAAGTGGGAGTTTCTGTCAAGGTAGACATATTCACATCACGTCCGGGTCACCAATTTGGGGAGTGAATAGTTATCGACCATGTCAACCGTCATGTATGAAAAGGTGTTCTGCAACATGTTTGGAACCATGGGGCCCTTAAAATTAGTCTCTCTCTAAATATGGAAGAAGGAAAAATATTTCTACAAAGAATAAATCAACTTCGCGATGAAGAATTATGAAAAATAAACACATTTAATATTGCCCGCATAATGTGCATTCAATTCGAATGTAACAAACTTTTGATTGTATAAATCGCGACAACACCTGAAAAATGTCTAAAACTAACCCAGAAAGCATGTAACCTTACGGCAACCTTGTGTCGGAATTTTCTTTGACGTCACCCTAGCGATAGTGTGACGTCACACTAGCGATAAGATCAAATTGCATTGTTCATTAAAATTTCATGATAAGGTGGATTTTAGCTGAGCATACAAGACTTTGCGAAAAGAAACCTTATAATTACCTAGATTATTTTCACCTTGAGACTAGCATGGTTGAAGGATTCTTTTACACTTGAAAAACCTAAGTCAACCTCGATTTAAGGTTTTTATACCGAAGGTGGTTTTCCAAGGTTTTGGATTAGGGTAATGTGCGTAGAATAGAGTAGGCTGGGGGCATCGATATTCCTTTGGTTCGACAGGTTTATTCTCTTTTTCCTAGACTTTTAGTTGTATTGGCAATAATTGTAGTGTATCTACCACTACAAAAGTACTATACCAATTCACTAGTATATATAAGACATGTTACCTTTTCATAAACGAAAGCTGACATGGATAACTACTTTCCTCACATTGGTGATCCTACTTCGATGTGACTCTTTCCACATTGGTGACCCGGACGTGATGTTAACCCGCCTACCTTGACAGAAACTCCCATTTCGATTCGCACACGCCTATTTCGAAGGATGATCCCCATTAAACAGTTGATTCGCTACTTGTGACTGCTACATAATCAGCCTCCTCGCTCTGTTGCTACTCAGTCTCTATCACACAGCGTCGGTCTGTATACTCTGGACTGCTAATGGCAACACAGGAGCGACCATGGCCATGAATTTAATGCAGTTCTCACGATCAACACTCAAAAGTATGGTGATCTTAATACATCTCTCCCGGTTTCTCACAAAGCAGCAATGAATCATGTAGTGTTATTCCCGATCATTGAAATCTATCACGGACAAAATTCTGGTGGGGGAGTACTGTAGTGTATCTACACTACAAAAATACTATACCAATTCACTAGTATATATATATGACATGTTAACTCGATTCTATGTTGGGGCACCTTTTCATGAATGAAGTTTAACATGGTTGATAACTACTTTTCCCAGATTAGTGACCCTACTTCGATGTGACTCTCTCCACAATAATTAAGACTCTGAGCACCAAGTAATTGCATTTGAGTTGGAAACAGTTTTTAAGCTGTTTTCGTTTAAATTTTTAGAAATGTGTTTCGTAAATTATGGCAACATCTCAAATTAATGAAATAAGTTGTACTAAATCAACTGATTTCAAATTGCCTATGTAGTGAAAATTATTTACATAACTGCTAATATCTGATAACAATATATGCATTTCAGTATTTTTTGCTGATTCGATCATTTTCATATGTGCTATTTTTAAAAAAAAATTGTTTTCACGTATCAGTTCTTAAAAGTTGAAATGTGCCCTTCAGTGGCAAATTTATGACAACCATTTTTGTTTCAGGGAATTTAAATATTGTTTGAATAAAAACAAAAAGCGCCAGGAAATGTTTTGGGTTATATATAATAGTTCAAAGCAACTGTTTCGACAGTAATAAACTATTTTCCTAACATACATTTTATTGAATCTCAAAGCCACTATATGTATTGCACATAGTTTTATTTTCAAAAAATTTTTCCTTTATAAATTATGGTTCTTTTATTTAGACTTAATGGTTAAAATGTATAAATTTTTAAATTTAATGTTATTTTTTATATGAAAAAGAAGTTTTCTAATGATAACATTTCTGAACCTTTTCAATCTGAAACGATTCCTCTACACATCTTACTTTACAAAGTGATGAAACTTTTTTTTAAAACAAACACAGAAAAATATTTTTCCTTTACGCCTTAAAATACATTTTATTACAACCATTCTCTTTTTCTTTAAGAGATAATTTAAAACTCAGTTCTTTCAAAAATTGGTGATCTTTTAAGCAGGGTGCGTAACCTCTCAACAAAAAATAAGCACCTTTAAAGTACTTTTTAAGCACTCAAAAATATTTTTTCAGCACTATATACATTAACAAAATGCAAATTAATTTTCAAAGACTTTACATAATTATGATAAAATAACTAGTTTCTGACAAAGAACTCTTTTTTTTGATTACACCAGCTATTAAATAATGATCGAGATAGTTTTTGGTTCGATTTCAGAGGGTGGAAAATGAAGCCTGAAATTGAGAATATCTTTCAAAATGCAGAGTTGCACATGAGAGTGCAATAATCTCACCGAACCCAGTTCAGTACACGCACATGCGGACTCGCAAGTATTTCATCAAACATGCAAAATGATTGGCACTTTTATACACTACAGACGGACCGCATGCCGAAATGGATTGTGAAAACGCTGAATAGAACAATGTGAAAACCACACTTTTGCATAATACGTAGCGAAAATCGACATAGTAAAGAAAAAAATTTTCATTTTAAGTTTCTGACGAAGAACTTATTCCTTGATTATATTAGCCACCACAAAAAGATAGAGATTCTTCTGTTTGATATCAGAGGGTAGAAAATGAAGCCAGAAATTGAGAGTATCTTGCAAAATCCAGCAGAGTTGCACATATGAGAGCAAGAACACCGAACTCAACACAGTAGTCAATCCCAAGTATTTCATCAAACATGTAATATGATTGGCGCAATCATACGTTATGGACCGACGGTACGCCGAAATGGATTTTGGCTGAATGAATCGAGAAAACGTTGAATAGAACAATGTGAAAACTCGCCTTTTGCATAATATGCAGCAAAAATCAGACACGGTAAAGAAGAAAAAAAAATCTCATTATCAAAAAGAGAAAACTAAGCACTTTTTAAAAACATCTTTAACAGGGTTGCCACTCAAATCAGGAAAAAAAATTTCCCTGTATATATTATACACAATATATTAAGATGAAACAACAATTACTGTGCTCTTGTGTGAGCTATATTGGGCTAACTATATTTATTGGTCTTAATTGTTGGAAAAACAGTTGTACTTAAATAATGCTATAGTAAATGAAATAATTTAGTATAGCTCAAATATCATGGTTAAATATATCCCATAGATTACACTTTGAGTGGTCACCATTTTTTAAAAGACTAAATAAGAAACAAAATTCCCTGCATTTTCCCAGTTTGTAAAGAAAAAATCCAATTCCCTGTATTTTCCCCGTTATAGGTGATTTTTAAATTCCCTGTATTTTCCAGGTTTTTCCTGTGGAGTGGCAACCCTGTTTAAGAGCTGTTAAAAAACGAAAATAAAAAATAAGCACCTTAAAGCACTTTCTAAAACGCTATGCACCATGTTTTACGCTACGCAATATGGCCCATTTATATCAGGAAAATCAATTTGCAAGTTTTAATCAAATGTTTATAAAATTTAATGGACAACTAGCGTTTGTGAATTAAAAGTCTGAATACCGCATATATTATCAGTTTATTAATTGAAGCAGCCAGATACACTTTTGGATACAGGTAAAAATACATGGTTATCACAGGAATCAAAATATATAGGTTATGGAAATATTTAGAATTTAAGAGAAATTAAGGAAGAAAAAGGGAGCACACTCAAAAAATGTTCAAAACAGATATTTTAAATCCTAAATTGAAGACAAAAACCTAGGTATTCTTATAAAATAAAAGACAAAATGTAATTTAAAAAATAAAAGTAACATATATTTATTCGGTTAACTAAATTATTTTGAAAATATTTTGTTTGTAAATTGTTATCAATATTAAGAGAAGTTTAGAAAATATAACTATATTTAGCAATTTGTAAAAATATGTTTAAAAGTAAAAAAAAAAAAAACATGTTGAAATATTCATAAAACGGGAGAAAAAGGAAAAGTGCAAAATAAAATAAAAACATGTTTTGATGTTATATAGATTTCAATTTTATAATTATGCAAAGAAAACAAAAAACTTTCCTAAAATTATACTACATTAAATTTTTCAAATAAATTTTTCCTAGTTCAACAAAAATCCTCATCCTAAAATAAAATACAAATTCTAATGCAAAAACATACCTATATCTAAACAATTAATATTAAAATAATTGCACAAAGTTCTAGAACAAAAAGAAGAGAGTTCACAAGGTATTGGATAAATGCACAGCTTTGATATTAAAGCTGAATTATCAAGTAACAACTTTAAAGAACTTAAGAAAAAATTTCTATGACAATTGTAACTTACGAATTTATAAGGAGTAGATTTAGTTCTTTAATTTATAGAAAAACATAGTACTACATATTTCTGAATATAAGCCCACCCATCCATAAATTGAAGAAAAAAGCTTTTTATTTAGAAATTCACTCAAAATTCAAAACTTATATATGAGCCAACGAAGAAAAAAGAAAGAAAGAAAAGAGGCGTACTTGGATTGGCACCCCCTCGCTTGTAAAGTAAAAAAAGCGTGAACCGATTGAATTTGTAATTAGGAGGTTAAATAAATAATAGCATTCTTTTCAAATTGTTCTTTCTATGTGTTTCTCTTTTAGTTTTTATAACTAGGCATTCTGTTCTAAACTATAATTTTATGTTTTTTTTTATATTTTGTAAATACGTTTTGAGATATTTACTGATTATTGCCAATGCTCAACAAAAGGAGAAGTATTTCAATTGGCAATGCCTTCTTAGAATTTTTTAAAGTTAGTGGATTCGATTACAAGCCAGCGGCCCGACTTCAGCTATCGAAAATTTTCAGAAAATTATCAGCTTTTATTCAGAAATATATGATAATTACGTAATTCCTTATTTGTCTTACTAAAAATAAATGTGTCATTATCACTCGTTAAATTAGAACTGATGAGCGATAATAATACATCACATCAAATAGAACCAAGTCCTACAATTAAAGCAGTTATGGCCCTTTAGTGAACAAAAAAAAAAATAATTTACAATTGCAACTTATAATGGATTGAGTTAGTACTTTAATTTCTACAAATAAAGTAATCATGAAATTCCTCATGTGTGTTACTAAAAATAAATATGTGTCATCATCACTCATTAGATTAGAATTGATGAGCAATAATGATACATCACATCAAATAGAATCAAGTCCTACAATGAAAGCACTTCAGTGTCAAACATAAAATATATAATTGACAATTGTAACTTATAATGAATTGAGTTAGTTCAATTTATAGAAAGAAAGTAATCACATAAAATTCCTTATATGTGTTACAGATAATAAATATGTGTCATCATCACTTGTTAGATTAGAATTGATGAGCTATAATGATACAGAATCAAGTCTTACAATAAAAGTACTTCAGTGTCAAACATAAAATATATAATTGACAATTGTAACTTATAATGGATTGAGTTAGTTCTTTAATTTCTAGGAAGAAAGTATTCATGAAATTCCTAATATGTGATACTAAAAATAAATATGAGTTATTATCATTCGTTAGATTAGAACTGATGAACAATAATGATACATCACATCAAATAGAATAAAGTCCAACAATGAAAGCACTTCAGTGTCAAACATAAAATAGATAATTAACAGTTGTCACTTATAATGGATTGAGTTAGTTCTTTAATTTCAAGAAAGAAAGTAATAATGAAATTCCTTTTATGTGTTACTAAAAATAAATATGTGTCATTATCACTCGTTAGATTAGAATTGATGAGCGATAATGATACATCAGATAAGTCCTACAATGAAAGCATTTCCATATTATATATAAAATATTCATCCATTTGACATGGGGCGTAGCTAAATATGTTGAGCGGGATTTCTCATCAGGAAAATAATTTATAATGGTATATGTACACAAAACAAATTAATTTACAAAAATATTTACAGAATGTAAAATGAACTCAGGAAATGATACAGAGGTCTCGAGAGTAGCCTTGGTCTGGTGCACACTTCAGCAAATGGTTCATGACGGCACGTGCAAGGTAACTGGCAGTGATGGTCGTGGGGGAATCGAAGAATAAGGTCATGTCACCTTCTCTGTCTATTCCATTATCCTTCTGATACATCAAAAATGATTCTTCAACCAGCTGAAAGAGTTCCACAATTTTGTATAGAAAATGCCACAACAATAAAATGTCTTGAACTTTGTCTCGTCTTTTGAAGTTTTTTTTATAAATATTTTATAACCGTCATTGAACAGCCAATCCAATTTTTTGGGTTTATGACTACTATTATTCAACTACGTTGCCTTGTAATTTTGAACCCTATCCAGAAGACAAGGGAGCTCCTGGATCAAGTATTGGGAGAAATTTGCCTTCATGAGGAATTTTTGATGGCACTAAACCGCAAACGCATTACATGGGAAGGAAAACCACAAAAACCTCCCACAGTTAGCCTGACAGTAAGGGGACTCTAAATCACGATCCGTCAAACAATGAGGATATTTAACGTCAGCACTGTGGTCGGTGTAAGCCAGATACGGAATTCTTATCGACCAGCCATCGAACCTGGCTCATCTCTTTGGAAGGGGAACGCTCTATCACCTGATCCATCACGACTCTGTTTTGAAGTTTGTAGTTCTAGCAGTTGGGTATTGGTTGGGCAAGGTCATTTGGAGATTTAAATTCTAGTTCAATTACAAAATTCATAATTTCAAATGCACAAAGATGACGATTGAAGAAGTTAGTATATTTACCTTAACTTATTTAATTTATACTTGGTAGTTTTTCTTTTAAATTTTATCAGCGTTTAAAATTATCACAGCAAGATTATTTAGGATCCTTTTATGTCTGATTTGTTTAAAATGGGATGCATAACCTATGGCCTGTGGGTTAAAAGTGGCCTCAGATGCAACTTCAGCTGTATGCAACAGTAAGTTGCTGATTTAATGCAACCTTTTATCAGAGTATCAAATTGTGCAAATAAAGCTAAAAAAAGGAAACTGTTCTATAGCTTATACTTTTCATAATAAATAGAAAGTGAATTTAAGTTTTTAAAAACTGCTTCCTTATACAAGATGTAGAAAAACAGGTAATTAGGAAAAAACTGTACACAAACCTCCTAGCAGAATCACAGCGACATTGTTTCAGAACGTTACAGAGTTCTTGCAGAAAGATTTCTCTTTAGAAAAGCATTGAAACGTACAGTTGAGTATTTACTTTTTAAGGCAATGATTCTGTCGATTTTTTTGCTGTTATTGCTATTGATTTCACCATAGTATTTAAATCTGATATTTTTTTTACACTATATAACTTTTTACAACAACCTAATCTCGAAAAAAAAAAAAAAAAAAAAAACAGGCATTCGAGTAACCCCTTTATGAAGGAGTTTGATTAGCGTGATTTCGTTGTCGAACTTTTCTTCAGCAATTCTACTACAGAGTTCATGATTTTTAATTATTTTTTTTTACTGTGATGATTATTTATAAAATGCGAAAAATGAAATAATTAGTATGTTCCCTCTCCCAACAAAATGGGAGAATATCAGCCATAATACTAAAATAAAAAATTATTTCATGTTTAATTAAAAAAATCATATACAGTGAAACCTTCTGTTATGGACACTCCTGCAAGACGGACACCTCTCAATACGGACATATTTTTAATTCCCCGGGAATCTTCTATGAATAAACCATTATGTACATTCTCCGCAAAGCGGACACTCCTGTAACTGGACAGGGACAGTCATTTTGATCCTGAAACGTTGCTTTCTATCTCTACAGATCGGACATTTCTAAATTTGAAAAAGGAACTATTTTTGCTTTAAAATGCAAGCTAAAAAATGCAACTTTTCACCATTTTTAAAGCATGTAAATAAAATTTTTTGCCTTATCCATAACTAAAAATATTGTTAAGCTATTTCGCCACCGGAAAATCAATCTTTCTCCGGTCACCTTGCCATATCTTTGTAAAGAAAGGAGAGAAAATGGTACACTCCTGAAATAATTTTGACATCGGCATCTTTTGATCTTTTCATCTGGACCACACAGGTTATGAGACCCCTCTAGTTGAAATGACATCTCTCAATGCTTCTTCCCCATTGAAAATTTCATTAATTTTCTTATCAATCCGAAGATTGTATTTAACACGACTGGGGTTAAAAAAAAATAGAACAGAAGTATAATCTTTGAGGTGTTTAAATAAATGAAACATTTANTCACAATTTCACGAAAAACGGACCTTTCACAAAATGTCTGGACAGACCCCTGATGTAACTAAAATTTTTTGCCTTATCCATAACTAAAAATATTGTTAGGCTATTTCACCACTGAAAAATCAATCCTGTCACCTTGCCTCATCTTTGTAAAGAAAGGAGAGAAAATGGTACTGCACTCCTGAAGTGATTCTGACATCGGCATCTTTTGATCTTTTCATCTGGACCACACAGGTTATGAGACCCCTCAAGTTGAAATGACATCTCTCAATGCTTCTTCCCCATTGAAAATTTCTTTAATTTTCTTATCAATTTGAAGGCTGCATTTAACACAACTGGGGTAAAAAAAAAAGAGAACCAAAGTATAATCTTTGAGGTGTTTAGATAAATGAAACATTTATTCAGACACTTGATAGCTGACCAGTCGTGAATAATCAATTCCATAGGTCCTTATGACTTACAGGTATGCATTACCTTTTTTTCTGTGAATCAATGGAGGTTTTTTTTTCAAGAAGGTATTAACCAGATTCCCTATCAAATGATAAGTAGGTGTAAGGGGAGTAAACCTAATACATAATTGAAACGGACTGAGGACAGAAAGCTCCTATTCCGTATCATATGTCTAACTTGAGTATCTGTGCTAATAGAAAAATTATATTTATTTATCTGTAGCTACATCCATAATTATGTATTTATATCAAACTTCTTTATATATTCTTTTTTATCTTTCTTATAGTTAAAATAAATATTCTTGTAAATATTTATAGTATCCTTGTAGATATTATTTAATTATTTCTACTTCCTTGAAAATATTCTAAAAACAAGGTAATAAATTTCGTTATTAGGGTACACTTCCCGTAAACGGACAACTCTCATAAACAGACAAATTTTTTAGTCCCATGAATGTCTGCTTAACGGAGGTTTCACTGTATATATATATATATATTTTTTGTAAACACAGCGCTTTTGTTATTTTTAAAGAGTAACATATATGTTTGTTATTATTAAAAGTATCTTACAGAAAGATATTAGAGCTAGAGAGTTTTGTCGCAGATAGCAAGAAAAAATGAAATGGATGGTCTTACTTTATTCATGTCAATAGTAGTATTGAAGGAGAGTTCTGGATTCCTTTCAAGGATTAAATATACAACCATTATAAGCTGAAAGACAATTAAAAAAAAACAATAACACTCTTAACAACAACATTTGTGCATTGATTTTTAAAAAAATGTAAGACTATTGGTTTCTTGTTTTGTAATTTTTTTTTATTACAGGGTGCATAGCCTAATTTTTCAACAAAAAAAAGTACCTTTTAAGCACTTTTCAAACACTCAAATATTTTAAAGCTTGTTAAGTTGAAATTAACAAGAGAAAGAAAACTTTCTGTTGCTATTGAGGAAAAAAAATGTATAATGTTTAGTTGGTCCTTGTAATCAGCAAAAATTCGAAGGGTTCGATTTCAGAGTGCAAAAAATGAAGCCTGATATTGCAGGGGTGATTGTGAGCCCAAGTCAAAATTCCAGAAAATTTCTTGAGTAAAAATAAAAAAGTTTAAATCGAAAAATTTAAAAAAAATTTAAACAGGGTTTTTTCCTTTTTCTCAATATTTCTTGGTTTACCTAAAATATATTTAAAATTTTACACAAACCTATAACATTTACAAATACCTATGTCGACCTGGAGAAGTAATTAAAATTTACAAATATATCTTTTTTTCTTGAGTTTATGATTATAATAACTATTTACAGATAAAAAATGAATATTAATCTTGAATACACGCTTATAAAGTATCTGGCTCTCCCTTACAAATAAAATAAACTGTGTTTTTAAGTTCCACCTTTGAAAATTAGATTTCCAGAAACTTTTGTGATCAATGATTTTTTGAAACGTCTGAACCCTCGATCTCCGGAAACTTCCAGATCACGGTTAGCATAAAATCCGGATTTTTTCCGGAGCACAATCAGCCCTGATATTGTTAATCTCTTGCAAAATGCAGCAGATATGCGCGCGAGTGGCCAAAAATCCTTCCCACTGAATCCAGCTAAGTATACAAACATGCTGTACTCACAAGTATTTCATCAAACATGTAAAATGAATGGCATTTTTATACGCTACGAGCAGACGGCAAGTCATAATAGAATGGGGTTCAATTAATTTCGAAAACATTGATTAGAACAATGTCTTTTTGCATAATTCGGAGCAAAAATCAACATGGTTAATTAAAAATCTCATTTTGGAAAAGGAAAATTTAACACTTTTTAAAAACACCTAATGAAAAAAGCACCTTTAAGGGCTTTTGAAAAATGAAAATCATAAATAAGCACCTTTAAGCACTTTTTTAAAAAACGCTACGCATCCTATATTACAATAAATTTTTTACTTTATTTCATATAAATTTCATTTTATTATTTTATACAAAATAAAAAAAATCCTGTAGCCTCATCACCAGCCAATCGAGATCATTACCCACGAAGATGGCGCTTGCAGGGATCCAATAAATATTCTGCGGGTTAGGCTAACTCAAAATAGAATGGAAAGAACAGTTGTTAACATTAACAAATGTCACATTTCAACCGTTAATCAGGAAGTATACCTACTATAATGTCATTTGCAGGCATTCAATTAGCAGATTCAAAGTTTCCAATTTTAGTGATTTGAGGAAGAAAAAAATAATAAATATTCGTAGACATTTTCCTTCAAAGATTTAGATTAGCAAAAATATTTCATGAAATTGAGAAGTAACACTAGATGCAAAGGAAACTTTTTTCAGAAAAGTTTGGTTTAAGTTAAGTTAAGGAAAGGGATTTTTTCAGAAGTCCCAGAATTTTTATGAGCTAAAACTTGTGATACTAAGGTTTTACTGCATACATGTACTAACCAAAACTGTTAATACATGGTTGATAATCAAATCTGGAAAAAAACTCCTTGTGTTTTCCCTGTACGTATTATATACAATGTATTAAGAGGAAAGAATTACTGTGCTCTTGTATGGGCTATATCGGGATAACTATACTAATTTTAATTGCGGGAAAAACTTAAGAGTAAAACAGGAACACCTGAACATAAATAAGCTATAGTGAATGAAATAGTGTAGTATAGCTAAAATATCTTTTTTAAATGTCTCATAGATTGCCCTATTTTGTGGTCGCAATTTTCTAACAGACGAAAATAAAAAACAAAATTTACTGTATTTTTCCAGGAAAATTCAAAATTCTCTATTAATTTAGGTGACTTTTTTAATTTCCTGAATTTTCCAAGTTTTCCAAGTGGATGGGGCAACTCTGTAATGTATGAATGCAGTCAAAAATAGTTAATAAAAACAAAAATTCCTTACATTATAGAATTATAAACGTAACTATAAAGATCGCAAGTAATAAATGTAGTGTATCTACCACAACAAATATACAATCCCAATTCACTAGTATATAAGACATGTTAACTCGATTTTACGTTGGGGTACCTTTTCATAGATGAAGGTTGACATCAGGGTGCATAGCCAAATCTTTCAACAAAAAATAAGCACCTTTTAAGTACTTTTTAAGCACTCAAAAAGTATTTTTAAGCACTATATACATTAACACAATGCAAATTAATTTTCAAAGAGTTTACATGATCATGAGAAAATAGCAAGTTTCTGACAAAGAACTCTCTTCTTGATTATATTAGCCGTTATAAAACGATAGAGAGATTTTTCTGTTCGATATCAGAGGCCTGAAATTGAGAATATCTTGCAAATCAGCAGATATTCAGCAGTGTTGCACATGAGAAGGCAATAATCTCATCGAACTCAACTCAGTAGACACACTTACGGACTTGCAAGTATTTAAAATGAATGGCGCTTTCATAGGCTATGAACCGGCTGAATGGAATGCCAAAATGAATTGTGAAAATGTTGAAAAGAACAATGTGATAAGCACGGTTTTGGTGAAAATCGACATGGTAACGAAAAAAAATCTCATTTTTTAACAGGGAAAATTAAGCACCTTTTAAAAACACCTTTAAGGGCTTTTAAATAATGAAAATTGAAAATAAGCACCTTTAAGCACTTTTTAAAAAGCTACGCACCATGGGCATAGTAGATAATTACTCTTCCCAAAATAAATATTATGGAGTATCCTTCTCACCATCAAATTAATGTTCCATATAACAAAAAACAACAAAGAAATCAAAAACATATAACAAAACTAGAAAATCTACACATTATTATAGTACAAGGGAAGAAACGTACCTCAACTAATATTTGACGATATTCGGGGAGAGCAACTCTACTTAAAAACATCTCCACTTCTGTGGCAAACTTCAGATCGTAAACAGTCATCTCGGTTAAAGTTGGTTGCTATAAAGAAATAAATGACACATTATTCAAAATCTAAATCATTATTCTAAAAATTTTAATTAGTCCCTTTTGCATACTGCTGTTACAAATTAAATTAAAGATGCTTTTTCTTATTTGTTATTTAAAAGATAGTATCAGTGATGTTAAAAGAATGTATATGACTGCACCTTCTTTAATAATTAACACAGATCCATACAGAAGAAACAAGAAGTAATTTTCTGATATTTTTTTTAAATAGTTTACTTGATATAAACTGATTTATCTTTTCTTGTTAAGCTCTTTTCAATACTTTATTAGCAAGTAGTATTAGTTTTAATACATATATTACAAAAAAATAATTACAAACATAGAAATACAGTATAAGATTTTCATTAATGACCTTTGTGTTACACAGATCATTTCACAAATCTGCCAGCCAGGTGCCTGACAGTGAAGCCAGTGGTTGCAGGTTCGAATCCCGCTCTGGGCATGGATGTTTTACTCTGTGTGTTGTTCTTTATTGTGTGATGTGTGAATGTGGCCCACTCTATAAAACGGGTATCTGTGGCAGTGTGAAGTGGGTAACGTTGCTCGCCTCCATGACTTAGGTTCACAGGTGCCCACTGGGTAACGTAAAATGAGTAACACTTCCGGCACCTTCTTAGGCGAAGAACGTAAAAATTCAGTGCCTGCCGTTAAAAAAAAAAAAAAGCACAAATCTCTAAATCTACATACTAAACTTGGCAACATCATCATAGTTGGCCAGACAGTCCAATGTGGGCCAATTATGCCTTCCTCTGAAGATTTCTCCATAACGACTTCCAATTTATGTTTGATCTCCAACTCTTTTCATTAATTGCAAGAAAATCAGACTCCACTGAGTCAGCCTATCTCAACCGCAGCCTTCCCTGCTTTCTTGTTCCAGTGGGTCTAAAAAGCAGTATCTTTTTTATTGTATATTAGCACTATCACTTATTCGAATCACGTGGGCCATCCAATTCATTCCATTTGCTTTAATGTATTTAATAATATCGGGCTGTTCATAAATCTGGTACAGTTCAAAGTTAAATCTCCTTCTCCAGTTATTGTTTTCATTTACACCACGGCAGTATACTCCTCAAAGTCTTTCTATCAAATATTACCATACAATTTTCCTCCAGTTTTGTCATTGTTTAAGCTTCAGAAGCGTATGTCAAGATACTTGTCAATATTAGTCTGGTACAAATTACACTTAAAATGCATTAAAATAATTTTTAAACGCAAACACAAAATATGTACTAAGAGGGGGGGGGGATCGAAATTTTCTAGAGCCTTAAAACTAATAACCATCAAATTTATCAATTTTGGTTTGTTCAGCTTTTGAAATTTCTTATCTGCATTTCTCATTGTTTACACCCATGTGTGGTTTATGAAGAATTGTGGTATATAGAATTGCATTATAAATATCTTCTACTGTAAAAAATGCCTTTTATTAATGTAAACTTTTTTTTTATACATAAAATTGGAGAAAAAAAATATCTCTATGTTTTTCTGTGTCTTATTTAATTTACAGTCCCTTTTATTTTATATAATTTAGTACATATGCTGTCATCATGTTAATAGTACAGTCGAACTCGTTTATAACGAGAACTCGGATTTACCGAGGGAAACGAGAATATTTGGTTGGATCAATGTTAAGTNTTTCATGAGCATTAGTGTATTTCGCTTGCAGGTATCTAATAAATATTCTATAGGTTAGGCTTACTCAAAATACAATGGAAAGAACAGTTGTTAACATTAACAAATGCCACGTTTCAACCATTAATCAGGATGAAATTTTTTAAGCTGAAATTCTCAGTGCTTACACCCGTGCGTTGATTATGAAGAATTGTGGTACATAGAAAATGCCTTTTATTAGTGTTAATTTTTTTTAAAACATAAAATTGAAAAAAAATAATAAATGCGTTTTTCTGTGTCTGATTTAATTTACAGTCCCTTATTTTATATAATTTAATACATTGTTGTCATCATGTTAATAGTAGTTTTTTTTCACGAGTTAACACTTAACATTCGAACAAACTCTTCGACTACAACTATCAAAACTAAAATGCAAAACATGTCATAATTAATAGTATATATAAAATGTGAAATGTTTTTACAATAAACATTATTTATCTTAAATTTCAGGAACTTAAAGAAATTGCAATTAAATACACATTAAACAGGAGAAATATATATACATTAACATATATATATATATAAATGTATTTTACTTGAGGCAAATGATGACCTTCGACAATAATGCCCTCAGGTGTCCTTGACATTATATCCCACACACGATCATAGAAGTTTTTTGGCACCCGGCACAACGCACCCTCGATTTGACGTCTCTCGTGAATGGTCAACCTTTGAAAATGTAATGCCTCTCATGTAATTCATGAAATACCATTTAAAGAAAAAAAAAATCATTTCAAGAAATAATAATTATAAAAAATAGTACAAAAACAATTCAAACATAATATTCTTGACTCCTTAACTCTTAATAACCTTTTGTAGTTTAATCTAGTATTTTATTGCACTACAAACCAATTTTTTCCCCAAATGACACAATAGGAAAATATAACATACTCAATAAGTCTCCAGTCTGATACATAAACAGCTAACAGAACCATATGATTTCTGAGCCGTAGGAACTTTCAAACAATAATTATCAAAATTCTAATTACAGTAGGGAACCGATTATCCGGAACGATCGGGACCATCGCTATTCCGGATAACTGATTTTTCCGGTTTTCTGAATCGCTACAAAAAGCCGTTTTTTTTATTGTTAAACCCAACTAAAAAAAAAAATATTAGGAAATAATCTTAAAAAGAAGAAAAAACGATGAAGTAATACAGTAATGATTATTTCTAAAATGATGGTATTGTAAACATCTTTCAAAAAAGAAAGAAAATCCTAAAATCTTATGAGGTAAAAAATTCATTTTCTTAAAAATGGCGGAAAATTTATAGAATTTCGTTCCGGTGTTTTGGTTTTCCGGTTTTCTGATTTCCGGATAACTGGTTCTGCACTGTATTATTATTATTAAATTCCGATAATTAGTTTAGAGGTTACAAGTAGTTTTAATGACCCTAGTTTTTTAATTTTTAAAACAATGGACAAAAAATAAATTTCGTATTTTGATTAAGCATTGTTATTTGATGGGGAAAAATATTGTTGAAGCAATACAGTGGCTTGATAGGAAACTTGATAGGCATTATGAAATTGATGATACTTGATAGGCATTATGGAAACTCTGCACCACAGAAACCAAAAATTACTGGCATCAGAGTGCATAACCAAATCTCTCAACAAAAAATAAGCACCTTTTAAGTTCTCAAAAAGTACTTTTAAGCACTATTTACATTAACAAAATAATTTCCAAATACTTTAATTTACATAATCATGATAAAGTAACTAGTTTCTGGCAGAAAACTATTTTCCTGATTATATTAGCCATTATAAAATAATCAAGAGATTTTTTGATTCCATATCAGAGGGTTGAAGATGAAGCCTGATATGGAGAATATCTTGCACACGAGAGTGCAATAATCTCACCGAACCCTTCTCAGTAGACGCACATGCGGACTCTTAAGAATTTCATCAAACATGTAAAATTATAAGTGCTTTAATACGCTATAGATCGACGGTACGCCAAAATAGATTGTGATTGAATGAATTGTTAAAACGTTCAATAGAACAATGTGAAAAGCATGATTTTGCATAATACACTCCAAAAATCGACATTGTAAAGAAAAAAAATCTAATTTTGGAAGTTAAGTTAGCACTTCTAGCAGCTAAATTAAGCACTTTTTAAAAACACCCAATGGAAAAAAGCACCTTTAAGCCTTTAAAAAAATGAAAATTGAAAATAAGCACTTTTCAAAAATGCTACGCACCATGTGGTATGCTGGTCTTAATGCGGTCTTTATGACACTGATGTTGAATGCTTTGCAAGGTGTCAGTTGCTTTCGGCATGAATGCCACGTTTACTCACACCACATCAAAAAGAACACTGAGACTACAATTCAGTTTTAATATTTTCCATATAGTTGGAGAAATATCTCCAAATTGACAATACTTTAAAAAGTTTAATAATTTTTTAAATATTTAAGTTACTTGCTAATTTTAATGTAAAACTATCAATTCTCAAGAATTCCAGAAATTGAAAGAATTCAACTAATTCTTTCAATTAAGGTAGTAGACACTATATAAAAATGAAGCATTGTGTCTAGTTTAACTTTATATCATGGCCTTTTCATTTTCTAAAGCAAATGAGTGTCAAAAAACACATATAAAAACTTGTTACATGTACATTTATAAAGTTATTACATTTATATAGTGATCATGCAGAAAATTTAGTGTTTTTTCGAAATGTCATTTAATAAATTATTTCATTCAAGTTCTTCAAATAATAACAATACAATGATGCAATTCAAAAAATAAATAGAATAGGAAACAAAATTTGTAAGAAAATTACTTTGTATTAGAACCATTTTCCGATAAAGTCAACACTCTGTACAAAACTTTCCTTAGCTCACTCGGGGATAAACTCTCTAAGGCCTAAATAAATAAAATAACTTTCAATGCATTAGACGTTTCTTCATTATTGGCAATCTCGCACCTGCCAACATTGAAAAAATAAAATATGGAGATTTTACTAGCGACACTTTTTAGTCTACGAGTAAAGTTTTGATACATCATACATAATCATGTAAGTCAAAAAGAGAAATTCAAAAGTGGAAATAATATAAGCACTGACATTTAGCAAAGTAAAAAATATGTACATAAATCTTTATCTAAAGAAGATTTTTTTTAAACTATTATTTATAATTACTTAAGCAATCAACACACTACAGTACAGGTAATAGCACCATTTGTTGAAGAATTTTACAGTCAAAATTTTTTTTTTTAAATTTCTTCAACGAATACGGAGAAATTTGGGAATATACAGGTAATCAGAAGACAGTCACAAAATACAGGAGTCTTCCTTAAAAAACAGGAGACTTGGCAGGTATGCAATTGTGTAAGTAATCAATGACTAATAATCAGAGAAGTTAACTTACAGCACTGCTTTTTCTATAATCGAGAAGCAATTTTTACTGCATTAAAACACTTTTAATTTATAACCTGCAAGTAACATGATAGTTTGATTTTAATAATTAGTTTATAAAGTTAAAAAAATTAATTCATCACATAAATAAAATTCCTTGTATTTATTAAAAACTGCAGTAACCTACTGGAGGATTGGGAGACAGGAACTTCATGTGCAATATCATAGCTTGCAGAACCCATCTGCAAAAGTAAAATATTTTCATTACTTTTTTTTAAAAAAAAGTCATAGCAGTATTAGAAAGAAAAAAAAAACAAATTTATAATAAAAGTTTGTTATATGAATAAAAAGTAATAATTTTAATTCCTCCATCTGATCCCATTATGGAGCCTTAATGTATATAGAATAAGTAAGTAGACAGCTTCAATTACCTTCAATGTGTTCAACACTAATACTATGAATTAAAGATACATTCAATGATTTAAATATACAAAATCTAATTTATATTTGCATAAGAATATTGCTAGGTCAACATCCTTGAAAAGTTATTATAACATTAAAAGTTATAGAGAATATTGTGAAACTCAATAATTTTATTATAAACAATACTATTATAAAATACAGCCAGATACAGTCGCCTATATTGAACTGTTTGAGGGCCTGGCATTTTTAGCATATTGCAGTAGTATTGTTGGAAACAATGTTTGCAATAGTACATTAGTTGCTATATGAATTATTGATTAACTAAACATGCAGAGTCTCTACAACATAATTTCGTGCCATGACAAAAATGTTAATTGGAACATTAGGTAACATTTAAAATGTTTTGCACATAATGAAGGGGTTGTGTCCATAAAACAAAAATTTTTAAATCTTTATTTTTCTTGTTTCCTCAATTTTTGATAAAAGTCGGAATTACTGTACAAACTATTTGCTTGACCATGTGCCTGTTTTTGAAACCACTTACCTTCTTTTTCTTTTAATACTCATTTTAAACACTCCTTTATAATGTGTATAATTCATGTTTAATTAAAAGTTAGAATTATATACTAATCTCATAATTTAAATATCTCTGAAAAGGAAATTTAAATCCATTTTAAACAAACTAACAACTTCTAAGCTGATCATTGTAAGCATATGAAATATAAGTTAAATTGCAGTTTAGAAGAGACTACTAAAAACTTTTACTACAATAGAATGTTCAGTACATACTGGGCTCATTATAGCAAGGTTAGACTGTATATTCTATGATATATTGAAAATTCGATATTTTAAAAAAGGCATCAAGTATATGATGCGTATCTACAATACTTAGCATCATGCATGGTAATTATTGATAACCATAATTTTTCAATAGCAATGAATAATTATAATACTGTGATAATTATTGATTGCTATAGATAATAAATAAGATAGTAAATAAGTAAGATAATAAATAAGTAAGATTATTTTAAGAGTGCTAAATACTGTCATTTTATCGCTTGTGCTTAAACTTTTGAGACACCCTCATACTTTTTTTATCATGGTAAGAGAACAGTCATGATTTTTCAGCAAATTAATAATTTTCTATTTTCCTCATATGAAAATGCATTTTTGATAGCCTTCTGTTGTTGATCTTAAAAAGAAATTTTTTACTTGTGTTTAAACTTTTCGAGATGGAGTGTACACAATTTAATAACTTATTTTAGAATCAAAATTTTCAGCTTCTCTTAAATTGCTTTTTTAAGTAATTATTTATATAGCTATATTTCTCAAAATGCTTTAAAATTTATCCCTCCAACACCAATACTTGTTATCAACGCAGAAAAAGTATTTAGACTGGAATTTTTTAATGACTATTGTGATAACATTAAAAAATACATATAAAAGATTGTATAAAAAATTAAGTTGTTTGGAATAAATGCTACTTATCTATTAGCTATTTAAAATTATTATTAAAAAGAAATTATTTTGATATAAAAAGGTGCACATTAAGAGTTGTTACTCAATTTTAGAAATAAAATTCTCTGAGTGTTTTCAATTTTTTTAGCAAATATTAACAAAATTCCTGATTTCAATTCAGGGTTGCCACAGAAAAAAAAATGAACAAAATAGTTGCTTTTAGTAGCCTAAGGCATGAAAATAGTCGACTAAAATTATGAAAATAGTTGCCTAAATAAGAACAAAAATTTTCAATAATATGACTAAAATTTTATTAAATGACTTCATTGTAATATACCATGATCCATTTAGTCAAGTTGATGGCCAATATGATAATTTTTAAATAACGCATATCAGGTCACTTTTCCAAGTCCCGGCTCACTGAATATAAATTCTATGTTACATATTATTGGATATATGGTCAAGTTTTAAAAATCGTTATCGCTTATAAGGTCATTTTTATCTGAGGTGAGGGGAACTCTTTTCCAACAAAGGCCCNTAAATAAACGTTAGTGTTCTAGCACTAAATTTTTATAAAAAATAAATTTGTATATTTGCAGAATTTTAAATGCTAGAATTAATTTAGAAAAATAATTTTTTGTTAAGAAAACATACTATTTCTATTGATTTTTCTTTTCAGATAATTTTTCCTAAAATCACGCAGAATTTTGCAGCAATAACTGTTGAAAAGACGATTGAAAAGAAAAATAGATCCACAATGGAATCTGCGCAAATTGAGCGCATTAAAAAGTGATGACTCAAATTTGCAATTCAATATTTTTTTATTTTTTAAGAAAAAAAATCATTGTGTTCAGAAGCTATTGCGAGCCGCAAGTTGTCAACCGAATTTATGCTAAAAAAAAAAAAAAATTGCTAGGAGCACAGAAAAGTCTCCCAATAGTCTCAGTTTGCTGAAAATAAACTGCTGTTTGTAGAAAATGCAACACCATGAAAGAATCATCAGAATCAAATGAAATTTAATGCAGAAACGACTTGTACTGATACAAATAAATGATGAAATTTTCAAAACAAAAGAAACAAATTAAGCGTCCGAAATCAGTATTTGGTGCAGCCACCACGCGCTGCAANATAATGTGTACTATTTACCTGCTAAGTTATGAGCTGCTAATGAATCGGTTAAAAAGTCACCCAGCTTATAAGGTCACTTTTGCGATGTCCCTTAGGGTGACCATACATAGAGGTCTGACTGTATTATTTTTTCCCCTCATAAATTTCATAATAGCCAACTGTCTATTATAATGCACAATTATAAAATTTATAAGAAAAAAAAGAAACAAAATTATGCACAAAAAGAGAAAGATTTACAAACTAAATGTATCATAGTTTATAAATTGGAGTCATATCAGCCACATAGTCATCCATCAGGATTTTACTTGTGATTATGAACGGAAATTACTTTACATAGAAAGCTTAATTTTTAAAAGCATAGAAATTATTAAACTGCAGACCTTTTTATTCAAATAAATGTAAAAAAAATTACTCACAAAAATTAGAAAGAGATCTCAGATTTTTTGAGTAGGTACCTCACTGATCAAATTATTGTTATCTTGAATTTTGACATTTCCCTCGGCTCATTGCAAATTTGTTGTTTTATCAAAAAAAAAAAAAAAAAAAAAAAAAAAAAAAAAAAAAATTCCCTGACAATTAAAAGTTTTTCAGGTTTCTGACCTAATGGCACTTTGAGTAATGCTATATCTGCTAAGGAGCCGGCCAGGTGGCCGAGCAGTCAGCATGTCTGACTTTTTTTTCTCCTTTCCTCCAAGCCCAGAGCATGTACTTAGGTTATGCAAAACACTTAACCATATAGCCCAGGACTTGGCCACCAGCATGTCTGACTATGAAACCAGTGGCTGCTGGTTCGAATCCCGCTCAGGGCATGGATGTTTCCCTCTCTGTGTGTTGTTCTCTGTCGTGTGAATGTGGCCAACCCTATGAATGGGTATCAGTGTGATGTGGGTAATGTTGCTCATCTCCGTGACTTAAGTTCACAGGTGCCCACTGGGTAACGTTAAATGATCAACACCTTTGGCATTTTCCGAGGTGACAAACGAAAGTTCAGTACCTGCCGCTAGAAAAAAAAAATCTGCTAAGGCAACTGCGGCTCACCTCATGAGGAAATATTGGAAATTTTTATGCCCAGTGACCAATATATAATAAACCAGACATGGCTGACCACTTAATCATGAAACAAAAACTTAACATGTAATGAAAAGAACAAAATATGCAAGAAAAATTTATGAAAAAAATTTTGCCAATTCAAATGGAAATTACCCAATTCTTATTTTCAGGATTCCTTGAAATAGGTGGGATGTTGTGGATATAAGGCGACCCACATAGAGGATGATTTCCTGTTGTAGGACCGCTTGGTATATATCATGCTCTTGGCACTTGGAATAAATGATAGCCTCCACTTCCCTTGGCGTCAGTGGCTTATCTATGACAACTTCTTCATGGCCAAACACGCCAACAGTGATCTAAAGCAAAAGAAGATATCTTGAATGAATTGCGTGAGGTGATACAACTGCAGTTAGGCATTTACCAGATTAAACACAATGAAGTAGGCCAGATTCTTACTCAAAAATAAGCACCTTTTAAGTACAATTTAAGCACTCACTTAAGTACTTTTTAAACACTCTTAAGTACTTTTAAGCACTCTTAAATACTTTTTAATCTCTTACCCCCCAAAAAAAGATCTGTGCAGTAATAAAAATGATTTTTTTTTCTCTTGTTTAAAGTTCTTAATTTATAAAAATAAAATCAATAAAATTCAAAAACTTTACATAATTATGATAAAATAACTAGTTTCTGATAAATATTGCAGAGGAAATTATGAATATTATGAATTTTTTGTAATTTAGAATGGCAGTCGATACAGCAAAGAAAATTTTTTTTTTAAAAAAGATATAAAATTAAGCACTTTTTACAAACCCCGAATAAAAAAGCACCTTTAAGGGCTTTCAAAAAACGTAAATCAAAAATAAACATCTTTAAGCACTTTTTAAAAATGCTACGCACCCTGAGTAAGAAATAGTTAATGAAAAATTTTAATTGTGTCTTTGTATACAAGTGTCTTTGTGCAACAAGTGAAAGCATATTTTTTCAAAAACAATTCAATGCATCTTTTTTTATAAAATAAAAACTTATTTTAGAAATGTTGCTTAAGGTTCAAAATTTATATTAAATATCTGAGGTAATTTCTTCTAAGTCTTTTCTAGAAACTTGTCTCTGAACTAAGGTTCGGAAAAAAACCTGTTATGTTTTTTGCTTAAATTGGATATCGTTTAATTTAATATTAAAACGATCATAGCTGTTATTTTGACCACAAATCAACTTTGAGAGATGCTAAGTCCTAAAATAATGAAACCAGCATACTTGACTTTTGTGACTTTTCCTAACTTTTTAAGACCTTCGTTAGAGTGTATGCATAAAATGACATTTTATCTAGAACGTTCATTTGCGGCTAAAATGATCGCTAGAGAGATTTGGGTGTATTACTTTGATTTAACACACTGTTTCTATTCCATTTCCACTGAACAAGTTTTCTCTTTACACAGGAATCTTACCCCTCTTGCTCGCGGCTACTCTCAAGGTAATTGTTTACGCAAGTGATAATTTCTTCGATTCAGATCACTTCTAGATATGAGCTTTTAAACGGCTTAGAAATGACCAATGTGTTTACAATGTGTGCAATTAGAAGTAACCATTCAAGAAAGGTACATTCCTGGAAAAATTTTTAACTTACAATAAATAGCCCTTACAATTAAAAATTAAGCAGGTTAAAAATTTGTACATCCCAAAAAAACTTTATTCCTCGAGGGCATTAGGAACTTCAATAGTTATTACAAAATTACTAAACTGTAAAGAAATGCTACCGATTAGCAAAGCTACATCTACCTTGCACTTTTTTTTAAAAATATTAGCAGCAAAAACCGACATGGTAAAGAAAAAAAAATCTACTTTTCGAAAAGGGAAAAATTAAGCACTGTTTAAAAACACCCCATGAAAAAAGCACCTTTAAGGGCTTTTAAAAAACGAAGATAAGCAACTTTACAAACTAAGGTAAACAACGTTAAAGAGCACAAAAATATTATTAAATGCAGACAGCTGTTTTGGACAGTGTTGCCAGAACTTAAGATTAAAAAGTAGCGAATGGGAGCTCCAAAAGTAGCGGATTCGAACATTTTGTAGCCCAAAAATATATCATANCGTTGTTTACCTTAGTTTGTATTTTAGCACAAAGGTCGTCCACTTGTGTATTTAAGCAACTTTAAGCACTTTTTAAAAACGCTATGCACCATGATTACCATAGTACAGTACAGAACTCGTTATCCGGAAATCAGAAAACCGGAACGAAATTCGATAAACTTTCCCGCCATTTTAAAAAAATTTTTTTTTCCCTTATAAGATTTTTCTTTCTTTCTTGAAAGATGTTTACCTTACCATCATTTTGGAAATAATCATTAGTGTATTACTCCATCGTTTTTTCTTCTTTTTAAGATTATTTCCAAAGAAAAATTTTTTTTTTATTTGGGTTTAACAATAAAAAAAAAACAGCTTTTTGTAGCGATTCAGAAAACCGGAAAAATCAGTTATCCGGAATAGCGATGGTCCCGATCGTTCCGGATAATCGGTTNGGTCGCCCACTTGTGTATTTAATCAACTTTAAGCACTTTTTAAAAACGCTATGCACCATGATTACCATAGTATTAGCTAACATAGCATTAAGCTTACTCAGGTAAGCAAAGTTCTACTGTGGATTTCACCTTCCTGCAACCTAACATTTTACAAATTTAATTATTATGTGCTGAATATTGATTTACCTGTTTTCCACAGACAAGAATGGATGTAATGTTGGGACTTATACTATCAACCAACTTCCTAAGTACACTGGAACAGTACCTTACGACAGACCTAAAGATAATGAAGCAGCACAAGTGGTAAAAAATAAACGATATAGCATAAATGGTAAGGTACCATCCACAAATAATGCCCCGATTAGAGTGGAGGGGGTAATCTTTAGAAATACTAACTCTTAACTAAATCTCAAACTAGATCTTTGACATATTTCACTTAAGTCAATTTAATCGTCAATTAAGTGATTTTTCGATAATTTTTTTCGGTAGTTTCTAGAGACTTCCACATTTTAAAAATTGCAATATTTTTAATATTATTACAGCACATGAGTTAGTTTTTAATCTTGTATTTAAATATTAATTTTATTTTGCACTTCATTTTTACATATTTCATCGTAAATCCAAGTGATTCACTTTCAATATTTTATATGAGCAGGATATTGAAAAAGCAGAAGAATACATCTTTTTTTAATTGATTGCAGTTTGGAATTTTGTTTAGAATTTTCTGTAGCTTTAAAAGCGTGTTTTATCAAAAAAATTAACATAGACCTCTTATAATTTACTAAATGATAAATTATTTTAAACTCTAAAATTTTTTTTGACAGTATTTAATTTAAAATTAAATATTTATTATAATTAAATACTTATTTATATTGAATATTTATTTATATTAAATATTAAATAAAATATTTATTTTTTAATTTTCCTTACTTTAACTTTATAAAGCTTTGTTTTTTCTAAATGAAGGGAATATTTATTTAAAAAAATTATTAGTTTTGAATAAATTCTAATAACTAAATTCTATCTAATATCTTACCAAAGTGACTGATAAAATAGATTTACTGCTTAGTCTATAGTTTTACTATAGATTTACTGCTTAGTCTGCTGTTCTGTCTATAAAAATTACGATGATTGCCATTAACAAGAATAAGTATTTTGGTTTACTTCATTAGTTAATCATCCATGCTAATGGTCCTTAGTTCAAAAAGGTTATGAATCCCTAATCTACAACATATGTTTTGTAGTGTTGCTACAAGAACTACTAGTATATCTTTATGCAAAATAAGCATAAAAGTAACAATGGTTAACAGAGGTATGGTGTAACATTTTGGGATAAAAGGAAGGAGGCCGTCCAAAATATAAAAAAAAGTAAGATATAATTTATGAATGGTCCCTAAAAATAAATGATATAGTTACAGGTATTGCATTGTCTTACCAGTGCCTGAGAGCACCAGCTTGTCTTGTCAGTTTTTCTAAACGTTCTTTTACGGTACCTAATAAAATAAAAATATATTTACATTTGAAAAATTACTTTCTTAATAAAAGAGCAAAGAGATTTTTTACATTTAGGTTTCTGTAATACTTATACTGTGACTACAAAAATAGTGGTAATGACGTGAAAACATAAGCTAAATTCAAAAAATAATTTGTATAAAATTGCTTCAACCAACACCAACTTACCCCTGTTATGGGGTGACTTGATCCAGATCAGTATGAACGGAACTAAGCATATTAAGAAATGTAAGTAAGTTATGTTTTAAATAATTTGAAATTGAATAAGAATGTATAGTTTAAGGTTACTAAGAAGATTGCTTCATTCATTAAAATATATTACATTGATCTTATTCATTAAAATATATTTTTGTTCACATTCATTAAAATATATTTTATGGAATTTAATACATTTTATGGAATTAAATACATAAATAAATTACGATAAATAATTAAAGTTTACCAAGTTCAAAAAAATACATTTTAATGAATAAATAAAACAAAAAACAATAATAATTCTGCATATTAGGAAATGTAGGTATATTATGTTTTAAAGAATTTGAAGTAGAATAAGAATGTATAGTTTAAGGTTACTAAGAAGATTGCTTCATTTATTAAAATACATTACATTGTTCTCATTCATTAAAATATATTTCATGGAATTTAATACATTTTATGGAATCAAATGCATAAATAAATTTTGATAAAATAAAAAATTACAGCATACTGTCGTTCATTTTTTTTCTTATTGTAATTTTGTAAGATGAAATGTAGATTAAACAAAATTATTGTGGTCTGTATTTTAAAATAGTTTTATGAAGAATTATCTTATAATGATAATCTTATGATGAACTATGTAGATTAAGAAATGCATGTATGTTATGTTTTAAATAATTCGAAGTCGAATAAGAATGTATAGTTTAAGTTTCTTAAGAAGAATGTTTCATTCATTAAAATATATTTTATGGAATTTAATACATCTTATGGAATTAAATACATAAATAAATTTTGATAAACTCAAAAATTACAGCATACAGTCATTCATTTTTTTTTCTTTTTGTAATTTGGTAAGATGAAATGTAGATTAAACAAAATTATTGTGATCTGTATTTTAAAATGATCCTATGATGAATTGTAATTCAACAATATTTTAGAATAACTAATTTTCTGCAATATAATCAGAATTCTTTCTTTTATAAGATTTAGAATCTGTCACTTGTGGAGAAACAATTCTCACAAACATAAAAAGAAATGGATACCTCAATTGCTCATAAAAGTGTTACAAAAATTTCAATATATGAATAAAATTATCAACGAATACCAATCACAACTGTTTAAGATACCATAGCTTTATCTAGAGCTTAATTTCTTATTTTCACTAGAAGGTTTAACAAAGTTAAAATAAGTATCAGAAAGTTTGAAGTTGCCGGTTGAAAAAAGGTACAACAGAACAATAAAAATTTTACTGCTACTGCCTGAGCTTCATTTACACTATTAAAATGACAAAGAATTGTGCAACACATTCAGGTAACTAGGACAGAAGGAATTTTGGTAATCAACATTTATATTTTATACAGCAAAAAATTACAAATAGTAAATGGCAGCCCAATAATTTGTTAAAAACAATAATAAAAAAATATAATAAAATTTAAGATAAAATAATTAACATAAAAATTAATTAATAAAATAATTAATATAAAAATTTTTTCTTTATACTAATTCTTAACATCTTACAATATATTACTCTATTCCTACTATTAGTTCACGTTCTCCCTATATATCTTATTCAAATTTTCAATTGTTAATAAAATACTTTTTATTCTTCCACTCAAGTTCAAATACATTTTTTCAAACTTGCAGTGGATGACACTTGATGTTAATACAGTATTTTCAAATATTAATTTATTAAATTTAATTAATTAATTTTAGTTTTTACGGGAGAATTTTTTTTTAATCATTTAATAAAAAGTAACTAAAATGAAAATTTTCTTCGTGGATCTAAGAAGGAATTTACTTAAAAAAATAAATAAAAATTATATCACTTGTTTTAAATAATTAATTGGTTCAAATCCTTCTAATTAAAATTTGACAATAGCAATACCAGTCTTTGAAACTCAATGTGATTGATAAAAAAGTAAATTTACAGGCTAATAAATAAATATATCTATAATAAAAATATACAATAAAAAAATAAAAATGTGATTGGATCAAAATAAACTTATATAAAACTTAATATTTGTAAAATAAAATGGACTTTTAAGACAATAAAAAAATTATTTACCATTTTCAGTCCAAAATTGAGGGCCTTCACGAAAGTAAAGAATGCCTAAAAGCTGACTTTGACCATGGAGGGTATCAGTTCGACTAAGAGCTTCTAATATGTCTCTTGATGATCTATGTTGAAATTCCTAAACAATAAACATTACATGAATAAAAGCTTTCACAAATGGCAACATTAAATATGTTAATAAGTTTCACATTTGCTTTTATATACCTGGCAACATTGGAGAAATAAAATCATGGAGATTTTACTAGCGAAATCTTTTAGGCTACGAGTAAAGTTTTGATACATCATGCATAATCATGTAAGTCAAAAAGAGAAATTCAAAATTGGAAATAACATAAGCACTTGCATTTTGTAAAGTAAAAAATATCTTAATCTAAAGAAGATTTTGTAAACCATTATTTATAAGTTTTTAAACTATTTTATTTTATAACTGACGTTGAATAGCCAACCCAATTTTGAGTTTACGGCTACTAATGTTCAACTCTGTAGCCTTGTAATTTTGAACCCGATCCAGAAGACAAGGAAAATCTTGGTACAAGCACTGGGAGAAATTTGCCTTCGTGGTATTTTTCAAACAATTAAAAATTTTGCAAAACGAAATTTTTTCGACCAAACATTTTTCCTAGGGTTGCCTGAATTTCAATTGAAACCTCATTATCATATATATATAAGTTGAGATCATACAATTATTGGTAACCACCATTTCAGTTTTACTAAATTTATAAAATCTGTCTAAATTGAGTCATAAAAGAATTAAAATCAATATTTAGATCACTTATAATTGACAACTCATAGTTAACATACACAAAAAAGTGTTAACATAAAACATAAATCAAACAAAAATAACATAACATGAAACATAAATAACATAGTTAACATAAAGTAACTTAAACTAAATAGTCATAATATAGCAAATAATATTGATCTGAAAGTATTAAGAGTACCATATTTTTTACAAAAACCAATTAATAGTTCAATAATTTTAGCTATATATTTTATAATAATACAAATCATAATTATAGTAGTATATAATGCAAGTAGTGTGAATGATTTAATATCTTATAAAATGTTCTCAGTAATAAAAAAGAAACTTGCCCCAGTTTTTGTCAGATTTTGACGTCAAAAACACAACTTATTTCTACTAAATTCATGCTAGTCGTAAATATATGCTATAATTTTGCATACTAATGATATAGTGATCTCATGTCATAGCGTCCATTGTCCTTGTAAATCACAAGGGTTATAATATTGACTGTACTATACAAACTATCAGCCTGATTAAAATAATAAGCAAAAACAACACTTCTACTCACTTTAAAATCATAAGTTGGCTCATTATAAATGATTGCTTTTGGTATATCAGTCAAACTTTGGTATCCTATTGATGCATGTTCTAGTTGTTGGAAAGCTTCAACAGTAGGTAAATCATCAGCAGAAAGTAAATGCAGAAAGTCCAAGTGTTCAATACAAGAGGAGGATATTAGATTCTGAATACAGATTATTATTCATTAAGAAAGAATCTTATTTTCAGTTTTCATGAAGCATATTTTGTCATGGTTTATTACAATAAGGAGGATAGAATTTATGTTACAAATTTGCTGCAACAATTTTAATTTTTTATTAAATTAAAATTAATAATAATAAAAGGCATTCATTATATTAAAATTCTATAAAATTTACAGTATGAATGGCTAATTTAAATAAATTAAACAATATTAAGAACAAAAAATTTGAAATGAGTATTATTTGTTCAATTTTTATAATTACATTTAAGACAGTCTAATAGTGGATATTACATGTAAATTAATAGTGAGTCAATCGATCATGGGTTAGATAGCTAAACCTGCTAATCATCACATACTGGTAAAAGAAACTATGTTTTAAATAGTAAGAATATGTTAAAATCAAAGTTGGGCAAAAATGTAGTAGATTACATTTTTCAATTTACAGTAATCAATTACTTGTAATCATGATAGCATAATTTTGATTACAACATTAAATTACAGTTATAAATTACTTGTAATCGTTATTACAACTTTGATTGAAATACATAATGCAACAAGATTGAAATTTGAGAAAAAAAACACATACAATTTTAAGTCACAAGACCACACAGCTACTAATGTGCAAGTGTATATTGTGTAGTGTTTAGATAAGAGTTGGATTATTTCGGATTTCCTGTTATTTACACTCAGATTATTCCCGCTTTCACGTAATTGATGGAGTTCGTGGCAGGTAATTTATATATATATATATTTCTTAAGGGTAATGGGCAATAATTGATTACACAGAAAAGCAGGTGAAAAATGAATAAATATAATCAAAAAATTTATTGTATGGATATTTCAAAACTTAAAAATCAATATTCAACAAGTGCATTAAACTTCCACTTTTTCAAATGCCAATTTCCAAATTGTAGCAACTGATTACACAGTAAGTACTATTGTCATTTTAACACAGAAATATATTTTACAGCAAATTTTAAAACTACACAAATAAAAATTTCATGCTTTGTAAATTTTAAAATCAATGATTTTTTTTAATAAAAGTTCTTCTATTTGAATAAATAGCAATAATAATAATAATAAAAAATCCATTGATTTCAATAAAACTTATATAAATCAACTAACTCTGCTGCTCATGAAAGCAATTCCTTACAATTAGGATGTGACAACTCAGTTGTGATTAATAAAATTAGCATTTCTAGAAGCACTGAAAAAATTGTAGACATAAGCTAAAAATTATATAAGTGAAACTATAATACATATTGGCTACCTGCAGTCGTCCTGTCCTGATTTTAAGACCATCACAATCTCCTTTCTTCAACATAGCTAACAAATCCAACATTTCCTTAAAATGGACATCTCTAAATAATTAAGGAAGTTGCTTTAATATAAATATCCAACAGTATACACATTTTAAAATGTTGATCAAGTGATACAAATAGGCATCATCAGAAATTAAGTTTTATGAAATAAAATTAGCTGATCAATTAGTCTTTATAAATTGTATCTTTATATCAGTTTTTAAGATCTTTATATAAGATTATATTTGTATTCAAAAGAAAAAGAAGCTAACAAAGTTTAGAGAGAAAAAGAAATAAGCAAGGACTTAACTCCAAAGCAAAATTAGATATGCTATAAGAATTTATTTTTATTTGCTTACTAAATCATTCCAAACTACATTAGCGAAATAAATTAAGAAAATTTGCATATTTTTTCAAATTTTATGAAAAGAACTGAACTGAATGTAAAACCACTGCTTCTAGACAAAAATGCATAGCTTGCACATCACATACGTAAGCGTAAACGTGTAGGCACAGCCAGTAGAGAAACAGGCTTAATAAGTGTGCGTAAGTTACGACGCATTTCGTTCGCTAGCACACCTTGGCGAATTTCTTGGTGTTATTTTGCAGCAATAGGTTAAATTCAAATTGTAACAGTAAAAATGAGTAACCACCAAAGTTTAGATGTCGGAATGAGGTGGAAAATTGTAGGGAGGCTAGAAACAGACCAATCTCAGGACCAGATTTGAAGAGAGTTCAATTAAACGCCTAGCATTGTGTGTAACTTATGGAAACAGTTCCAGGATACCAGATGCATTAAGAGAAAGCATGGGCAAGGTTCTCCAAAAGTCCCGATGGCCTGTGAAGATCACCGTTTGTCCATTACAGCGAATCTTAACAGAAGAGCTGCAGCTTCTTAGCTCTTTTGTAACTTGCATGCAGCTACAGGAACCCATGTATCAAGGGTGACCGTTTTCAAATTACTTTATGAGAGAGGGTTGTCTGTAAGAAGATCCGTCGTTTGCGTCCCACTCACTTCTACGAACAGGAGAGCCCCGTTCAGCATCAGAGAGCTTAGAGATTGGAGTATGGATCAATGGGTGATCGTTCTCTTAACTGATGAGTCCTGGTTCAACCTAAACACCGATTGTCGCCGTACGTTCATATGGAGAGAACCATAGACCTGCTACCTACCTCCTAATGTCCGCGAAATCGACCATTGTGGCGGAGCAGGTTTAATGGTCTGGGCAGGCATCATGCTGGATGGCCCCCCACCTCTCCAGGTCCTTGAAAGAGGCCCTGTGACTGATGTGAGATATAGGGATGAGGTCTTGGATCCCTATGTTTGGTGTTTCAGAGGTGCAGTTGGCCCCCTGAGTTTATTTTACTGGACGATAATGCGAGGCCACATAGAGCTCTTCTGGTCTACGAATTGCTAGTGAGTATATTCTCCAGATGGATTGGCAAGCCAGATCTCTGGATTCAACACTATAGAGTATGTCTGAGACACTCTGGGGAGGGCAATTGCAACTCGCTACCCCCCTCCAAGAATCATCCAGGGAATAAAAACGCGTTGCTGAATAAGTGGGGCCGATTGCCACAGGAAATTATAAACTGCCTTATTTCAAGTTTGAAAAGACGGTGCAAGGCCTGTATATCTGCAAGAGAGGACCATACCCCCTATTAACCCATTTTTTGTTGTTTATTCTCCAACCGCTCTATCATACCTTCCACCTCCAATGAGTGTTACGTACGATCATGCATGTATATTACAATTGTTGAATGGTTATTTGTTTTGTATTGTATCAATATATATACAAATCAAATTTCATTAAAATCGGTCCAGTAGTTCTAGAGATAATCGACCAAGTTTGCAAATTCTCTTAATTTCTTACACCAGTATACTTTTTCAAATTAACAAAAAATGAAG
The DNA here is from genome assembly GCF_043381705.1 of Parasteatoda tepidariorum. Classification (NCBI taxonomy): domain Eukaryota; kingdom Metazoa; phylum Arthropoda; class Arachnida; order Araneae; family Theridiidae; genus Parasteatoda; species Parasteatoda tepidariorum. The sequence continues at coordinate 5,595,714 of NC_092204.1, forward strand.
TAAGGTGAAAAGTTTTAAAAACTTTCATTACTTAATTTAGAGTGAGTTCGTTTTCTGATACTATCGCGTAAATTGGGCATGGTAGAAATTTCTGTGGAAAAGAAAACTGAAATTTTTTACGTTTCAACCCCCCCCCATCTTTTCCCCTGCAAGAACTGGGTGACAATGTCGCCGTATCGCTGCTATTCTGCCATGGGGATCCACGCCTTTGTACATATTTGTCAAAAAGTACTATGTTCAAATAAAAGTTAACAGCAGAGAGAATAAAAAAACTTTTATATTTGTTTACCTCATATGCTCTTCTCTAATAAGAATGCACACAGTGGGCCTTCCTGACATTCGCCAATATTTACCAACAAAATGAAGCTCATTCTGTTAAAATAAAAAAACATTTTGTCATGTTAAATAATTTGAAACATAAAGAGGATAAAAATGGAAAAATAGAATTACTATAAATGATCGAAATTTGCAATTTTTATTGATGAATGTCAATAATAACATTTTCGCTTTGTTGAAAGTCACAAATACTTTTTAGATCAGATTTGATAAGGAATACCAGGAGTGATTTTTCCTCAAAAGAACATCAGTGTAGAGAACATTGGTTTTAGTATTCCCAGTATACAATTGTCCAGGCATACATTTTCCAACACTGTTTTTCCAAAACTAAACTGAGTGGCAAGACAGCCCATCGAGGGTCAAAGCCTACTGTGCCAATCTCACTTTTCTTGATCTTTGGGCTTTGGGGTGCAAGAGCTGATGTTCCGGTTGTGTGGTCAGCTCAATGCGGAGCCCAAGGTGTTTAGTTCCTATGCATGCGTAGTACTCATTTTATCGATCCACTGAAAGGATAAAAGGCTGAGTCAACACTGCCCGACCCGAAGATCGAACCGAGGACCTGTGTCATGACAGCGCGAAGTGCTACACTCAGACAGCAAAAGTTGATGTTTTTCCTAGTCTATCGTAATCAGATATTGAATAAGTACAGAGGTAGTAGTCGGCTTTTCTAAAAAAAAATTACTTTAGCGACCATTTCATTTAAAAGTAGTGGCCATTTTTTACAAAAAAGTGACCACATAGGAAGTGCAGTAGAAGAGAAAAAATTTTTTCAAAACAATAACATATAAAGAAAAATGGCAATTTTGTATATAATAGCACTAAAATATGAAAGATAGTTATAATTCACCTGAAGTAGGGGTGCACGACCTGCGGCCTGCCAACCCTTGATGCAACTTGATTATATAAATTGAACATTCTTTTATGATTTGGGTATTCGATATTCTTATACGGTTCTTTTAAAGTTTTCCTGATATTTTCGTTGCGTACAAACCCTGCTGCTAATGATAAGAGGATGATATTGAAATCGTTGAGACGTTTCCGGAACCTTATTAAGTCAATATTATCATTACTTTGCAATAAACGTGTTTCCATTTTTCAAATTCAACATTCTATGATAGTTTGGGACAACAAAAAGTTCCTTATGTTACAAAAATTAACATTTTTAAAATTGTTATTACATTATTCTTTCTAAAAGTAGTAGCCAGCAAAAGGCTTACTCTGGCTATCACCTTTAGAACTTAAAATTTCATACCCTATCATATAAAATACCAATTAGAAAACAAAAATATTAAAATAAAACTGAAAATATTGGATAAAGATTATTATAAATAACAACAAAATTTATTTTGTAGAATTTGCCTACAATTGGATTTAATGATTGATTATTTAAATGCTCAATTCAAATTTTATGCATAAATTTTTTCAAAAAAAACTAACCAAATTTTTTTACTTCCAAATAGAAAAATCTTTTTGCTAGAACTCTCCTAGTTCTGTGACAATGCAGCCACGATTCTGCAACGGAGTTCACCAGTGAAAGTCTACAGTTATCAATTTTTATCTTTTAAAGAATTATGAAACACACAAATGGTATTACCTTTATATCGTCAATGAGTAGCGCCATGTCATGAGACAGGTAGAAATCACTGACCTCAAATATTAAGGGATAGCATATCACAGTTTGACCACAAATTCTGTACAACTAGAATAACAATAAATGCTTCTTTTATAGACAATCTGGATTAAATAAATACATAAAAATATGCAATTTACTATGTTATACATTGAAGCGACCCGTCCATTAGTTTAAAAAAAAATGTTTTTCAGAAATCTATAGAAGCAGACAATTTTATTTGTTTCTATTCAACTAAAATAAAATTAGAATGGTAATAGGAATGTTAAATTGATAAGAAATAGATGTTCAATTGATAAGAAATGAATATAATTAAAAATTATGTGATCAACCCCGGATGTCACAAGTAATAATAAAAACTAGAATAAAACTAATAATATTCAGCCAATTGATAACCAATGTAAATATATTCTTCAAAAAAGGTTTACAATACTCCTTTACATAAAACGGTGAAATAAACTACAGTTCTTAAGAAATACATTACATTTATTTTTCTTTTCAGCTGCTGCTTTTTAGTTTTCTCACATTTAAAAATGATGCATTAAATAGTTAGGAAATTAATACAATTTATTTAAATTAGATAGAAAATATAAAGTGTTGAAAAAATTGTTTTAATATTTGATATTTCTTTTTTCAAGAAGAGTTTCGTTCATTTCTTCCACTTAAGAAGGAAGAAATTTGCAATCCCTGTTAAAAAGAAAGATGAAATAAAAGCACCTTTCAATTTGGAGAAAATGTTTTGATGTTATTAATCATATGATATCAAGTCTACGTAAGATCATGCATAAAATACTTACTTTACTGGTTCCAAGAGCTCCGATTGGCCTTGGTGGCCTGCCTTTTAATCCAAGCTTTTTACTTATACCAAGATATTCATAAATCTAAATTTAAAGAAATATATACAAATGTATAGTAAGATTAACCAAAAACATGGTAAAGAAAAATATATATCATTTTTGAAAAGGGAAAATTAAGCACTTTTTAAAAACACCCCATGAAAAAAGCACCCTTAAGGGCTTTTAAAAAACAAAAATGGAAAGTAAGCACCTTTAAGCACTTTTTAAAATCCTGATACCCTGTAGTTGTGATCTGTGTAAACCAGAATTTGGTGAAGTTCCTACGAATTGATGAATTTCACTTCACGGTCTCTATAGCCAATAAGAATCACTTTTTCAAAACAAAATACTGATGTGGGACAGAATAGATGTTCTTGAAAAAAATCTCATTTTTACTTTGATTGGGCAAAATAATATTTGAAGTTAAGCGATATTTATTTTCAAAGGTCATATAAAAATTTAATCCATTAAAAATTAATTTTGTAAAAAATAATGGCCTTTTAAAGTCACACCTGCCAACATTGGAGAAATAAAATAACTGCAATCTTACTAGAGACATTTTCTTAGTCTATGAGTAAAATTTTGATGCATCATGCATAATAACGTAAGTGTAAAAGAGAAATTCAAAATTGGAAATAATATATGCACTTACATTTAGCGAAGTAAAAATTATATACATAAATCTTAATCTAAAGAAAGTTTTTTTAAACCATTATCTACAATTACTTAAAACTATTCTACTTCATAACCGTCGTCTAACAGCCGACCCAATTTTGGATTTACGACTACTAATGTTCAACTCTGCAGCCTTGTTATTTTGAACTCAATCCAGGAGACAAGGGAACTCTTGGATCGAGTATTGGGAGAAATTTGCCTTTGTGGCGGATTTTTTGTGGAATTTAACAGCATTTGCAATAAATGGAGAGGAAAACCATCAACACCTCACATAGTTAGTCTGACGGCAAGGGACTCTAACCCATGATTTATCTACTGATGATATTTTACGCCAGCACTATGGTCGGTGCGAGTCGAGCGTGGAATTTGGATCGCTCAGTAATTGCTGGGATTTGAAACCGGTTGGAATAAGAGAAGTATTTCTGCCATCAGTGGATATTTTATCACCAAAATTTTTGTTTAAAAATTTCTTCAACAAATACAGAGAAATTTGAGAATATACGAGTAAAAAGGAGATAGTCAAAAAATACAGGAGTCTTTATTAAAAAAACAGGTGACTTGGTAGGTACCTTAATTTGATACAAAAATAATGATATCACTAGAATTAAAACTGACACACACACAAAAAGTAAATTGCATACCTTGACCAATTGACTGGGTGACCAAATCTGAACTGGTTCCACTTCATGTGGAGTTTGTGTGTGAATACCATATGTAGCCATCATAGCTTGCAACCTCATACTCTCAGCAATGAGAACAACTTGTACAACTAGATCATTAGCAGTTCCCTAAAATGTTAGACTTAAATCAAAAGGGAAACAAACACATTAAGAAAATGAGACAAAAGAGTAATCATCTCCAAGAAATGAAAGATGCCTAATTTTCTCTCAAAGTGGCATAATTGCACAAAATGAAAACAGTATCAAGAAAAAGTAACATAAAGATGTATGCATGAAAATTTATAGGTTTTGCTATCATTTTGTTTAAACTGTTATAAATTTTGTAGTTAAGCAAATCATTTTCATATATGTTAAAATATCAAAATTTATTATTACTTTAATTCCCAAACACAAAACTAATAGTAATTAGAACTTTTTATAGGTTTAAGTTTTTCTCCAGTTCCATTGGTTCATGATTCATTGTATATTGCAAGCAAAATAAATTGAAATAAGATTTGTTATGATTTAAATACAGTATAGGATGGAGTTAATCAGATTGGCTTCGGAAATAAATTATATTTTATTCAATGGCTAAATAAATTTTGTCGTTTAGTGGTGCTATTACTTATAATTAGGGAAATTTGTTTTGAATAAATACAGTTAGGAGCAAATTAAGTGCTTTAATATTAAGATTTAACGAAATTCAGAAAATGGAGTTAATAGATTTGCAACTGAAGCATACACATATCAAAGCCTTATAAACAATAATATAGTAAGTAATAACTGTGTATCAATGCACCCCTTACAAAATATATATTTAATATGTTATCAGGGGTTTGTCTAGGTTTTTCTGAGAGATACCTATTTTGTAAAAAGTTAGACATAATTTGTGAAAATTAAAAAATCAACACAAAAATATGGTAAAAATATGGATTTATCATTTCTTACAGGATGCAAAAATAAAATTTTAAGAAAAAGTTTTTTTCTGAAACTATTTTTCTCCCCCAAAGTTTAATTTGAGATGATACCGCTAAATGGTAGTAAATTTGGCTTGGACAAACCACTGGTTATGTACAATTAATTTTATCTTTTCTTTAAATTTAAAGTTTTTTATTGCAACACTTTAAATTACATTTAGAAAAAACTTATAATAAGATGAAAATAATTTAGTCAAGATTATTTAAAATTATACAACACAATCAAAACTTTTTCATATCATAAAGCTACAAATTTAAAGATTTCGGAACACAATTTGCGTCTCTTTCAATAATGTTATGCATCTTTATTTGAGGGCAACTATATCATATCCAGAGTTCATAGAGAACAATGAAAAATATTTTTAACCTGAAAAAACTTTCTAGACTTAACTATTGTTTTTCTTTCTTTCTTAATTTTAAAAATTTTCATATTCCGTTCCTCAGAGGTCGACTTATACACCCAACATACCAATTTGCAGTCTAGTAAGAAACAATAGGGGGTCAGATTATACAACGGGTCAATTTACACACAGAAATGTATGGTAGTGTAGATAAATTAACAAAACTAAAAACTAAAATGTATAAGGATATAAACACGGAGAACTGTCGTAATTTCCTGTGTATAATATGTGAACTACCTGTCTAAACGGTTTGAACCGAAAAAATCTTAAATTATTACCTTGGCATCAGACAATTCGGATTTCCTATCTACTTTCGTCATCCATAAAAATGTAAGGGACCATTCACACTAGATAAAAAAAAATTTATGTATGCAAATGATGGTGAAATATATTTGTTCAAGAAAAACTGGCCGATCAGATTCTTGTTCACATCTGCAGTTTTTTGGCATCCTTAAATTTGATCTAGTGTCTGCTCACCTGTTTCTCTGCCTATGTGCGTGGGCTTATAAGTGATGTAGATTCGCTTACACGTAAAGTAGTGTCTGCCTGTGAAAGTCACTTGTGTATATCCATCATAAACAAAAGTAGATTGCAGTGTTAAACAAACTACTAATAAGTGGACTATGGCGGTTCGATTAGCACAGTAGGTACAGATTGTCTGCTGAACTACTTCATCTTGTACCTCTCTAGAGTTTATATGACACAGCACATAATTCACAGGAAATTACGGCATTATAAATAAAATTTGGCAGAAAAAGAGACATCATGCATTTATGTAAGTATGAACATGGTGACACTTACTTTGAAATTAACACAACGAATGAAAGTTTTACGGCAAAAAGAAATATTAATGAAAAAGGAACAGTTATGTTACGCTATTAATAGATTAAGTTATGTTAAGCTTGTAAAGAAAATTATTCTTAAAACCCTAAAGCAGGCAAACTATATATCACATTAAGTAATCCATGCACATAAATATGAAAATCCAGGTAAATATGGAAGAAAATTAAAATAAGAGGTTTTAGTAATAGGGATTTACAAAAACAAAAGTTTCAAATGATAAATTTTTTTTTTAAATAAAAACATTGAATAAGTGTGCATGCACAAAGATAAAGAAACCATTTCATTCAGAAAATTGAAGAGAAATGTGTAAAAATTATTAGAAGAGTTCAGGCAAAATTGTTAGGAAGTATAGAAAGAATAAATAATAAAATAAAACCAATACTCACAGCTGCTTTTCCCTGTGTAAGAAAGAACCAGAATAAAAAAATAAATTTAGATTAAAAGAAGTGCATGGATTACATCGAAATTACAATAAATGCAATAGAACCCCTGCTAATCCAAAATTCTTGCTATACCAAACTGAAAACGAGAGTTTGTAACACAATATGATGTTGAAAAAGGTGGCAGCAATGCATAGGGGCATCGTTGGTGGGGAAAAGGTCCTCCTAATTAATTATAAATCTCTAAAAGTGCTCCTCAATATTCAGACCAATAAAGAAAATTTCAATGCATAATCATACGTCAACGTATAATCAAACATCAAAGCATAATCATGAGCAGCAATGGCTCAGGCGATAGAGCATTCACCTTCCAATGAGGCGAACCAGGTTGGAATCCCAGTCGATACGAATTCTGCATCCGGCTTGCATCGGCCACAGTGTCGACATAAAATATCCAGAGTGGTAGACAGATTATGGGTTAGAGTCCCCTTGCGGTCAGGCTAATCGTGGGAGGTTCTCGTGGTCTTCCTCTCCATGTAACGCAAATGCGGGTTAGCTCCATCAAAAAGTCCTCCACAGAGGGAAAATTTCTCCCAATACTCGATCCAGGAGTTCCCTTCTCTTTAGGATTGGGTTCAAAATTACAAGTCTATGGAATTGAACATTAGTAGTCATAAACCCATAAAATTGGGTTGACAGTTCAACGACGGTTATAAAATATATAAAATAAAAATACAGTGGGTGATCGGTTAACGAACAGATCGGTTAACGAACAAATCGGTTAACGAACACTTTCACGAAAGATTTTTGTGTTCGGATAACGAACACACATTCGGATAACGAACACTTTCAGGAAAGATTTTTTGTCGGACAACGAACACATATTCGGATAATGAACAAAACGAATTCTAACGAACACTTCTCAACCTTAAAAAAAAATTAATATTAAGCATTTATTATCATTTTGCATACAAAATAAGATCACTGAAAGGAGAAATGTTTAAAGCATGCTTAGTATTGATAATTACTAAATGAAACTTGAATTATGGAGAATGAAGGAGTAACGAAAATCACATCTGCGAAGCAAAGAAGTGCCATCCATGATAAAATGGAAAGGTTGCTTTTAGTTTGGATAAATGAACGGGTAATGAAACGAGATGTAACTAGTATGCCTATCATTCAAGAGAAGGCTAGAGAAATTTGTGAGAAATTGAAAGAACAAACTCCAGTTTAGTCATCCGAGGAGTTAGAATTCAAGGCTACCACTGCCTGGTTTACAAAGTTTAAAAAAAGGTCTGGAATTAAACATGCATTAATGCATGGTGAGTCTGCTAGTGCAGATAAAGAAGCAGTTGAGAAGTACTGTCTCAAATTTCAAGAATTCATTGAAACAGAAGGGTATCGTCCACAACAAATATTTAATTGTGATGAAACTGGTTTGTTTTGGAAGCGCATGCCGAATTGTACCTACATCACGAAAGATGAGAAAAGTGTTCCTGGGCATAAACCTATGANATTTCCTTATCGTTATCTGTAGGGCCAACTACAATCACCAAATCAAAGTGCCAAATAGATTTTGAACTTTAAAAAAACAAGTAGGTGCTTGCCTGGGGGTGGATACGATTCAAGTTGGTCACTTTCTGTGATTTTTCTTATTTTTAGTTTCTCTAAGGCCATTGCTCAATAGCCGCCAAAACTTGGCGATTATTCTGCAACAGATCACGATACAGAAATCTTTCCAAATATGATTAGGATATGTGCATGAGGGTTCGATAAAACATCGATTAACGACACTTTTTGGTCGATCCAGAAAACCGGGAAATTCAGATATCCGGGATAGCGATGGTCCCGAGCATCCCGGATAATTGGTTCTCTACTGTACTTTATTTACATTGTACTAGAGCTGCACAATGGGCTATTGGCGTCGATCTGGGAAACATCCCTTACAAACATAGAAACCACAACATTTCAAAAAAGCTGCCGCAAATATGAGAAATTTATAGATCATGAAGTAAAAACCGTAACTTGGTCGACAGAAGTTGGTGCACAGGGCCCTAAGAACGTGCGAGTGATTTCAGGGCACTAAAATCACTATTACTTATTGAAAGGTTCAATTTTAGTGAACTTGTAAAAAATCTACTTGAAAGCAGAGTTAAATATGGGTCTTTCAGGCCCAGTCCTGTTTCTGCGTGTGTAGGAAAAAAATTTCCCAGTTTTGTGATTTTGCAAATAATGCAATCATACTTTTAAAAAAAGAAGGTTTGAATGAAGAATAAATAAATTAATGAAAAGGCTTTCTTCATCAAAAAAATTGTTATGTGAGCACTTTTTAAAAACACCCCATAAAAAAAGCACCTTTAAGGGCTTTTAAAAAACAATAATCAAAAATAAGCACCTTTAAGAAACACTATGCGCCATGTTTAAGGCAGAGAACTTATAATGTTTAATATTAAAAATATTCGATAAAATAAATCTAAGCAAAACGGCAACATTAGAGAAAACTATCAGCTAAACCTAATCCCTACTAGAACCAAACATTGTCCTTTAAGCTCAATTTATGAAATAGAGAAAGAGAGAAAAAAAACTTTTTAACAAATGAAGTGGTGTCAAAATAAGATAACAATTTGTTGATCTGCAATATATGCCTCGAATTTATTTTCATTTAAACATGCTTTTGCTGCCTGCAAATTGGACATAAATCCAAAAATAAAAATCATTATGTAGTGTATCTACCACAACAAAAATACAATTTTAGTTCACTAGTACATAAGACATGTTAACTCAATTCTATGTGAGGGTATCTTTTCGTAGATGAAGGTTGACATTTGCGATATGGTACTCCCCACATTGGTGAACTTCGGATGTGATGTGAACACGCCTACCTTGACAGAAACTCCCACTCCGATAAGAACACGCCTACTTCGATGGATGGTCCACATTGAACAGTTGACTTGTTACTTGTGACTGTGACATTGACCAACTCCTCATCCTGTTGCTACTCAGTTTTGAGTGTATACTCGACGACTGCTAATGACAACACAGGAGCGACCATGACTGTGATCTTGGTACAGCTCTCCTGGCTTCTAACAAAACAGCGATGAATCAACTAGTGGTATTCCATTCATCAAATTCTATCGCAGATAAAATTCTGGTGAGGGAGTACTGTACAAGCATAAATGACGGAACCATCTTCTAATTTACCAAATAGTGTATAAAGCTGAGAGTTAAAATATGATGCTCCACATAATATTTCTAATTACAAAGGTACTCTGCATCTGAAAACAAGTTTGAGAACCTCAGCTTTAAAACTTCTTCTTCTTTGTAAGCGCAACAGCCCCTTGCAGACCTTGGCTGCCTCAACAGCTGACAAATGCCAGCACCTCCTATCCATGGCAACTCCCTTCAAGTTCTAATCTTTAGGGTTTTCAAATAATTTTCAATGTCGTTAAGCCATCTAGTAGGGGGTCTGCCTCTGGAACGTGGGGTCAGCTTTAAAATTAAATGTCGAAAAGGAAAAATTGAAGGTATGACAAAATTTTTTAAATTCTTGTAATGCTTTCTTCATATTTTATTGCTGAGTTCAGACAATTTTCCTTTCTTTTTTTACAATTTTTGACAGCTTATTACTTACTTTTCCTCAACTGCAATTCATCTTTTGCAGCACTCTTCTTTTATATTAGGTATAAGCAATGAATCTAATAAAGCATAAGAATTATGCAAGCGCTTTTAAACTTTCTGGTATTCAATAAAAAGTGAAAGAAATTGAAAACAACGGTGCCATACTAATTCTGAGTGGTGCATTTGGTGTCGAAGTCAGTTGGATTAACAGGGTTCTACTGTTGATCAATGCATATAATTTGTTAATGATTTAGTGAAGAAAATATTAGATTAGCAGTGATATAATAAGGCTAAAATATTTTAATGAATTCTACACAACAACTACAGAATATAGTCAAATGTATATATAGCAAGTAAAAACATTCTGCAACAAACACAGTGTTAAAAATACAATAGAACAGTATAAGAGATCAAATCTACTTCAGATAAATCAAATCCTAAATTATTAATAAAAGCTTTTATGAATTTGGAAGTAAATGCCATGGTGGGATAATGAATGGGGAAAGAATATTTAATGAATGAGCAAATAAAAACAAAAAATTATAAGCGGGTATTCAAATACTATGTAACCATATAATTGAACTTCCCATTGCTAGCTGACAAGCAAGTCACAGGCCCATCAAATGCTTACGTAAGAATGTCACTACACCCTATTTTGACTAAAAATATTCCAATTTTAGGATTAAAGTCAAATAAATGATGCATGTAAATTAAATTTATGTTTCAATTTGTTTCATAAAACTTTGAATAGAATCTTCTTAAGGAATCTTCTGTGGTACTTTTTAACTCATAGAAAAAATTTATTTGCAACATTTTTCCTTTCCGAAACTTAACATTAGTTAAGTTTTGGAAAGGTCAACTTAACATTATTTAAGCTTGGATTTAACATTAACAAATTTGAACTTTTTCCAAGTGAAATTTTTCCACATTTTTTGTTACTTTTTGGTATTTTAACAAAAATTTCAAATAACATGGGATTTTAATGTATGGACATATGCCTCTTCTCCCCCTTGTCAATAAAAATAAGCAAACCACAAACTCCTCCCTCTGTTAGTTGCTGATGTAATACTTAAATGGTTCCTATCTTATTTCCTTACTAAAACTTTCTTTACAGGGTGCGCAGCCAAATCTTTCAACAAAAAATAAGAACCTTTCATAAATGGGATTTTAATGTATGGACATATGCCTCTTCTCCCCCTTGTCACTAAAAATAAGCAAACCACAAACTCCTCCCTCTGTTAGTTGCTGATGTAATACTTAAATGGTTCCTATCTTATTTCTTTACTAAAACTTTCTTTACAGGGCACGCAGCTGGGATCTACACTCACAGCCTTACTTAAGGTAAATATGAAAATATAAGTGATACAGCAGGGTGAGCAGCCAAATCTTTCAACAAAAAATAAGCACCTTTTATATACTTTTAAAGAAGTCAAAAAATATTTTCAAGCACTATATACATTTACAAAATGCAAAACAATTTTCAAAGCCTTTACATGATCATGATAAAATAACTAGTTTCTGACAAAGAACTATTTTTTTTATTATATTAGCTATTATAAAGAGATTTTNCTTTCAACAAAAAATAAGCACCTTTTATATACTTTTAAAGAAGTCAAAAAATATTTTTAAGCACTATATACATTTACAAAATGTAAAATAATTTTCAAAGCCTTTACATGATCTTGATAAAATAACTAGCTTCTGACAAAGAACAATTTTTTTTTATTATATTAGCTATTATAAAGAGATTTTTCGGTTTGATATGAGAGGGTGGAAAATGAAGCTTGAACTTGAGCATATCATGCAAAATGCAGCGGAGTTGCACATGACAGTGCATTAATCTCACTGAACACAGCTCAGAAGACGCACTTACAGACTCGCAAGTATTTCATCAATCATGTAAAATAATGAGTGCTTCCATACGCTACCGACAGACAGTACGCTGAAATAGATTGTGGTTGAATGAATTGTGAACATGCTGAATCGAACAATGTGAAAAGCAAGCTTTTGCATAATACATGGCGTAAATAGAAATGGTAGATAAAAAAATCTTCTTTTCGAAAGTGGAAAATTAACCACCTTTTAAAAACACCCAATCAAAAAAGGACCTTTAAGGGCTTTTAAAAAATGAAAATAAGCACCTTTAAGCACTTTTTAAAAACGCTGCGCACCATGCTTTACTATAGCAAAACTTCTGTACCAAGTGTATGTGAGGAACTACACTAAGATAAAAAAAAAAAAAAAACAACTAAGACATTGATTTAGGTTAACAGATATAATCGAAAGAAGGAGGTTAAGATTGCAGAGGTTCTACCCTATTTATACAGCAAAATAAATAAATAAATAATAATAAGAATTAAACATACTTTTTTTAAAAATTCAGTGTGACACTTTGTGACAAAGGGGAAGAAGAGTTGAAAAAAATATTGAAATAAAAAAAAAAATGCAATATCATTCGTGAACATCCCATTGAAAGCACTTTAATATAAAAGGTTTTACAAATCAACTAAATATTAATTTAGGATATTTAGAAAATATAGCTAATACAGCTAAATTCTGAATAATTCAAAGCTTTTCCCCATCCCAGGAATTCTGTATAAAAATAATGTGAAAAAATAGTGGATAATTCAGAATTTTCATTCAAATACCCAAAAAATAAGGTAAAACTTGTCCAAGGGGTCTATCATTCAGTCTTAGAGTCACGAATGCTTCTTGTGAATGATTTATAACTATTTTAACTAGCGCAGTATAACTTAACCATTAGATATTATTTTCTATGCTTTTTTAATTAATTACCATTAAGTTTTTTGAATCACTGAAATAATCTTTTTATTAAATCTTTTCTGTGAAATAAGATATACAATTCGATTTCTTGGATTATTTCATTTTTTCGGTCCTTTCAACCCCAAATTAAGTGTTTGACTGTATAAAGGTTTTAAATTAAACGAAGCTTGGAATATTTTTAAACCCTTAAAATTAAATAAAAGAAAATTTACTTGCTTACAGTTATGAATTCGAGATTAAAAGATTAATTGTCAATTACAATTCAAGAGAACCAATTTATCAACAAAAAAAAAAAAAGATGACTGGGCAAATCTACTACTGCTAGAAAATTTAAATATAGAACAATAAACATAACATTAAACAGCTATGAACCTAAATTATTGAAAATTAAATTTCGATTATTTAGAGCAGGGTTGAGGTTTTGGATACATGGGTATTACTGTCTCAAACTGCCCTAAACTGACAAAAACTGTCTTAAAGTGTCCAAAACCTTAAAATTTGGTAAAAGGTAAAAATTCGATAAGTGTAACCATTGCACACATAATATATACATATATTAATTACAATTTGATACTTTTTATAGAATTTTCTTTAACTTATTAAAAGAAAATAATATAATAGGAAAAGATTTATAACCTTTGAAGCTCCACAATTCATTGAACAACAAAAGTGAATGCCCAATCCTTTAAATATGAATAAATGTGCTTTTAATACTGATAAATTATGTTTTTGCATAAGCATAAACACAAAATTAAAAACAATAGTAACCTTTTTTAATAAAACAAAAACTTGTCTTCATTTTGTTTCTTGCTCAAAAATTAACCTTTTGATTTTTATAATATTTTTTTTTTTTTTAAATTGTGACGTAATTTGAATAAAAGAGTTTTGACAGTTTAAGACAGTTTTGGACAGGACGGTTTAAACCATGAATTGATCCATTTTAGTCCTAAGCCTTGCCAACTCTGATTTAGAGTTAATTGAAAGGCTAACAAGTTTAATAAACAAATAGATGTACAGAAATAGTAACATAAATAAGCTAACAATTCAGAAAGGAAATAAAACATTTCACCTGAAATGCTGAGTAGCGACCAGTCTTTCGGGGTCGATTGTAAGAGGGTAAATATCGTCGGATTGGATCAAGTTCATTTATATGGAGCAAACCATCCACTAACATAAATAGATAAGAAATAGATTATTATTCATCTTTATATAAATTGTTAAAAAGAAGATTCTATTAAGCAGCCAAATCTTTCAAGAAAAAATAAGCAGCTTTTAAGTACTTTTTAAGCACTCAAAATATTTTTAAGCACTATATACATTACAGAATGCAAAATAATTTTCAAAAACTTTACATGATCATGATAAAATAACTAGTTTCTGAAAAAGAACCTTTTTTCTAGATTACATTAGCAACCATAAAAAGATTGAGAGATTTTTCGGGAGACAATTTCAGAGCGTGAAAAATGAAGCCTGAAATTGAGAATCTGTTGCAAAATGCAATAAAGTTGCACATAAACTAAAAAAACTCAGTGGCGCGACAGCCCATACAGGGCCAAGGCCTACTGTGCCCATCTCAGTTTTCTTGGCCTTGGGCTCTGGGGAGCAGGAGCAGATGTTCCTGTCAGGTGGTCAGCCGAGCACGGAACCCCCAGTGTTTAGTTCCCAAGCATGCTTGGTACTCATTTATCGACCCACTGAAGGGATGAAAGGCTGAGTCAACCTTGCCTGATCCGAGGGTCGAACCAGGGACCTGTGGCACGGCAGCGCAAAGCGCTACCGCTCAGCCACCGGGCGTCACAAAGTTGCACATAGTAGGGCAAAAATCTCACCGAACAAAGCTCAGTAGACACACTTGCAGACTCGCAGAGTATTTCATCAATCATGTAAAATGATTGGCACTTTCATACGCTATGGACCGGCAACATGATGAAATAGATAGTGAAAACAATGAATAGAAATATGTGAAGAGCACGCTTTTGTATATACATGCAAAAATTGACATGGTAAAGAAAAAAAAATCTCATTTTGGAAAAGGGAAAATTAAGCACTTTTTAAAAACACCCCATAAAAAAACCCTTTAAGGGCTTTTTAAAAACATAAATAAAAATAAGCACCTTTAAGTATTTTTTAAAAACGCTACAAAGGACGAATTACCAACCCAAAAGTTCTGACATAATGTACAAAGCTTGTCCATGTAGATATAGGTTATCTGCATCACCTTCATCGCTGGGAATGCGTTTTTGTGAACAAGGATCTCTTCGTTCAGCTTCGATGCACAAAGTGGGAACATAAAAATATTTGGGAATCACAGCATCTAAAAATAAAAGATTTAATTGAATTCATAAAACAACATTAGAACGAAATTCGCACAATATTGTATAAAAGTATAATTACTTCCATATTTGTCAACTTTCAGACGAGGGTGTAGTAAATGACGATATTTCTTTATTTGTTCATCGTTTCCTTTGAAGATACCTGATGAGAAAGTTCATGGTAATGAAAGGTAATTGTAAAGAAAGTCATAATTTAAATTGAATATAGTTAAAAAAGCATGCAGGGCATAACAGTCAACGTTGGAGGAATAAAATAACGGAGATTTTACAAGCAACATTTTTTAGGCTATGAGTAAAGCTTTGATACATCATGCAAGTCAACAAGAGAAATTCAAAATTGCTTAAAATATAAGCACTTACATTTAGCGAAATAAAAAATATGTATGTCAATCTTAATCTAAAGAAGATTTTTTTAAATCATTATTAATAATTGTTTAAACTATAAACATTCAAAATACTGCAGTACTGGCAATAGCACCATCTGTTGAGGAATTAGAGAAGTATTTTTGCCAGCAGTTGATATTTAATCAGCAAAAAAAATTTTTTTTAAATTTCTTCAACAAATATGGAGAAATTTGAGAATATATGGGTAAACGGGAGATAGTCCTAAAATACAGGAGTCTTAGTTGAAAAACAGGAGACTTGGCAGGTATGGCAGGGAAACATCTACAATAACTTATAAATATCATAAAAAAATTATGAATAGTTTAATAATAGTTTTGCGAAATCTAACAATTTAGTAACTGACAGGCAGGGACAATAATCGATTTACATAACTGCACAAAAAAAAGAAGACATACTCAAAATACTTTTAATTTAATAATCAGATTTCATAGCAATAAGCAATTCTAATTGCTGAGGGGTATACCTTAAACGTGCTAATTAATAAGTGCACACAATATTTTAAGTTAATTAATCAGGCACAAAATGTATTATTGCAATAAAACAGCTAACACTGCAGGCGTTTCAGCAATTGAAAACTTGGGGGCGATTTTTGAGTGATGAATCAGTGCATATTATGTGTCATCAGAATTCCCGAATTACTTTTTTATTTATCTTTAAAAATTGGAATAAATATGATTATTTTATTCTATATTTTATTTAAGAGCAAAACTTTTAGAAAAAGCGGGAAAATGTAAGAAAATTTTAAATATGCAAAATCAAAATTTTTGAAAATAAAGCTGAATTTGGGAGGGGTAGAATATACAAAAAAAAAAAAAAAAAAAAAAAAAAAAAAAAAAAAAAAAAAAAAAAAAGCAGAAAAATCTTATTTCTGAATTAAAGAAAGTTTAGGACTTGTGGGGATAGTAGTTAAAGACAATGTCAGTTCCAACTCACTAGTATATAAGATATGTTAACTCGATTCTATGTTGGGGTAACTTTTCATAGATGAAGGTTGATATTGACGATAACTATTCGCCCCACATTGGTGACCCGGATGTGATGGGAAAATGCCTTCTTTGACAGAAACTCCCATTTCCATTTGAACACGTCTATTTTGATGGATGGTCCACATCGAACAGTTGACTTGCTACTAGTGACTGCGACATTGACCTCCTCGTGCTGTTGCTACTCAGTCTCGATCACACACAACGTTGGTATCTACTCGACTGCTAATGGCAACACAGGAGCAACCACGACCGCGAACTTAATACAGCTCTCACAATAAGCACTCAAAAGTACGGTGATCTTAATACAGCTCTCCCGGCTTCTCACAAAGCAGCAATGAATCAACTAGTGGTATCCGTTCATTGAATTCTATCACAGATAAAATTCTGGTGGGGGTGTACTGTAGTGTCTTACCACTACAAAAATACAATTCCAATGGACAATTACAGTCAGTTTTTTTAAATTATTTTAATTCATTCAGAATCCTTGAAAACCACCAGAAAACATTTTAATACTTTTCTAACAGTACTGTTATTTTTAAGCAAAAAACGCTTAATTTCGTTTTCATCTGAAACAGGGAGTCACGTGATTATTCACGAACTGACGTCATTTGTGTCCATCTGCCGTTCCTTTACACTTGCTGTGCTGAGAAAACCATAACGTTTTCCCTTTCATTTGAATTTTAGTAATTAAATCCAACAATTTTAGATGGTAAATAACTAAGAGAACAAAGATAATTATAATATATTGTGCCCCAATGTAGCTTAATAAAAATGAAGCTTAAAATAACGTATTTTTATAATATTTTCTAATAATAATATAAAATTAATAATTTATATGGTACTCATTGAAATATTGTTAATAGCTGTTAGTTCTAAATATTAGAGTTTTTAGTTCAGTAAGAAAGGGGTTAGAATGAGTTATGGATGTCTGGTATTACTAATTAAAATTATGCATCATAAATACAAAAAAAATAGTTCTTTAATTTATTTTAACTATATATTAATCTTAATTTTAACATGTATTTCAAATTTATTGCGGAGATTTATTTTAATTTTAAGTAAAAGAAATGTTGAATCACTTTTGTATATAGAATTGTTTTAGATTTTAAAATGTAGTAAAGCTTAAGTTATTAATGTTTTTTATTTATTTATTCCAGCGTAAATTCAAAGCAGGGAATTGTCTTCAACATAGAAGTAGTTTTTTAAAAAACTTCTGATCCCAACAAAACCTTAAATTCATTCTTTCAAAAAAATAAATAAATGTTAAAGTGAAATTTTTTTTCTATATTCCAGTAAATTTTATTAACTTTATTGCAATTGCGTTAATCTGTGTTATCAAAGTATTTGAAATAGAGCATATGCATTTATTTTGTTCCACATTGAAGTACCGGGAATTAAATTTCGTAAATGCATATAAAAATAACTTTTCGCCATAACAAAGTTCCTATTTACTCAAAGAATAAAAATATTGAGAAAATATTAACATTACTGTTTTTTTTAAATTATTTACTAAATAATAAGGAATGTGCATTCGAATTTCTTTTCATTTTGTATAAGTTTACTTTTTTATTATTATTCTTTAGCTTTAGTGAAACAGAAAAGTCTAGCTAAATGATATTCGCTGAATTTATGTGGGTAAATTAAATAACATTAAGTGAAATTTTAAGTATAAGTAAATTATGGTGATGATGATGGACAGATATATTTCTATGAACTAGATTCTTGAAAGCGTTGATTAGTTTTCGGCGGTACCAAATGTTTAACCTGAGACTTTTTAAACCATTTTAATTAAACTATTTTACTTATATGTGTAAAATGTATTAATTTTACTATTTTAGAATTCTTCATTTCAAGCACTGACAAACAGTTTACAAAAATAAGGAAAGAAATTAACAATTACCATACTTTGTAAATACTTTATTGCAGAAACAGGAATTAAAAATTATAAATTTAAAAATAAAAATAATTTCTAACTGTAGCAAAATAACTGTTTGCTTAAAAAATAATAAATATAAGCGTTAATGTGTTTTTAAATATTTAATATAATAAACTGCATACTGACATAAACTGTAAATATTTACGTAACAAACTTAGTAAATATTTACATAAAAACAAAATCCTTCAACTCTAGTAAAAAAAAATAAAAAAAGAAGCAAAATAAAATTTTATTTGAATTATGGAACATTAGCACATAGATTGTAACGATGATGGATTCACATTTTTCAATTTACTTGACTTATGAAAACACTGATTTGTTCTAATGCAATACTGAATAATAAAATCATTCATCCTATATTTAAATGTATACCATTTCTATCCCACCTGCGACTGATTTTAATTAAGTAATTAGGCTGTAATAGATCATTATTTTAACTTAGAAATAAGGGGAATAAAATGATATTTTATATGACCTTTGGCAACACTGATTTCAGCCAAAAAGAATGTTGATTCGCCGCAAAGAGCAGCTGCATATTCATTTCTTCACTCATTTTAGTGATAAATAAACAGTTTGAAGTTTTAAAATCTTTCTCTTATTTTGAACAGGCTCTCCAAACTGTAAATTAAATTCACAAAATTTTTACTAATAATTTACAAAGGATGTTCATGCGATATACGTGATATCAAAACTAAAAGAATATTGAAATAACCTTAGCGGATGGAGGAGGCACGTTTCCATTCAGCACATGTTACGTCATTACCAATCACGAATTGTTTTTGATTGCATCACTTACGGAGGCCTTTTCGGACAAATTAAATGTTTAATAACTAAATAAATAAACATTTGACGAAAAAACGATCAGATTTTCAGTTTCAGGAGAGAATTTCTAATTAGTTGGGATAAAAAGTTAAAAAAATTAAGAGTTGCTGTAATTGTCCATTCACTAGTATATAAGACATGTTAAGTCAATTCTACGTAGGGGTACCTTACCATAGATGAAGGTTTTGACATGTCCTATATACTAGTGAGTTGGAATTGTATTTTTGTAGTGGTAAACACATTACAGGACTCTCTCAGAGAGTGAGGGCCTACATGCTAATATTGAAAAATTACTTAAAAACATTGATTTTATCTACCAAATTGAAGAAGGAAAAAAAAAGAATATTTGTTTTAATTGTAAAAAAGGCAAAAAAGAAACTAAACTTTTTTTTAAATTCATTACAATCTGACTTTTTAAAAAAAAAGAATATGAACATACCATCTAATATCATGTAGATAAAAAACAATGGCCATTCACATTCAATGTTTTCAAACTCCTAAAAGTAAAATAGATGATGTATAAATATGACGAAATACTTGATCAATGTATAATGTAGATGGAAAAAAGCTGCATACCTTGGTCTCTCCTTGCTCGTATACTCTGCGTGTGGTGTCTTCGACCGCCGTGCCATATCCGTCCCTGAGAAATCTCTTGAAACCGTAGGTTCCCTGCAGTTTCCTCACAATTTTCTCTTTTGTTCTGTTGTAGAGAAGTTCATCATGTGTGGCAAAACAAGGAAAACTGATCGTGGGAAGTAATGAAGAGTCTGTATTCTGAAAAATACAATGATTATCAATATTGAACACACACAAAAAAAAACTCTTAAAATATAGAAAAAGTTCTGCTACTAAGACAATTCGTAATAGAAGATGAAATTTTTATCACAGTGCCGATCAGCATTAAAATCACAGAACAGCATTGTTTCTAAAGATTATTTAACAAAAAAAAAAAGCTATTTATGTTCACAAATAGATTTCAATAGAATTGCAGGAAAGGGGGAGGGTTAGTTACCTCAACATAATCAAACAGTAGCACATGCAGGGTTCCTACAGAGATTAGAAGAAGTCCAAGGAGTATCCAAGGAGTCCAAAATTTTAAGGACTTATCAAAAATTAAAAAACTTTGTGCAAAAGATAACTAGACAGTTTTTTTTTAAATTAAAAAGCAGTTATTATAAGGAACTAGCAAAAATGTATAGTTTGCATATTTTTTCCTAGCCCTTTTCGAAATAAATTTTGACTTTGCCAAACTTCATCAAGAAAAAGTTATCACTTTTACACATAAATACATTTTCTAGTTTCAAATATTTTAATAAATCTTGTTAAAGTACAGATGTTAAAGATTAACATAAAAACCTACCAATCTTATATTTTTAAATTTGAATACATAAGAAAATCTAAGGCATTTTATACAACAACAAAAAAAATTATATCACAGTAAATTATTAATTAAGTTTGCTTGTAACATGTAAAATTAAAATTATTTGCTGTTATTTTTTTCTTCTAACTCTTGCAATGCAATTTTTTTTCTTTTAAAGTTTTTCTTAAACTATTAGATTTTGACAGCTAAGTCATATGATTTAGTTTCCCTGTTCGGACAGCAAATTCATCAGATAACTTTGTGAGTTCATCTGTGCAACACAATAATCTAAGGAGCTTCTAAAGACTAATTTAGAAATCTAAGTAGTTCCAAGCACTCCTTGGAGACCTTTTTATTTTCAAGGAGTATAAGGAGTCTGTATGCTCCCTGCACATGAATTTAAAAGAATAATTTCAACATTTGAAAAAGCAAAAATGGTTGCTAGGCAATCATGAGGATTGGAGGAGTGATGTTGAACAGGATCTTTAAAAAATTAAACAAAATAATTAGGATAATGAGGCTAAAAAAAATTTTTTTTTTTTTAGCAATTCTGACTTAAAATTCCAAACTAAATGAATTAAGTTTCTGTAGAGTCAAGTTATATTCTTATAAATTCTTCAGAGCCAGAAAGAATTATTATATGATTAACAAAACAGCCAAAAACATTAAAGGAAAAAATTCCGACTTTTCAGACGGATATTAGCGAATTTTTGTGAATTTTATAAATGGAATAAATATAATATAATAACAATAAATGTGATTGTTCATATTTTAATTATTGCTGACCTTTACACATAAAATATATTACTAAACACTTATATTAAAGTTGAAAATAAACATTATTACAGGTATTACGCAAATACATTCATTTCGATCATTTTAATTTAAATTTTCTGACATTTGCCAGATTTTCAAAATTAACTAAATTCTCCCTGTTCTAGATCACCCAGACTAATTACTTAACAGCTGTTTCATGCATAAAGAATTGGAAACTAAATCTGCAGAACCAAATCTGCATTACCATAATAAAAAAAATAAGATTATCTAAATCAAATAATTTTTATTTTTAAGACCAAACATACCAACACTTATATACCTATTTCTACCATAGGCGGTCAAATGACCGGACTTTAGGTTTCTTGTCCGAATGTATGAAGTATCGATGTTCGGAAGGAAATAAACTAAAAAAACTTTATCATAATTAAATAAAATTGTAGTTGGTGTGTTGTTGTTATTAACTTTATCATAATTAAACAAATGTTAGGAAGGAAATAAACCAAAAAAACTTTATCAAAATTAAATAAAATTGTAATTTTTATGTATTACAAACACAAAGAATAAGAAGTTTTAATTCATTGCTCAATGCATTTTTTACATATACAGGGTGCTTCCAGAGTACATTTTCCGCAAACATATTTCTTCTAATTGTTATTATTTCTATAATTCTCATAATTATAAGAATATATAATTCTTATAATTAATATTATTTCTATAATTCTCATAATTATAAGAATATATAATTCTTATAATTAATACTATTTCTTCTAAGAACTTGTGCTCTCTTGATTGTTTCGACATTTTTCTGGGTAAAAACTAACAGTTAGTTAGAAATGTAGTAAAGCTATCAAAATAAAATATAAGCTACTTACCAAAGCATTTGATTTTTGTCGCTTTTCCTGACACAAAAATGCCAATCTAAAATTTTGGGTACTTTTTTGAAATTTGAATTCGCAGTTATTCTGATTGAACTAACTATGCAACGGTCTTTGCAGAAATGTGCAACTAATCTAATGCAACAAATTGAACACGCACTACATCGTCATTTCTGATCCAATAACCTTATAAAGCAATAAATTGTTCTCCCGGTGAAATGACCGGTTGTGGTAGAAATAGTTATACGACAAGTATTATACGTAACAAACAAGATACAAAATAATAATAATAGAATATTAACTGTATGTAATAGTTAGAAAAAGTCATGAAGTCAAATGTGCAAAAGCAATAAGATGAAAAGTGCATTTTTGATACAAAAGTTCTTAAAGGTCATTTGACCGGTTATGGTATGCTTAGTGTAAATGTTACAATTTATTTAAGGACCATGATGGATTTGAAAAATATAAACCTTAGAACTAGATTCTCTAGGCAAAAGTGTTTCAAAAATGCTTCGATTTCGACTATGAGCGTCAATATCAACATAAACAACAGACCAAGAGGCTCCTTTATCACCAAATAGATTACAGCCATTTATAGCCTCCAGTGCCGACTTTGCCATTCCAATGGAACTGTAGAAAAAAATGCGTAATAAATATAAAATCTGCAATAAAAATACACAAATATAAAATTTTATCTATGTGTATGCCTGCCAACATTAGAAAAATAAAATAACGAATATTTTACAAGCGACATATTTTAGTCTACGAGTAAAGTTTTGATACATCATGCATAATCACATAAGTCAAAAAGAGAAATTAAAAATTGGAATATAAGCACTCACATTTAGCAAAAAATATGCATATAAATCTTAATCTGAAGAAGATTTTTCAAACCATTATATATAATTACTTAAATTATTTCATAACTGTTGTTATACAGCAGACCCAATTTTGGGTTTGCAGCTACTCTGAATAGAAATTTGAGAATATACGGGTAAACAGGAGATAGTCGTAAAATACAGGGTCTTTGATAAAAAACAGGAGACATGGAAGGTATTAATAAATAAATAAAAATTGTGGCCCATAAGTAAAACAGTCAACAACAACAAAAAAAAATGAATTTATGTCAATTATAAACCAGCTGTTAAAAAATTCACAGCTTACCTGGCATGTATTTCAGGAGTGTTATCATTGTATTTACTGCCTCTCTCCCACATGCCAAAATCTGGAGTTCGATATGCTCTCTCAACGTAGTACACAAGATTCTGGACAAAATTAACCTCATCCATTGTATAAATGATCTGAAAATTTCAAGATTTCTCTCATTAAATTTAAAAACATGTAAACAAAATATCGCCTTTTCCACACCACCACAAGAATACACATCAATATCTAGAAAAGTTAAATATGTAAGTGAGATTTATAATATAAATTTTTAATACAACTCACTATGCAGAGAAAGAAATTAAAACAAAATTACCTGGAGGCCAGACATGATCATTTGCACAAGAAATAACAAATATAAAGACACAACATCAAGCTGTAAAAAAAGGTAAATAATAAAATTGTTGGATATTTCTAGAAAATGTATTATTACATTGAACTTTCTATTCTATATACAGGGGTCTGTCCAGAGCAAATTTACTACTGTTTAAAGGTACCTTCACAAATTCAACATTAGAAAAAACGGTAGTTTCACAAAATACTTTTAAAAAAGCAAGTTCTAAGATTTTCCGCCTTTTAAAATTTTGTTTTCGTATCCTCGTAAAAAACTATAAATCCCAGAATTTTTTAAAAATGAAATGAGGTTCTCTCTCTATAAACTATACAGGAAGTCAAAATTGAAACATCATTCTAAACATTCGAACATTATTTTTAACATTATTATAAATTTAATCTAACAGGCCTTTATTTTTTCATGAAAAAATGTTTTTCCTATGAAATTTTTTTCTGTATGACCTAGTTGAAAATTTTCTCATAAAGAAAATAACTTTTAGTTCTAGTACTGTTATATGCATTAAGTTGAAATTTAACTATGGACAATGGATATTTAAATTCGGATAAAATTTTAAGCTCAAAATTTAACAACAGCAAAATCATTTTTTAATATATGGGGGAAAATATATAGAAATTTACCAGTCATAAATGTAGTGATTATTTGTAGTGACGATTTTTGAAAATAATTTCTTATTTTAACATATTTTGGTGTTGATTTTTTAATGCAACTTTTAATTTTCACAAACTATGTCTAAATTTTCACAAAATAGGTACCTCTCAAAAAAAACCTACACACACCCCTGATATAATTTTTAAGCTTCTACTCAATAAAATACCTGCAAATGACCATATTCTTCATCATTTTCTAAAGGTTGTCCAGTTTCTAAATGAAATTTACTATGAAGGGCATGTTCCGGGCATTGGTTTGTTTTGTATTTTTCCAACTAAAATAAATAAATAAGCAAAATTAAATTGTGGATTTTAATTTTAAAAAAACAACTTAGGTTTAAATTTAATTGAGAACTAATCTATCAGCAAAGCTGCCAACACAGATAGGGAAAAATCTAGTAGATTTTACAAAATAATATAAATTTCATAATTGTTGCATAATAAAATAAATATTTTAAACAAAGGGAATTTTAGAGATTTTTATAGTCATCAAAATAGAAAAACTTCAACATTTTCCAGTTAAGATTGAGATTAAACATACTCGAAATTTAATGTTTTTTTTATTTTTTTATGTCTCTCTAAAATTTAAGTGTAAAAGATTTTTTTAATTTATTTAAGAAGAAAATTCTGAATAAACTGAACATTTTAGAAGAAAAAAAGTTATGACCAGATCTGATTTGTAAAAATGAGGTTTGCTTCATTAAAGTATTGGTAATACTTACTTAAATATTCAAGCAAGTAATAATCTGTACAAAAATACTATTTCAATCAGGATTTTTTTTTACAGAAAACTTACTAAATTCTAGGGAATTTTCTAAAATGTACAAAAATCAGGAGAATTTTAATTAAATCAGTAGATCAGGAGAAACTGGCAAAATCCAGTAGGGTTGGCTGCTATGTATCAGTATTGGGGCAGGTGTGAATAATTTTCTTTTATTTTTCAAAAAATAAAAGAAAATTATTCACTTCTTTAATTTCTTACAAAATAAAAATATGTTTATAGGTTAAAATTGTGTTTATTTTGTAACTTCCTGAAAGGTTTTAATAAAATACATCATTACTTAAGGCATACCTGCCAACTTTCACTCTTTCCGAGAATGGATTTTCAGAGTGGTTGTAAAACAATAAACAAAAAACAATCTGACTCAAAAATATATTTATATTTTGATCCCGTTGAAATTCGCTTGCGCAAGGATTATTATGCTTTTATATATTTATTGTAATTATTTATATGTAGTGGTGGTCAAACTCATTTATAATTATCATTATAATTCAAAAAATTAATTGGAATAACCTGAGTATTGCTACCACTTTAAATATGAAAATAAAATCTTCCGGAAAATCCGGAAGAGTTGGCAGGTATGCTTAAGGGTATTTTTAAAAAATAACATCAATTAGTCTTGTGTGTTACCTTGAAGGAGTGTATGTGAACATGCCTGAACGTATGAGCAAGATTCAAGAAAAAAAACCCATCATGATATAGAAAAGAAAAAATCTTTAAATTATCTTTAAAGATAATTTAAAATAGGTGGGGAAAATCTTTTTTATTCTCATAATTAAGTAATTAAAGATCCTTATACATTATACAAAAAAAAAAAAAAAAAAAATTCTTGTTATTTGACACAACTGTAAAATGTATTAATTAAATGTAGTTAACTTAATCTAGTAAGTTAATTTGTGAAAACCTTAATAAATGCAGTGAAAAATCTGAATTTTTGAAGGAACTTATAAAAAGAAAACAATATTTGATTATAAAAATTTGGTTCTTTAATAAAAAATAAAAAAATTGACTAGAATGCATTAAAAATGATTGAAATATTTATGATTGGAATTTCACGGTGGAAAAAAATATTAATACCTAAAATTTTAGTTCAAAATATTGTGGAATGACTCAATCACATGATAGTATACAGTGTTTAAGTAAAATGCTAAGCTGAAAGATTTAAAAATTGTTCATAAAAAATAATAAAAGAGTAATATATAACTAAGGGAAATTGAAAAAAAAAAGAGTAAAAAAACTCTAGATGATTATTGTATTAATTTTATAAGCATATTACCCACAGCATACTATCTACGCTTTAATAAAAATTGTCAATGCATGAATTAAACTTTTTTTTATTTTTAATTGCGTGATAGGAAACTCAATGTGTGATTTTTAAATTGTGTGAATATGATCACAAAGTGTAATTTTAAAATGCAATATGAATGTTATTTTGAATTGCCTTTACATAGTTAAGAAAAAGGGTAATTAATGAATTTCTTTTCTTGGAAAAAATCTTTTTTATAAAATTGAATAAAAAAAAAATGAAAAACTCCTTCCTATGAATGAAACATATTTCTTATGAATAATAGTCATTAAATATAGTTTCTCAAACATAAAAATTTTACCAATTAATTTAAAGAATTATACTTTTTCCTCTGCCTGCCTCATCCAACAGAACAAAATTCCTCTCATGCACTTAACAGTACTTTGTCCAAGCTCATAAGCTTTTCCACGATCATCATCAATTCTTCTACAAATAATAAAAAGTAATCAGCTTAAAAAAAGTACATACAGGTTTTTTTGCATCACAGAAAAAAAATGGGTGAGAATTTCTCACTCTTTCTCAAAAACAGGGTGAGATTTCAAAAAGTTAAGTGAGATTTCTAAAAATATAGATGTAGAACATTTTCCATATGATGTGCAACAATATTTTTGCTGCACATCATATGGAAAATGTTCTACATCTACCTTTTCATCAGCAATTCTCATTAGGTTGCTCAAATGCGTATTTGTTTCGTTTTGATCGTTTCTACCCACATTTGTTTCATTTTCATGTGTCCGTTTCGGAGTAGAAGATATTGCCTTTACAAGTTATTTGTCCATCTTACATTATTGCTCAAAAAATTTGAACGTCTTACATGAAGAAACCTTACCTACGGTAAACACGTGGTTGCAGAGAAATGCGCTCTGAACAGGTTCCGTGGTTCGGAGAGATGGTGTTCTGTTGTTCTTAAAGGTTCTGAACAAAACTGATAAATAGGGAAGCTAGATAATGGGGCAGATATTGAAAATAATGAAAGATCCAGGAAGAAAAGCGAAAAGAATTTTATTCTAAATGGCGCAATGACAATTTTTTTTTCAAAATGCGAGAAATTCGCAAATTTCTCATAGTAATCATTTTTTAATACGAGAAAAGAAAAAAAATATGCGAGATTCTCGGGCTGTAGTGAAAACACTGATACAGGGTATCCGCTGCATTTTAGATTTAACAATCCATGACTAATTCCAAGAATTTTTCATGGCTAAACAAAGTTACGATTTTCTTCGACAAAAACACAACAATAAATTTAAAGAAGCATTATAATAACATTAATTGAAATGATAAGTATAACCAAAACTGTTATACTCTGAACAGGGTTCCCACTCAATTTCAGAAAAAAAATTCCCGGACTTTTCCAGGCATACCAGGTAAATTTCAATGAAAATCGAGACCATATTTCATCAAACTTTGATTTTTTTCTTTGTAATGTGAAATGTAATTTACTGAAGAAGGGAACATTACAACAAATAATTGTAATAGATGTTAGAATTATTGACCTTGAATCTAAATAACTGATTACTGTTACTGACAACTTTAAGACTGGTTATTTTCCAGATATGATAAAGGAATTTTCCAGGTTTTTGGTAAAATAATCGCAACTTTCCCTGACTATTCCCTGCTTTTTGGAGTTAAAATAAAATTCTCTGACAATTCCAGGTTTTTCCTGACCCATGGGAACCCAGCCTGCATCTTTATATTTATAGATTTTAAATTCAAAAAACAAGGTAAAGAAAGAGTTGGAGCAATAAAATAGCTGAAAAAAATACAAAAGCATACTTTTCTTGTTCATGGGAAAGGAAAGAAATATTCCTGATTTTTCTGTTCTTATTTCGGAATTTAAAAAAATTAGCCTTGCTTCAGCTGGAAATTTTAAATTAATATAATGAAAAAATAAAAAAATTCTGAAATCAGAGAAGTTTAAACTATACACTCTAGAAATGATTTTTTTCTTTAATTTTTTGAAAGAGCACCATAATTTTTAAAGAACATGCTATAAACATTTTATATTATAATAAAATATGATCGTGAGTGGGGATTTTGTTACAAATTCAGATATTCGGAGCACCATTAAATTAGGGGCGTGGCAAATTCCATTTTAAAAATTAAATTTCTCGGCGACATAAATCCATGACTTTTTTCTTCAAAAAATGCATAATGGGTAACCATAAAAGAAATCTGCATGGAAAGCATGAATAGAGCAAAACATTATCCAGTGTTACACTATCGTGCTATATACATTTTCAATTAAAAAAAGCTAAATTTATGTATAAGTTTAATTACTACTGAGTTTAATTGCTACTGATAAAATCTCTCAATTTTGTCTGAGTTTTTCATTTGAAATGCAAACCCAAAGGAAATTGGGATTTTACTGCTTTTTCTAAACATTAAATGGCTTCGAAAATCAATTCAAGGTCATTTCCCCCATAAAATGCGTTAAAAAGTTTGAAATATTTTGGAAAATAGGGAAAGTGGGTTTCAAAGAACAGTTTGTTAAATAGAAAATTCACTTCAATATTTGGAAGTTATTTTCTGAAGAAATTTCCAAAATGTTCTTGGTTCCTCGAAAAAAATAGCAAAATAGAGAAATTCGCAGAATGGATGTTCATTAAATAGAAGTCCGACTGTATTTTCATATAAATTAAAAATATGTTTATCAAAAATGAGGTTGAAAAGTAAGTTTACTTGTAAGCTTGATATAAACTCCAAATTGCAACTGCACAGTAAATACTGTCTCGAACTGCAGCAACTTCGGTTTCGCTGCTCATTTGAGGAAATAACCCTGATGTGCAACTCTGGTATCTGAGCAACTGACGTTTAACTACAAAACATCATTTAATACATTTATATTACAGAAAAACATTCAAGGCAAAAATACATACATAGCCCCTGCGGCAGACTCTAGCACTAATATCTTTTCACAAGATACTTTTAATAATATATACATCTTACTAATTAAGAATAGCAAAAACGCTGTGTTTAAAATAAAAAAAATTTCTACATAATTTTTTTTTTAATTGAACATATAATAATATTTTATTGTAATATTATGGGTGATATTCTCACATTTTATGGGGGTGAAAATGTACTTACTATTTCATTCCTCGAATTTTATAAATAATCATCATAATAAAAAGAAAATAAATAAAAATCATGAAATTCGCAGCAGTAATTGCCGAAAAAAAAGATCGAAATCATGCGAATCAGACTCCTAAAAAAGGGTTTCTCAAAAACGTGTTTTATTTAGAGATTAAGTTGTTGTAATAAATAATATCGTATAAAAAATATCGGATTTAAAAATTATGGAGAAATCAATAGCAATAACTGCCAAAAACCTGACAGAACCATTGCCTTTAAAAAGAAAACACCCAAATGCACGATTTGAATTTTCCATTGTTTTAAATATATCGATATATTTAAAACCTAAGTGAAAATAAATATCAATAACTGCTGAAAATACAATCGAAACGCTACGTCGATTTACGATATTATTGCCGTAAATCGAAACCGTCAAAAATCCATTAATTAAACGCATGATTCAAATTTTAGGTGTAAATTTCTGCATAAAAGAAATCTAAAAAGTTTTCTCTTTTCACAGGAGAAATCTTTCTGCAGGCACTTTGTAACGTTCTGCAACAATGTCACTGCGATTCTGCCACGGGGTACATAGCCATAGAATAAAATATTTTGAATATTATAGGATATTAAAAGTGAAAGGTAGATAAAACCTTGTCCATAGTATGCATCAAGTTGTTTGACAGTATCAGCGTAATTTGCAATTTTCACTTGTTCCACATCAATTTCAGAAAGGCTTGCCAATCGACTTCTGTACTGAATGATAGCAGGGTTGTGGTTACCTGGCTTGTACACCCGATTTGGCCCTTCCAACAAACTCTAAAAACACCAAAGTATATATTCTATGAAGCATTTAATAGTAAAATATGCTAATATTATAGAAATTAAACAAGACACACACACACACAAAAAAAAATAACTATTTAAGAAAAAGGTATTTTGTTATAATTAGGTAACTTTTGGTTATTGCTAAAAGTGACTTATTACTAATAAGAGGGAACTGAAAAACTAGTTGTAATGGTTAAGCTTTACAAAAAAAAAAAAAAAAAAAAAAAAAGCTTTAAAGTAGGGGTGCACAACCTGCGGCCCATTTACTGTTACTGTAGGGCCCGTTAGGAGCTTCTAAACGAAATAAAGTTTATTTTAATTTGGGTTTTGTTTAAATATTTTAAATTTTCTATAATTAAAATATTTAATTCAAATTTATATCACTCTGTAAAATGCATACATCTTTTGTACTTTCAGTCAGTAAACATCTTTTTGGTTAGAGTTCATATTCCCCCCAATATGTATATATATCAGGGTCTATCTAGTTCCTTCTGAGAGGTACCTGTTTCGTGAAAATTTAGACATAATTTGCCAAAATTAAAAATTATATTAAAAAATCAACACAAAATTATGGTAAAAATATGGATTTATCGTTTCTTACGGGATAAAAAAATATATTAAAAAATATATATTAAAAAAATATATATGGATAAAAAAATAAAATTTTAAGATGAAGTATTTTGCGGAGCTACCGTTTTTCCTAAAGTTACCGCTAAATGGTAGTAAATTTGGCCTGGACAGACACTTGTATGCATATATATATATATATATATATATATGATAAATTAATTATCGTGAAAAATGGAAAAAAGTTTTTTTTTTAAAAAAGTATCAGTTTTTTTAGTTTTAAATAAATTCAAATAATTCAAAGTATTTAATTTTCTGCAAATATGTACAGTGAAACCCCGATTTTACGTTTCTCAGGGGACTGGGTAAGAAGAACGTAAAATCCGGGAAAACGTAAAATACGGGAAATACTTAGATAGCAAAAAATCATATAATGATAATGGAAAAATAAAACAAACGAAAGGTAGTAAAGATGACTCTTTCAAAAAGTACTATTAAAATCTATATTTTACGAAAAGAATATTAGTATTTAAGGAAAAAAACATACCAGTTCAAGATCACTTTTACAATTTTTGTTAAGAATCATGTAATTTAGGTGCAAAATAGTGCGTAATAGTAGATTGTTTTTTAGACATTGAGTTCAAAGTAAATGCCTCATCTTCCAGGACTGAAATCTTTTGCAATTTTTTTTCCTGGTCTTTGTATGATAGAAAATAGTCTTTCACTATTAGCAAACTTCTCAATGCTGTGTTGAAAGAAGGAACGGGCTGTGCTTCTGTTTCTTCTTGTTCATCTTCATCGGCGGATGAAAAGTCCATAACATCGTCCACGGATGGAGCAGTGGTTCTCTCAGCTTCGCATGTTGCTAAGTTTTCTCGGATGTACTCGTCGAAGTCATAGCTAACTGTTTCATTGTCATTCTCCGAGTCTAGTCTATCTAATCCTGCATCTGTTAACGGTTCATTAGAAGCTACGATTCCGCTTTCTTCAAAACAGTGGGAAATGCACTTTTGTGTAACGCTTCTCCAAGCAGCAGAAATAAAATGCATAGCCTCCAGAACACTTAACTTTAGTTTGCAGGCGTCATTTAGGTTTCCGTTCTCTAGTTCAGCTACAGCTTTCCGGACAAGTTGCTTTCTGTAAAAAACCTTAAATATTGCTTATTAAAACGTTTTTTTATTTTTTTTCTTTCTACAAAAAACGTAAAATGCGGGAAATTCCGTAAATTAAAAACTTACAATCCGGGTAAAATTAACATTGGAGGTATACGGAAAAACTGGGTCCTGATGAAAAAAACGTAAAATGCGGGAAAAACGTAAATTCGGGGGACGTAAAATCGAGGTTTCACTGTATTAAGTTTACTGATAAAAATACTTAGTGCTTAGAACAATAATATTCATATAAAGATTATTATATATGCAGCTAACATGACTAAATATGCAGGCGACTCTTCATTAATCTACTTGTCATGCAAGTGGCCCTTCGTTAAAAAAGTTTCGGCACCCCTACTTTAAAGCAAAGCTTAAATTCCAACTAAAAAGTTTAAGAGCATCTTAGTGCCAAACATGCAAAATAGTTATACATTTTACAGTTCAGGTATAATCTGTGCTTTAAATAATTCTGCTTTACATACTTTCAACATTATTAATATCTAACATGGAAAACTTCATTAATAAAAGAACAGGAACTGAGCTACGGAACAAATTAGACCCTGCATCTAATTTTTTAGCAAGTAAACAAAAAGGCAATTCAAATAATATGTAAGTAAATGATAAGACAGAAGGGGTTTGTAAATTCACTTATTTTTGTAAAATTCTTTTAAATTCAATTTTTTTTAACCCCTTGACGGCAACTACAATTGCCAAAGCACCTAATTAATTTTAAAAGGGAAAGTTAAAAAAAAAAAAAAAAAACATGTAGAAAGTTTGCCTGAAGTTGGCTACAAGTTATACCCTTCCAGTTGGTCTCTTTCTGTTACATATATTTTTTTAAGTTTCTCGCTGGCTGCCCAGAAGATGTCAAAATTTTGTGATTATTCCGCCACAAATCCGGATATGGAAATCTCCCCACAAGTCAAAGATTTGAAAATGAAATAAAATAAAAGCAAAATATTTCAGAAATAAATAATTATGGATAAAAATATTATAAGAAAAAAATTATGCATAAAAACATTCAAAAATAAATAATTTTTCTGCTATTCAGAATTTCAATATTTCATAAATTATGAGATTAAAAATTTTTTTTTAAGTTTATTAAATTATGAACTTAATCAAAGATTTGGAAATGAAGTAAAATAAAAGCGAAATATTTTATATATAAATAATTAAGCATAAAAATATTATGAGAAAACAATTATGCATAAAACATTTAAAAGTAAATTATTTTTTTTGCAACGGTATATTCCAAAATTTCGATATTTCATAAATTATGAGATAAATTTATGAATTGCTTAGAAAAATTTCGTTTCTGAAGTATCAATTTTGTAAAGTGCGGCATTGGGCTCACATGCTACTAATTTAGTTTAACATTGTAAAACCCACTTTACATTTTTGACATATTTTGAATAAAATTACTCTTTTGTTTGAAAAATTAACAATAATACTAAATATTTTGATGTATTTTAGTTGGTTTAAAAATATTAGTACAAAAACATAACCCAAATCTATTATTTTTTGGCACTGAACTTAGAATCAAGTAAATAAAAAAATAACTAAAAATTAGAAAGTGAATCCAAATGAAAATTATTATAGCAATTTTCATTTTAAGCTTTAAAAATTTACAGGAAATCATCATACTACACGTCTTTCAACTTTGCTTATTCGTCTTATAGTTTCCATTTAAATGCTTTTTTTCACGAACGAAAGATGTTCAATTAGAAACGTTTTTAGGACAACGAATTTCAAAAGGTGTTTAAATCTGAGATAAACTATTTACAAACAAGATAAGAGATATCAAGAATCCTCTTTTTGGACTTTCAAGGCCGTACTTATTTAAAAATTTAAATAACTTGATAAACTAGAAGATGCCACTGTTAAAATAGAAACAATAACGAAGTAAATAATTAATTTTAATATACCTCGTTCTCCTTCATCTTGGATTTAATATATTATAAAATGTCACTTTCTCCTCTTAAATTCTAGGGTCACCGCTGGAAACGGCATTTGAGTATACTATTTGTTTTGATTTTTGATCTAAAAATAGAACAAGAGCAGAGAGAAATACAGTTACAGGCAAACCGAATAGCCGTAACATAAATAAAATATTTCTTTATTTAATATTATTTATTTTTTGTAACTGTATTTTTAACAGAAGTATTAAAATTAGTACCAAATTTCTTTTCAATAATAACCAAAAAATTTAAAACTTGTTCAGATATTTTTGGTTGCTGTTGTTGTAGTTCATTTACGTCGCACTAGAGCTGCACAATGGGCTATTGGCGACGGTCTGGGAAACATCCCTGAGGATGGTCCGAAGACATGCCATCACAATTTTGATCCTCTTCAGAAGGGATGGCACCCCTGCTTCGGTAGCCCAATGACCTGCATGCGAAGTCGAGCACTTTACGGTAGAACAGTTTAACGAGGACCCATAACGCACACCCTCGGTCCCTACGCAGACTGATCCAAGTGGTCATCCACCCGCACACTGACCGTAGCCAGTCAGATATTTTTGGTGAATCACGACCGTAGCGCTCGATACCTCTTCTGTGGAAAAGATGGTTCCAAGGATTGATCCTCTTCCCTTCCCTTTTCGCTTATTTTCATGTATAGGAATTTGCTAGAATATTTTCCCTTTCCTTAATACTTTCCGCATTTAACTGCCGTATATATTTTTTAAAATTTATTCGACGAACTATGTTCAATGTAGTTTTCAGTTCCATATAGTTTCCTAACTTAAAAGTTTTTAATCTATTTGAAAATCAGGACAGAAACTAATGAACTTCCTTCTCCTAGGAAGGTACTTTATTAACTTCGCACTAGAGCTGCACAATGGGCTATTGCGACGGTCTGGGAAACATCCCTGAAGATGATCCGAAGACATGACATCGCAATTTTGATCCTCTGCAGATGGGATAGCTCCCCAGCCTTGGTAGCCCGATTACCTGCGTGTGAAGTTGAGTATTTTACGGTAGAACAGTTTAACGAGTGCCGATACCACACGCTTTCGGTCCCAGCACAGACTGATCAAAGGGAGCTAACGTACTTCCTTTTTCCATGACACGCTAATAAAAGCATGTAAAGTGTATAGGTATGCCTATAGGTAGAGAGTTCTGCTCATTTCGATAATCAAATATATATAGTTTCTTCAAGTCCAGGGTACGATCCCCGGTCATGGTCAATATTTCATATTTACATTTAATATTAATAATTTATTTTTATTTATTTTAAAATGCTGTAACGGAAATAAAAAACTCCCTTACCTAAAATTATTTTTTCTTTCCTTTTCTAAGTGCGTAATATAATAAAACAGTTAAAATGAAGAAATTGTTGTTTATATACCGCATACATAAATGACCTCGACACTCTGCTTACTATTAACCTATAGCATTCCAACTCGGTCAGGTATTAGATTATAAAGATAATATACTACCATACCAATGGAAATATTTATAGACTATGTATGGTTCACACAATGTGGCACAGTTATAAATTAGAGAGGTTCCCAATATAGTTCCATTAAAATATCTTCCACTGCGGTTAATCGGGTTCGATTCCCAGCAATGGCTGGTCGATATGAATCCGCATCCGGCCTGCACCAACCACAGTGCTGACGTGAATTGTCCTCAATGGTAGACGGTTCATGGGTAAGAGCCCCTTTGCCGTCAGGCGGACCGTCGGAGGATCTCGTGGTCTTCCTCTCCATCTAACGCAGATGCAGAAGATGCAGAAGTCCTCCACGAAGGCAAATTTCTCCCAATACTTGACCCAGGAGTTCCCTTGTCTTCCGGATTGGGTTCAAAATTACTTCAAGACTACGGAGTTGAACATTAGAAATCGTATGCCCAAAAATTGGCTCTAGGCTGTTCAGCGATGGTTGTAATACATACTTTATGTATATATGGTCCCATATCTCCCTATAATATTCAAACTTGGTCAGATATTACACCATACTATACTACCCAAACAAAGGAAATAATTAAAAACAAATTAGGTGTCTTACAATCACATACCCACACACACACACACATGTATATATATATTACACATATATTACGGTAAAAAGAAACCATTTAATTTGGTAAATGTGATAAATANTATATATATATATATACGTCCTAATGACTTCAAACACAAAATAACTATATCAAGCCAATATCTTTTGCCAACATTCAATACATAATTATGAATACTGAAACATCTTGATACTATGCAGAGTGTTTCGTCATCTTCGTCCCATGTATAATTTTAGCATCATATTCAAAAATGAGCTAAAAAAGTACACAAAGTCGGGGTCACAAACTATTATTTCAGAGCAGGAAAAAACTATATGGAAATCTTATGAATTACTATGGAGTTAAACGGAATTGAAAACGCTAAAACAAGTTTGATTTCATTTTATTTTTTAACCCTCGTTGCCCAGTCGACTTAATTTCTTGGTTACGACTAAAATGCAAAGGGACTCTTGTATCAAGTATTGGGGAGAAATTTGCCTGCCTTCGCGGAGGACTTTTGCTGGAACTTACACGCATTTACGTTATTTGGAGAGGAAAAGCAAGAAAAACTCGAAAGGTTAGACTGACGTCAAGAGAACTCTAACTTGTCCGTCTACCACTGAGGATATTTTGCGTCAGCACTGTGGTCGGTACGAGATGGGTATGGAATTTATTTCCACCAGCCCTCACTGGGATTCGAATCCGGTTCACATCATGGAAAGGCAAACGCTCTATCCTCTGAGCAATCACAGCCCAAAGCAGTTTGACTTTATAACCGTCGTTGAACAGCCCACCAAATTTTTGGGATTAAGATTCCTAATGTTCTATTCAGAAATTCGAATTTTGTAATTTGTAATTTTAAACCCAAATTCAGAAAAAAAGAGAACTCCTGAAACAAGTATTGGGAAAAATGTTGCCTTCGTGGAGGAGTTTTTGATGAACTAACCCGCATTTGCGTTACATGGAGAGGAAAACCTCCATCGGTTAGCTTGACGGCAAGGGAACTCTAACCTATTATCCGTTTACCACTAAAGTTATTTTACGTCAGTACAGAGGTCGGCGCAAGCCGGATGTGGAATTCGTTTTGATCAACCATCGTTGAGAATCGAACCCAGGACACCACATTAGGAGGCAAATGCTCTAGCCCATGAGCCACCACTATATATAAATACATTGCAACCTATTGGGCCACATAGTGTACCCCTTATAAGTCTATAACTATTTCCATTGGTAGGGAACAAAAATACCCGGTAATATAATGCGTGGTGCAATTAGAATATTATCGGTCAATATTAAGAGTAGATCTAACCTACCAGATAAAAGAATTACAGGCTTGAAAGGGAGCCCTCAATGCGACCCTATAGGTTATTATGATGTATAGATATAAGAATTAGTTAAATAGCGTTAAAACGAAGAAATTCGAATTCAAAATTCTTTATTACTACCTGGTCCTATACCACCTCTTTATATTGACCCATAATATTCAAATTGGACTTGGTAAAATAATGCCGGGAAATAGTGAAACCTACCATGTGAGAGAATTATAAGCATAATGGGGGGCCCA
>NC_092204.1:5634279-5653558 GCF_043381705.1 Parasteatoda tepidariorum
TTGGCTGCCATATTTGTTGGTTTTGGTGGCGTGAGGATGCTCCATCAGTTTATCTTATTGCCTGAATTTAGGCGTGCCTCTTTATTAGTGTTTAAAATTTTAATATCATCTGAATGTGTAAATGGAATGGAAATTGATGATGAAAATAAATCTGCAACTTTTTCACAATATCCAACTTCAAACACTTTTAGTCTATTACTATTAGAAAGAACTTCTAATTTTCATCAAAAGTTTGAAACATTGCTCCATTCTAAGTACAACAAAAACTTATCATCATCAACATCCTCATTGTTTGAAGACACCACTGTGTTAGACAGCAGCAATGTTGTTATTAATGAAGAAGAAATCAGCATTCTTTGTGATCTATGGAAATGCTACCAAGAGATTGCCTCCGATTTGAGCAATGAATATTTTTGCTTTGTTATAAGTGAGAAAAGTTTTCGGTCTGGATATTGCATGTTTTTTACTTTGTTAGAAAATTTGAATGTAGTTTTAACAGAACAAACTGTAGAGGAAAAACCTGCAATAGCAAAATATTTGTTACTTTTGACTCAAAACCTACTATCAGTCTGTGTCACAAATATGAGAGAGGTAAGTTTAAGTTTTGTTATTATTGTACTGACACTAGTGATATTTAAATTTTGCAGAATCATGGATATTATTTTTTCACCTTATCAAAAATATGTAGTATATTTCTTTTTTTTTAATGCAAATAGATTAAAGATTTACCAAAATTTATGAACAAGTTATTTGTTAGCATTAGAATAAATAAACATTTGGTAGTTGTTTGGTAAATTAAAAACTTGGGTGTACAAGCCTTCATACTTTTGCTGATAAACAAATTTCATACATTTCATTTTTTAAATTCTACTTGTTTTTTTTGTTTTTTCTCCTTATCAAAAATGTGCAGCATTTCTTCTTTTTTTAATGCAATTAACTTAAAAATTTACCAGATTTTAATTTTAGAAGGAGAAAAATTTTGGAAAATTTCTGCAGTGAAGAAAACCGGAATTTTTTACTTTCTAAAGGAGAATTCTTTCTGCTAGAACTACGTGACGTTTTGCGACAATGTCGCCACGATTCTGCCACAGGGAAACTTTGTGTGTTTGAATATGCATTGTTTCTTTACTAAATGTAAAAAGTTGTTGCTAGGAATCACTACAAACTAAGAAAAAATTAGCGACCTCTGCAGTTTCGCAACTTGTATTGCTCTACTTCCAACCTTATTAAATGTAACAATTATTCATTTATCTATGACTTTGGTGTTTATTTCATAGCTTTTTTTCCATAAAAATATTTAGCATCACTATTCAAAATCTTTTATTTTCATAAAATTTTGCTGAATTTGATTTTTTAATTGAATATTTTTCTTTTTCTGATAAAAGGCATAGATATGACCCATTTTAATAAAATATGACCAAGTATGTCTGTGAAAAGCTATCGATTTATTTTACAGCAAATGTGATAGTCACAATAATTCTATTAAGGCCGTGATGACTCAGGTGATAGAACCTTTGCCGTCTAATGAGGTGAACTGGGTTCGAATCCCAGCAATGGCTGGTCGATATGAATTCCCCATCCGGCTTATACCGACTGCAGTGCTGGCGTAAAATATCCTCTGTGGTAGACGGATCATGGGTTAGAGTCGTCAGACTAACCGTGGATAATCTTCATTTCCATGTAACGTAAATGCGTTGCAACGTAAATGCGTGTTATTTTCATCAAACAGTCCTCCATGAAGGCAAATTTCTCCTAATGCTTGATACAGGAGTTCTTTTGTCTTCTGAATTAGGTTCAAAATTACAAGGCTATGGAGTTGAACAATAGTAGTCATAAACCAAACAATTATGTCGGCTGTTCAACGATGGTTATAAATAAAATAATTCTATTAGTACACTAATGAGAATTCCTAACAACTACAACTGGCTATAAGTTTTGTCAGTGCTTGATTATGGTAATAATGTAATGTGTCTGAAAAAAAAAATTTTTTTTTTGTT
This sequence comes from Parasteatoda tepidariorum, assembly GCF_043381705.1. NCBI lineage: Eukaryota > Metazoa > Arthropoda > Arachnida > Araneae > Theridiidae > Parasteatoda > Parasteatoda tepidariorum. Next base: position 5,636,277 of record NC_092204.1, read on the forward strand.
AAGAACACTCACTGAAAAAATTATCTCATCATTATCTAATTTTATAATAAGATTTATTTAAAAAAGACTGGACCTAAAAAATATTCTTTTAGTATAATGATATAGAATGTAATAATTTATTAATGTGAATTTAAAAAACTTAATTTTAAAAATAACAAGTTCATAAAGTTCAATAAAAGGTAAAAAATTATTTTATTTTTTAATTATTTTGCTATTTAATATTTGCCAATGTAATTATTCAATGGCAGAATTTATTGCACTTTAAATTTGAGCATGCTTTGAATTTAGTATAAATTATTTTTTTCTTTTATTATTTCAATAAAAAACTGCTTTTGTAACAGAAATATAACCAATTTCTCACACATTATTCAATTTTTCTTCTTTTTTTCAAATATTTTTTAGAAGTCTGAAAGAATTTCATTTCTGGAAGAAGTAAAGTTGGATTTAATAAAGCATTTTCCTAATTATGTGAAACATCTTGGACTACTCTTCAACTTTATTTTAAAGTGCTGTTTTTCTACACCATTCTTTGTTTCTACTTCTTCCCATTTAAAGGTTGGAACAATTTATAATCTCAATCATATTCTTGGGATGCACAACCTTTCTCAGTGAAAGGCCACTTGCACTGCAGATACATACAGGTTTTCCACAGGCAACTAAAATGTAACTAATTGCAACTATTTTCGGCATGGAGCGACTATGACTTTTTTTTTTTGCCGGGAAAAGCCAAAAATGGCAACTATTTTCAGGAAAATGAGACTTTTGGGAGACTTTTCTATACTGCTTGTGATGTTTTTTTAAAGCATAAATTGGGTTAAAAACTTGTGGCCCCCGGGAGCTTCTTAACACACTGAATATTTTTTCTTTAAAAATAAAAAGTTTTTAAAATTTTGAATTTCAAATTTGAGTCATCGCTTTTTAATTAATTTAATTTGCACAGATTTCATTGTAAGTCTATTTCGTTTTTCGATTGCCTTTTCAACTGTAATTGCTACGAAATTCTGCATGATTTTGAAAAACCCAATTTTTAACACGATATTACGATGTGTAAATTTCGAATTTGAGTAATCGCTTTTTACAATACAGGTTTGCTGAATCAATTATTGATAAGGGGAAATATTTTAGAAAAAAATATGTTTCTTTTTAATGAAAAATCATTTTTTGAATGAATTCTAGCAATTAAAAGTAATTAATTTTCTGCAAACATACTAATTTTTTTTATGTCAAAATTTAATGCTATAACACTAACGTTTGTTTAAAAATTATCATATTTGACACCAACTTGACTAAATGGATCATGGTATATGACAAGTCATTTAATAAAATTTTAGTCATATTCTTTATGAATTTTTGCTCTTAATTAGGCAACTATTATGCTTTTATGCTTTTTTAGGCAACTATTAATTTATGCTTTAGGCTACTAAAACAACGATTTTGTTCATTTTCTTCTGTGGCAACCCTACGGATAGACGAATAAATTCCCGAATATTTATGCTGTTGACAGCAATTACGATAGTTTTAATGAAAATATCAGTGTTTTAGGCCCTAAATCCTTTTTATCTCAACTTTGTAATGTATATGTGTCAAGTTAAATACTTTTAAATATTTCTGATAGTTTTTGAAAAGTTAAATTTCCTTATCAAAAAATAGATTTACCAAAATAAATATAAAAATAAGGGAAAATTTATGCTTTTTTATCACATCCCATTATAAAAAATTTTTTTTTTTTGTTAAATAAGTTAGCCAGGGATGTGATTCTTCCGCGGATTTCCGCTTTTGGTCAGATTTTTCCCGCTAATTTCCGCGAAAAAAATTTTTTTGAACAAGTTAAAATATTTTATGAGGAATTTAATTTTTCGCGGAGCGAAAGTATTGAAGTCCTCATTCCTCCCTCTGAAGTTTCTCTAAAAATCATTTCCTTGGGATAAAACTGGTTGACCTTTATACGGGGATGAGATTTTTCGCTTTTGCNAAAACAACGACTTTGTTCATTTTCTTCTGTGGCAACCCTACGGATAGAAGAATAAGTTCCCGAATATTTATGCTGTTGACAGCAATTACGATAGTTTTTATGAAAATATCAGTGTTTTAGGCCCTAAATCCTTTTTATCTCAACTTTGTAATGTATATGTGTCAAGTTAAATACTTTTAAATATTTCTGATAGTTTTTGAAAAGTTAAATTTCCTTATCAAAAAATAGATTTACCGAAATAAATATAAAATAAAGGGAAAATTTATGCTTTTTTATCACATCCCATAGTAAAAAAAATTTTTTTTGTTAAATAAGTTAGCTCTGTAATTTTCATAGAAAATTAAAGAAAATTCATGAGGTTTAAAATAATTTAAATTTAAACAAAAGCATTATAGTACAAGATAAGATTCAACATTTTGTTAACATTGTTTTTTCTCCTTAATTATGTTTATATTTAGTGACTAATGAGGTTTCATGATCATCTTAAAAGGTCCTTTAAGCTACAAAAATTAGAAACAAAGTTATAAACAGTTAAAAATTATTTTTTTCCTCCACTTATTTCTGAATTTCATGCGTTATAATAATGTTTTAAAATATTAGTTTGTTAAGTAACACGTGGAAATGATTAGTAAAAAAATTTTTTGAAAAAATTATCAAGAAATAACTTGGACTTACGAATAAATTGGCACAAATTAAGCAAGTTGAAATTAATTATTAAAATGTGCAATTTTGAACTTGAGAGTTGTAATAATATTGCATTAAAAATATTGGGAGTTTAAAAACCACATGGATAAGTATTGCAAATAACTGCCAACATTAAGGATAAAACGAGCCCATAGACTTAAGATGAAATATGCACAAATGAAACGTACATTTTCCCCCTGTTTCAAGTGTCATATTAATATGCATTAAAATATTGGAATTTTTAAAACCATGTGAAATTGCTTAATTATGGCTAGGGCTGCAGGTCTGTCCCAGTGCGAATTTCCGCTATGATTTCCTCGAAATCGTCATCTTTTTTTCTAAAATCCGTGAATTTCTCAATATGTTTTGATTTGAGCGAAAATTGCTTAAACTGTGAATTTTTTTTCCATTTATTATTTTTATTTAATAGAATTTTTTACTTTCCGGAAGCCTTAAACTGAACATGTAAAATTGGTTAGATATTTAGAGGAATGAAGCAATAGCAAAATGACAAAAAAATAGTTCAGAGGTAAGAGATAATCACAATCTTGTCAAATAAGGTGGTCTTTCTACACTTAGGGAGTGTAATAGACTGATAGGATTACCTTCCTGAAGTCAGTAATTGTGCAAAAGAAATTGGAATCGCAAAAGAAGGAAAATTTTATAAATCAAATCTTTGACAGAAAAATTGTTATACAGGCTATTCCACTGGGAAATGAAATTTCTACTGCCTTTCTACATACCCAGAAAATTTTACCTGGGCGGCTTCTTGTGATTTCTTAAATAGGGATCAGTTTCTTAGATGAGAGGGAGATAAGACTTTTGTAACTAGCAGTTTGAATGTAGAATGTTTGACTTTTCACAGCAATTACTTCTTACAAAGCAACGGTCAAGGAATTGCACGTTGATGAAGGAAAATTGATTGAGTTTTGGAAATCGAAGTCCGAACACTATCTAAAATAGGCAAAAGTGGCAATTCAATGTTTGTCGGTACCTAAAAACAGCGTGGACGCAGAAAGTTCGTTTTCTACGTATAAAAATGTCTTATTTGATGAAAGACTAAGCATAAAGAGAATAATCTGACAATGTACAATACTTTGTACCAAAATTCTGTTCATTTAAGTAAAAATACTACTAATATTGCTTGAAATTAAAAGAAATACTTTTGTTGTGTATTTTTTAAGCTTTTTTTTTATTATTTGTGCAATTTTTGTCTTTTGCATCATTTATATATAAATTTTTTTTATGTTTAGAATCTGGGTAATGTTAAAAATTTCCCTCGAATTTCGGGTCTTATTTCCGAGACAAATTTTCAGCCCTAATTATGGCTGCTAAAAAAGATCAAAAAATTACTTAAAATTCAGAAGGAGAAAAAAGTAATTTTTTTAAGCATGCGATTTGAAATTTGAGTGTCATAATAATATAGTAATAAAAATATCAAAAATACATGGAAATGTCTCTACTGAAAAACTGTTGAAAAATAATTTGCGTTCACGATGAAATCAGCACAAATAAAGCTCATCAAAAGTTATTTTTAAATGCACAATTTGAAACTCTTGAATCATAACGTATTAAAGAATAATGTACTTTTAATATTCACATGAAAAGCTATTAATAATTGCAGAAAATATGATTAAAAGATCACTTGAACAAACGATGATTTTGACACTTATAAAGCATGTCAAAAGTAAGTGTAAAAGTAGTAGTAATATCGTATTAGAAATGTTAAGGTTTTTAGAACCGTGTAGAAATCAGTTGCAATAACTAGCAAAAAACAATTGAAAAATCACACAGATTTACAATGGAATCTTCATAGTTTGAGCATGTTTAAAAGTTATGACTTGAATACAAGTATCAAAATTTTAGATTTTTTTTATTTTTCCAAAAAAATGTAACTATATGTGTAATTCTTTTTTTCATTATAATCAGGTGATGCCGCAAGCCACACTTCAACAGCTGTCATACCGTTTGTGCAGGAATCACTGTAATTTGAATGTGTTTAAAAGTTATGACTTGACTGCATGTTTGAGAATATTAGATTTTAAAATTTTTTTTAAAAAAAATATAAGCAGTATATATAATTATTTTTTTCATTGTGATCAGGTGATGCTGCACGCCACACATCAACAGCTCGCGTGCTGCAGGTTGTGTGTCCCTAATATGCAGGATAATATTGGTTTATTTTATATACTATTAGTTCTCAACTGTTTAAAATGATGTATAAATAGTCTGTTGTCCCCTGATTCTCTGAAATGTGGAATAAAGCAACCATCATCAAATTTTATTCCCCTACAAACTCTTTCAGTACATTGAATTTATAACAATTCTGAGTTCATTTTATAAAACGAATGTAAGCATATCTTACAGTTTATTTTGGTAGTTGTTTCTGTCTTTGATTTGTAATTGTTAAAATACCAGGTGTGATTGTGTTACAGTATAATACCAAAATTTTGCTATATTTTTCATTTCCAATATCTAAAATCTGATAATTTCTGCTGGAATAATTTTTTGTTTTAATTTTTAAAAAAATTTTTAAAATTAGATTTATTGAAAAAAGTTGCTTTTTTTCTTATCTTCAACAACCTGATTTCCTTGATGGCTCTAAATGATAAGTAAAAAAAGGAAAACAAACGATTTCCCCTCTTAAAATTGGCAAAATACTATTGGTCTCAAATTATATTCCTAATCAGGGCCGGCTTATGCATGTCGTGGCCCCTAGGCAATGCTCGTCTCGCCCCCCCCCCACCGTCTTCAAACTTCCAAATATATTTTTTCGCTAACACAACACTTTATTCATAATTACGCTGTTTTTTACTACATAGGTATATTATCACATTATTCAANTTCTCATTTATCCACTTTATCAATTACTTATCATGATTCATACTTCTCCGATTTAAGATTCAAACATCGTGACTTGTGTTTAAGCTAATAAAAAATCTCTCATCGCAATTCTTTTTCAAGATATTTCAAAATCAAGGATTGCTATTCACCTGTGTATAAATGTTTTAATACATTTGCAATTTTATTCACTTTCGCAAGCATTTTACTTACTTCATGTATTTTATCTCACATTCACACCTTTTTATCTGATTTTATTCATGCCTTCTATATGATTTTATTCATCAACGATTTTATCAGTTATAATTGTACAACAATTAAAGTGTTGCATGCACTATGTCTTTTGAACTGTTTTTACCGTATTGTTTGGCGCAGCATGTCCTCTTTTGGACTTCACACGCTTTTAAAATCAAACATTGCAATATTCATTCTCCTGATTTATAAATTACATATTTTGCAATTTATATTAATTTGTTTCAAAACTCAAACCTCGTGATTCGTATTCACGTAATTTATAGATCTCAAATCCCGATTCTTTTTCAAGTATTTAATACTTCGCAGCTATAAAGAGCAGAGTGTTGCAAGAATTTTTTCATCAGGAAAGATAGCACAAATTACTAGTCCGCACATATGTATGTTTATGGTTTTAACGTATGAGTTTTGAACATGATCATGGTGACTGGTGATACTTCAAAAATTCAGTAATGGAAGAATTATAGTTTTAATTTTATTTAAGGCAAAAGGCCAAAAATGTAGATAGTGAGAACTTCACATGCTCTTAGCTATATATGAAAGAGAAAGATTTAACATTGATAAAAATTTGTAATGCTGGGCAAAATCTACAAGCATAGTTGAACATACTTATTGTTGTTTAAAATTATTAAATCTCCCCTGGCAGCAATTTTACATTGGCCGCAGTTGGGCTCAAAATTGGCTAATATGGGTCCCATCAGAACATGTGCCAAGGGACCTATATTGAGATGTCTAGATTTTTCAATATTGGTCTTAGAATGACTTTCAATATTGGAACAAGATTCACTAATATTGAAAAATCTAGACATCTCAATGTTTACCCAACATTATAAATATTTAAAGGACCTACATAGAAAATGATATTGGTCCATTTTTGAAAGCCATTCTAGGTTCAATATTAAAAAATATAGACTCCCCAATATTGGCTTGTAGATTGTTGTTTGAGGCACGCATGTTTAGATCACGCCTATGTGGTTTTAGGCTAAAGCACTCCGTTGTGTCTGATCTAGAGGAGTCGTGACAATAGCAAGTCATGTGAGTTAATTAAATTTAATGGTATGCTGTTTCTAAGAAAAAAGCTTTTAATTAATGCTTTAAAATTTTTATGCTTGTTATTATAGCTTCAAGATGCATTTGATGTAATTGATGATACAACTTCATCTTCAGGAACTGAAACTCACTCCAATGAAAGTTATTGTGGTGACACAGAGGGAAGCAATGGTATGTCACTTTTAGCATGGTGCGTAGCGTTTTTAGAAAGTGGTTAAAGATGCTTATTTTTTATTTTCCTTTTTTAAAAGTCCTTAAAGGGGTTTTTTCATTGTGTCTTTTTAAAATGTACTTAATTTTTCCTTTTCGAAAATGAAATTTTTTTCTTTACCATGTTGATTTTCACCACGCATTATGCAAAAGCATGCTTTACACATTGTTCTATTCAATGTTTTCACTATTCATTTAACCACAATCCATTTTGGCGTACCGTCGGACCATAGCATATGAAAGCACCAATCATTTTGTATGTTTGACAATATACGTGTGAGTCCACATGTGCATCTACTGAGCTGGGTTTGGTGAGATCATTGCACTCTCGTGTACAACTCGGCTGCATTTTGCAAGATGTTTTCAATTTCAGGCTTCATTTTCCACCCTCTGATATTGAACCGAAAAATCTCTCTGATCTTCTCATGGGGGCTAATATAATCAAGAAAATAGTTCTTTGTCAGGATCTAGTCATTTTATCATGATCATGTAAAGTCTTTGAAAATTATTTTGCATTTTGTTAGTGTATATAGTGCTGAAAAGTACTTTTGAGTGCTTATTTTTGTTTAAAGATTTGGCTATGCACCCTGTTTAAATGATTTTAGATTTAATTAAAATTTTAAAATGTTTTATCTCATCACTATATTTTAGGAAACTTAAACAATAAGAAAGCATTGTATGAAATGTCTTACCAATGTGTCATAGAACATGCAGAGATTGTTGCAATTCTGATAGAGCTTTTGATTCATTTTCAAAGTGAGCACTCTAATGAATGGTCTGAGTCGGCCCTACATGTTATGCAAGTTCTGAAAAAAATGTGCCAAGATTGCGAATTTAATCGAGTAGTTTTATGCAAACAGGTTAGTAATTTTCATTCATGCCATTTATCATTTTTCTTATTTGTAAATTAGCTCATAAGTTGGGCCAGGTTGACATTTAGTAACATTTAATTAAAGTTTTCGGTTGTGAATAATCCTGTTAGTAAAATAGTACTTAGATCCCCCAAAATATTTTTTTGTTATTTCCAATTTTTGTTATTCCTATTTTATTTTTTTCAGCTCATGAATCCATTTTATTTTTTAATCAATATATTTTTTAACTTCACTACATAAAGTGAAAAATATTACATTATTGCTGCCATACGCTATATTCCATGTGTTGGGAACAAAGCCTTAAGGTACGGCATCTAATCTCTGTAAGGTGCACATTGCGTTTTAAGAATGTTTTAACTTACAATGAAATTAAAAAAATTCGAAAACCTTTTTAATTAAATATTTTTACCGATATTAATGAAAAAACAGTAACTAAATAGTTTAATGCTTAAAAAAAATACAATTTTTACCATAGCTTTAATATTTCCACTTGTACCTTTTTCTTTGACAATTTACACAGTTTTGATGGAAAAAGTGAATAGTTTAACTCGTTTGTGTTAAAGCTGTAGTATTCGTAACTTTTTACTACATTAAGTGGAGTGCTATTATGAATATATAATATTATTTTCTGTCTCAGTTTCTTAGAATTTAGACATTTTGGTTCTCTAAAACTAAAGATAAAAATAAGACAGCTAAAAGCGAAATGAGACAACTAACTTTTGATGAAAAGTGTGCCTTACAATCATCTCTTTGCTTAGATTATATTCAGGAATTGTAGCTACTACATCTCTCCTGTTATACATCATTTTAGAAAAGGGGGAAGAAGTGCAATCTAATTTTTTTGGGCTTTCTGGGCAGTTTCGGCTGTCTGCTTGTCGAGGCATTTCAGGCTTTCTTGTTGTGAAAGTGTTTAACCATTTAAAATAACAACTGATTAAAATTAAAGAAGATGACTTTTATTAAAACAAATATTTCTCTGTGATGACATAAAAAATATAAAAAATTGTTAATTTCTACATTGATGTGATTGTATGTTAGGAAAAACTTCGAGCAGTTATTTTGAAGTTCGAAATTGTTTGAAGCAGCATTTTTTACATTGAAAGCAATAAGAACAATAACCTTAAACTATTTGCAGTTTTTAAAAAGTGCTTAAGGATGCTTATTTTCGATTTTCGTTTTTTAAAAGACCTTAAAGGAGCTTTTTTCATTGGGTGTTTTTATAAAGTGCTTAAATTTCCCTTTTCCAAATTGATGTCGATTTTAGCTGCGAATTATGCAGAAAGACACTGTTCACATTGTTCTATTCAACCTTTTCACAATTAATTCCACCTCTATCTATTTCAGTGCATCGCCAGACCATAGCTTATGAAAACGCCATTCGATTTACATGATTCAAAAATTTTGACAATTGTCGAAAACAATGACAAAAGTTTTTTTTTTTTTACATGACTATTGAAACCAGATAAAACCGTCAATTGTCAAAAACTTTCTAACCCTGCCTAATTATGATGTTCTTTTAAAGTGCTTAAAAATATTATTAGAGTGCTTGAAAAGTGCTTGTTTTTTGTTGAATAATTTGGCTACGCACCCTGATTTAGAACTACAATTAGAAATCAATGTATTTAATGTAGTATAAGTATATAAATAATACAAAATTAACTGTAATTACTATTTCTCCAACTCTTTAAACAGAATATAATAATTATTTCGAACAGATTGTACAGTTTTATAGAAAAGACCTAATTTATTTAACAATTTAGTATAAGTTTAAAAAATAATTATTCTGAATCAATTTAGAACAAAGTAAAGAGGTATTAAAACATGGTTGAATAGGTTTAGAACAGTTTCAGAAAAAATGGTTGGTTCTGAAGCAAATATAAAGCAGCAATTACATCATTAAAATTTGTAACATTTTATCTTTTGATGAAATAAATACCCATAAAAAGAAACTAAAATTTAATGTATTTTACTTCTACTTCTATTATTTTACTAAATAGTGATTTTATATAGTATTTATTTTATAACCATCGTCGAACAACCCAACCCAATATTTGGGTTTGCGACTGCTAATGTTCAACTCCCTAGCCTTGGGATTTTAAACCCAATCTAGAAGACAAGGGAACTCCTGAATTAAGTATTGAGAGAAGTTTTTCCTTCGTGGAGGGCTTTTTGATGAAACTAACACGCATTTTCGTTACATGGAGAGGAAGACCATGAGAACCTCCCTCGGTTAGCCTGATGGCAAGGGGACTCTAAAACACGATCCATTTACTACTTTTTACATCAGCACTGTGGTCGGTGCAAGTTATCGTCAGGATCGAACCAGGTTTACCTCATTGGAAGGAGAATGCTCTATCCCCTGAGCCATTTCGGCTCACTAAATAGTGATTAATAAAACTAATTTAAATGCTTGGGTGTTAATTTTAAGTAGTAAAATATTAAAAAGCCAATAAAGACCAGCTTTTTAAAATAAAAGCCGGTCTTTTTCAGAAAACCAGTCGACTTGTCCATTTTTTGCAACCCTGAACTCAAAACAAGTACAAAAGCATAGACAGTTTTCTTTATGAAAAATCAACTGTCTGGTAGAAGGAAATATTTGTACGCCCCCAAATGATATTGATCATAGCATGTGTTTAGTATTGGTTTATACGTTAGAAAGTGATAAAATAGATTAGAATTTATTATTGCATGCTGCATCTTGGAATTCAACTTGATTTGCATGACACATATGTATGTTTTTGTATGTATGAGTGAATTAACATCTTAATGTCTTTTTGATACAGGGAATATCATCCTTATTACTTCAAAGTTTGGGACTATCGTTCAAAGACCTGCCCTGTGATTCTATAAGTATATATATTCATGCTCTTCATTAAATGTTTTTATGAATAAGTATGTCATACACATTACTTAAATATTTTATTCGTTGTATATTAAATGAATAAAATGTTCAGTATTTGAATTTATTTGCAGAATTCCCCTCCCCCAAAGAAAAAAATTTGTGATTCAAATTGTTAAAAAAAAAATTAAAATAGCTTATGATATTTAAGAAAAAAGATTTTATGTTCAAAAAATTAAAAGCCTTATTATAGAGTGTAATTTTAATTTTTTTTAAAAACTAGCTTATATTTCATTATTTTTACACAATTAGAAAATATTCCATAGCTGCCAACTCTACTAGTTTTTCCAATAGACTATTTGGATTTTGCTAGTTTCTCCTGATCTACTGGTTTCATAAAAATTCTCCTGTTTTTTGTATATTTTAGAAAATTTCCTAAAATTGAGCAAGTCTCCTTAAAAAATCCCTGTTGAAATAGAAATTTTGCACTGATTAATGCTTGTTTCAATATTTAAATTAGTGTTACTAAAGCATAATGAAGCGAGCCTCATTTATTAATATTAAATCAAAACTTTTTTTGCTCTGAAATGTGAAGTTCATTTTCATTCAGAACTTTCTTTTTAAATTAATTAAATAATTTTTAACTATCTTTCAAGAATTAAATGCCTATTACTATTCAAAATTGTGAGTAAACATAATACATAACATTTCAAGCTTATTTAATGTTAATCATTACTAGAAAATATTGCAGTTTTTCTATTTCGATGACTATAAAATTCCCTATGTGTAAAATATTAGTACATTTTGCAACAATTATCATGAAATTTATATTTCGTAAAAAATACTGGATTTTTTTTCCTATCTATGTTGGCTGCTATGCAACCTATACAGGCATGGGAAGCCATAATTATTTGCATGTCACAGAAAGCCCCAGAAAAATTCTGCCACAGGGCCAACCAAAAAAAAGTGTGCTTATTATTTAAAAAAATATTACATTAAAAAGAGAAATATTTATTTAATATTATAAATTTGTTGTTGGTATGTGCATATGGTAAAAATGAATAATATAAGCTGAATGACGGTTTTCAAAAAAAAAATATTGAAAATAACTATTAGAGAAATGTAATTGTTTCTTCTTGAATTTTGTTATTTTATTTTAAATTGAAAAACTGAGTGAGAAATATATATTGAATTTTTTTTTTATAAATGAATAACCTTTTTATAATTTATTCCATATACAGTTATTAAAAAAATATATTTGTTTTTTAATTTTGCTAATTTTTGACATTTTGCATAAATAAAATTCATATAAACAACCAAAATATTAAATATATTATGGATATTCAATTGACCTTCATTTAATAATAAATAATGCATATTATTTTTATTCTGTTTTTCTTTAAGAAAATGTTTGCTCAATTACAAACTTGTCATAAATAAGGAAACTTGTGCACTCTAAAACCATAATTATTGAATGTAGATTTCCTTCTGTTATTATTGATTTAATTTATGAAAATTATGACGCTATCTTATAATCATAAAGCTCTATCTTTAATAATAAGATTAACTTTATTATATCATTCAAAAACTTTTATCAGATTAAGAGAAATGATGTTTGAAGGATGATAACAGAAAATTTTTTAATTTTTTTTTTCCACCAGAAAATAAAATGACATACACTAACTTTAAATATCTAATTGTTGATTAAAATATTTTCCTTATTTTAGAAGTATTATAATTTGTTATTTTTCATTATTTGTTTTTTTCTCTCTCACAGACTTTTACATTTTAAAATTGTTTAATCTTTGTTTTTTAATGGTTGCTTATTTTTGAACATTTTTAAAATGTTCTTATTTTGTTACGCTGGCAAAGAATTTTTTCCTTTTGATAGTCAATATCAAATTAGTAGGTGTACATAAGTTTTGTTCTTACTATTATGTTTATTTGCCTTTTCTTGCAGTGAGAAAGTGTGTTAATATTTTATTTTGATATGATTTTTAAAAAGAAGCATTTTGCATACATCTACTTTTGTTAATACAGTACAGAACCCGTTATTCGGAAATCAGAAAACCGGAAAACCAAAAAACCGGAACGAAATTCGATAAATTTTATCGCCATTTTTTAAAAAAAAATTTTGTTTTCCTCTTGAGATTTTGCGATTTTTCTTTCTTTTTTTTAAAGATATTTACCTTATCATCATTTTCGAAATAATCATTAGTGTATTACTTCATAGTTTTTTCTTATTTTTAAGATTATTTCCAAATTTTTTTTTTTTCAGTTGGGTTTAACAATAAAAAAAAAGGCTTTTTGTAGCAATTCAGAAAACCGGAAAAATCAGCTATCCGGAATAGCGATGGTCCCGATCGTTCCGGATAATCGGTTCCCTACTGTATTTTCATTGGTTTATTTGTTCAATTTATTTTACTTTAAAATATTCTATTTTCCTGTGTTCCCCCTATATGTTGAAGTTAAATTTATTCACATAATTAAGGCTACCGCTCATCTACGTATAACGAATTTGTTTCTATACTCTTTGTAAATAGAATTGGATTCTCAAGGTTATGTGATTTTTCCACCCTCTATACTCCCCCCCCCCTCTATTACCTTGTTATCTGCAAATCTATTTCTTCCCATGCCAGTATATTCCCATTTCTATTCTGAAAGTTACTACTATAGTTAAACAGCATGATTTTCTGTTACCATTGTAAAAAGAGAGGGAAAGTGTGGTGAAAATTGGCATCCTTGAGGCACCTATTGCATTTACTTAGAATATTGGTCATGATCTTTATATACAAATAATTTGTATCTATACTCTGCAAATAGAATTGGATTCTCAAGGTTATGTGATTTTTCCACTCCATACTTTACCCCATTCTATTACCATGTTATCTGCAAATCTAATTTTTTTCTCATGCCAGTATATACCAATTTCTATTCTGAAACTAACTGCAGAATAGAGTAAGTTTCTATTCTGAAAATTACTCTATTCTGAAACTTACTACCATGAGAAAAAAGCAAGATTTTCTGTTACTATTGTGAAAAGAGGGAGGGGGAATGTGGGTAGTGTGGAAAATTGGTATCCTTTAGACACCTATTCTATTTACAAAGAGCATTGTTCATGATCTTTATATACAAAGAATTTGTTTCGATACTCTTTGTAAATAGAATTGGATTTTCTAGGTTACATGATTTTTCAACTCTATACTTTCCCTCTCTCTATTACCATGTTATTTGCTAATCAATTATTCCCCATGCAAGTATATTCCCATTTCTATTCTGAAACTTACTGCCATGGTTAAAAAGCAAAATTTTCTGTTACCATTGTGTAAAGAAGGGGAAAGTGTGGAGAGTGGGGAAAATTGGCAGCCTTGAGACACCTATTCTATATACTAAGAGTAATGTTCATGATATGAGGTTTTTGTTAGTACATATCTTTCATTTGTAAAAAGTTTCGATAAGTAAATTTAGATTTAAAAAAAAGTCCACAAAATAATATTTTCCAACTTTCTCTTTAAAATTTACCATGAAAATATGATCTAAAACATTATCGATTGTATTCTATATTTTCATTTTTAAGTTTTTAATAAATTGTGCCACGCGTAAAAGTTTTTTATCAAAAATAGTTATCTTCTATTTCTTTTGTTTGTTCAGAAAAAACTTGTGCATTTTTACTATTTCTCATTTAAAATAGATGTAGTGCTTTTATTGCTATTGCATAGTATTTAATTCCTATTCTATGACAAAGCTAATTTACTTATAATATTTGAGTTTGCCTATGGGTGTTCATCAACAAAAAATTAATGATTGAAATTAAAAAGATACCATTTTTACGATTGTTCGCTAAAAAGGATTCTATTAATTTTTTTCACTCTAAATTGTATTTTTCTTTATTAAACAAACTATATGGTATATCCTATATTGGATACAACAATTTAAAATTATCAAATAATATTAAATTCTTTTTAAAATAAATATTAAGACTTTTAATTATCCTACTTACTTCATGTTCTTCATTCTAAGCTATAAACTTATATGAAAAGGATGCTTCATATCAGTTTTCAAAATGGTGATTTCTTGGTTCATACAATTTATTACATTACACTCTACCCTTCTTAAATTGACATTTAGTAGAACTATCATAATAATATAATAATAATTTGATAAAATATTTTAGCAAAATTTCACTGTGTGTTTTAATTTAATATTTTCTGTTAATTAGATTACCAGACAATGACAATGGAACTTTTTGTGATTTTGTCAAAATGCAGAATTTCGGCTGCTGATTTAGAGATGCTCATCAATTTTTTCAAATATCCCCATGCACCTCTGGTAAAACATTTCTGCTATTTTACTTATTCTAAAACTGTTCATAATATTTATTTATTATAGATTAAGTAAAATTGCATTAAAATGATGCAAGTAAAGTGAAAGATTTTAGATTTCAGAATATAAAAATATAGCTATCAATTATCCACTGACATAGAGAATCAAATAAAGTTTAACCAGAGTTTAAGTTATTTTTGATGTAATTCTCCAAATCTGTATGCTTTACTATATCATTCAAATTCAATTATTTGATATATCACTTTAAATTAATTATTTTGTTACATTTAGTTTAAAAAATGTTTCATAATACATAAAATTTAATTTAATTACATTAAAGGTGCATACTAATAGGTATGCAACTATACTAATATAATGGGTACTAAATGCCACTTTTTGATGAAGAAAAATTGATTTTTTCCCTTTCCACATTTTAAAATTCTTAAAGTTAATCTTGAATTATTTATATGACTGACTAAAAAAAATTTATTTTTATGACTTGACTTATTTTAATAACAGGAAAAATATATAATTTTAAAAAATGGTCTACTTTTTTTATTTTTTTTAATTGAATAAAGTTTTTTAATCACCCCTAAAAAAAGCTCTTATTTAGTTTTGGCACTTATTTTCTTCAAATTCTGAGTGAAGATATATCTTAAGTTATTTGTTTAAATACAAAGTTTGAAATAAGTCCAACCAAAACTAAATGATAACAAAATGTATAACTCATGATGTTTTTTTTTTCCAAGTGAGGAGGGAGGTATAAAACTATCACTGAAAATCTGTTATCCTTATGATGTTCAACAGTGAGTGAAAGGAAAAATTGTGGTAAAGATTTAAAAAAACCTGATTTTACTGAACTATAAATATTGTTAAAGAAAGTAAAAAAAATAGCTTTATGATAATGATCCTGTCTTTCCCATAAGAATATATATTGTCATACTTATTTAATTGCAAATCATGTGTAATAAGACTAATTTATTGAGCTGCATTAATGTAAAGGTGAAGGGTAGTTAGTATGTGTATTCAAATTTAGTGTATTTCATCAATAAACCTAAAACTGAAATTTTAAGATAGTTACAGTGCAAAATTCAAATCATTTAGTTTTCTCCTATTACGTTAACAAACCTATGTCTTTTAAATTTTGCTTTGAAATAAAAAAAATCTGATTTAAATAAATTTTTTGTGTTTATTAATTGTAAAAGCAAAATTTGCATTGTTTTATTTGAATTTTTCCAGATAAGCTTATAAATAAAACATTTTCTTATGTATTTTTTTTCTTTTTAACTAATATATATATTTATATATATGTTATTTAAATGAAATATTTAAAAAATAATTTAAATAATTTAAAAGAAATATAGCAATATAATCTAATAATCTGCTCATACGATTATATCCGCAAAAAATGAAGTGCTTTCTAATATTGAATATGTATAGCCGAAACAAAATATATTAATACGATAGTGTAAGGAGCACTAAAAAAATTGCAACAAAATAGAACACATTAAATAAAAAATATATTATGTAAAAAACCATTAAATGTAAATGAAAAACAGAACAAAACACAAAACAGAATTTATAAAGTGAGTAACAAATTCAAATGAACTTACATGTACTGGAAACTTTCAAGCATGATTTTTGTATTAAGATTGCCAGATTACAAAATGTGAAAACGAAAGCGCAAATCTAGCTAAAAAAGCGTACATAGATGGCAATTCTTATTGCCGTACTTAAGCGTGTTTGATTTGTTAGTTACCAAAGATTTATCCGAAAATGTGCACAAGGTAATAATATTATACTGGATAATTTAAAGAAGTTTAAAATTAATAAGGTTAATATTTAATTATACAATTCTAATGCTTTAAGAAAATTAAAATTTATTTAAAAAAAAAAGAGAGAAACATGATTTGCCCGTTTTGCACAGTCTTTTAGACGAATTAACTTATTAATAAAAGTTATTAATTTTCTTTGATTTTCTCTTTATCCTGTTTTTCTTCATTGTAATATATGTATATATATATATATATATATACAGTGAATTTGCGATAACTCGAATCTGATAGGACTGACGAAAAACTTCGACAAATCGGAAGTTCGACTTACCGTTAGTTTCGGTTTTGGACTTTCAAAATATTGTCGGATTATTTAATTAATGCTTATTAATTACAAATCTTCTAAATGCTTACAATATTTAAGATCATTTTTCTGACAAGCCATTTACGATAAGACTGTTTGA
>NC_092204.1:5653973-5669690 GCF_043381705.1 Parasteatoda tepidariorum
AGCAGGTGTCGATCATCGCGCTCTGACGTCACCTTCTGTCGTCCAGTGCCTGTTTTTCGAGTTGTTCGGTGCTCGTCGGTCCACTGCTTCCAAACTCGCATCACTGTGGAACTGTTCCGCTGCATACGAGCTGCTATTGCGCGATAGGAAAATCCTCCTTCTCGAAGGCCGATTATCCTCCCTCGTTCAAACTCCGTAAGTTGCTTGAATTTCTTATTCTTCCGTCGTGGAGGCATACTCAGGTCTCACTAAACGTTTGCCACTAACAAATAATCATAGACTATTTTCAACGTCCCGCTACAGCACTTTATTTATACGCTTTCAGCATCAATTCAGAGGGCGCTGCGCGCGCCACGCACGCGCGATGACTCTGAAACTTTATTAATTTGCATAATATATATATGTATATATATATTCACACTAATGTATTGATATATTTTGCTTTAGCTATATTGATACAATATTAGAAATCTCTCCTTTTTGCTAATATAATCTTGTGATCTGATTATATCTTTCATTTTCCGGAATTTTATTAATTTTTTTTCTTCCATTTATCGGATTTTTTTTCTTCAGATTTCTATATTTTTTTTCTTCCCTTTTTCATTGTTGTATAATTTTTTCCATGTTTTCTCTACTTTTTGAACTTATTTTATGAGTTCGGTTTACTTGCAGTATATGGGCAGTAAATAAAACTTATTGTTTTCTTTGGTTTTCTTTTCTTTTTGTCCTTTTTGTATTTATTTATTATGCTATATATATATCTATGTGTATTTATGTATATATATATTGAATGGAAATTTGACGTTCCATTGATATTTTTTCCAACAATTTAAAGCTATTTTTATTTTCTCTTTACAGCCTCTGTTATTGAAAAGTCTAAATGACATGGTAGAAGATATGAGCCCACATCCAGTTTGGAGTGTCAGCTTTCCTAGCCCCAAATTTTCTGATTCGACTGATCGGGTGAAAAAACGTCTTAAAAAGTGTTTCAATATTCATTTGAAGAGTGTCTCTCCATCTCCCTGGACTGAAGCTGCAATGTGTTTTCCTCTATCTGAAGATACTAGATGGAATAATGGCTTTACAAAAGGATTTTGTTGCTCTCTTTGGCTGAAAATTGATTCCACCAAGGACTTGAAAAGTAAGTTAACTATATCTGGGCATGTAACTTCACGTACCTGTCAAGTCTCCTGTTTTTTAATGCAGACTCCTGTATTTTATGACTATCTCCTGTTCACCCATATATTTTAAAATTTCTTCGTATTTGTTGAAAGAATTTTTTTTTTAAATATTGGCGATGGTAAAATACTTAAGATAAGAAATACATTAATAAGTTAAGAAATACTCTTTATTTCTTAACAGATAGTGCTAAGGCCAGAATTGCAGCATGTTGAGTGTTAATAGTTTAAGTAAGGCCGAGATAGCGTGGTTGGTAGGGCATGGGGCCCATGCCCAGACTTCCCGTGGTGACTGATACATGTTGAATCTATCGAGTCACAATGTCCTCCCCGTAAGAAATCATATCTCTGGGGGTACTGACAGGTATCAATCAAGACAAATTCAGGCCCAAGGTCCACCAAATTTTCCGGGTCCTTTACAAAACGTTTTGAAATTAAATTACTGAAGAGTAGTCCTATCCATAAAAAAGAATCTATTGCATGATTCAAGAGAAATATTAAAAGCAGACAATATAGAGCAGGAGAAATTTTAAAAGCAGACAGTTGATGATAATTTTTCGAAGATAAAGTTTACGCATCTATATATTAAAGAAAAATATTAAAAAGAATTGTTATGTCAAAATAAAAATAGTTAGAAGACCACAAACACTTAATATTAGTGATTAGCTGAATTATTTTTATTGTAAGCTGTAATTATTCTTTATTTAGTACTTAAACCTAAAAAATTTGTAACTGACCGAATTTTAAAAATTCAAAATTGCTACTGTGTTTGAACTGTTGATTTTTTAATTGCATATATTAGTTTAGTTACTAGATATAGTTTCACAGTACTTAATATATTGTATGAAAACTTAACTTAAAGTGTAAAGAAAAAAAAGGTAACTTGTAAGTTTTAAAGGTATTATAAGTTTTAACCCTGTGAAAGAAATGCAGCGATATTGTCGCAGAATATTACAGAGTTCTTGCAGAAACATTTTTCTTTTGGAAAGAAACAATTTTGATTTTTCTTTTCTGCTGAAATTTACATATAAAATTTTAATTGCACAATTAAATTATCACTTTTTGCCCTGTTCAATTTACGCCGATAGTATCGGACATCCATGTAGTGTTTCAATTGTATTTTTGGAAATTATTGAGTTTCATATGGTATTTAATCATTCTGATATATTTCAGATGATGTGGGAAATTCGAATTGTGCATTCGAGTATTTACTTATTAGGGCAATGATTGTTTCATTGTTTTGGCAATTAATGCTTTTTATTTCCATATAGTTTTTAAAATCCGATATTATTTATTTCTACTATCAAATCTTGAAACAAAACACGCATTTGAATAACCTCTTTTTTAATATTCCTATTCGCATGATTTCGTTGTTGATCTGTTTTTTGGCTTTTACTGCTACAGATTTCATGATTTTTATTTATTTTTTTTAATGTGTTAATGATTTACAAAATGCGATAAAGGAAAGATTTAGTGAGTTTTTCCCCCCAACAAAATGCTAGAATATCTCTCATAATATTATAATCAAAAAAATATTGCATATTCAATTAAAGATAATATCTTGTTTTTATAAACACAGCTTTTTGTTACTGTGAATTAGTAGCACACATCTTTGTTATCATTGAAAGTATCTTATAAAGATATTAGTTCTAAAGAGTTTTGTCTTAGGAAGCTCGAAAAAATTCCACCACGAGGAGTTTTAAAGATATGAAAATGTTTTCGGTAGATGCTGCAAATAGCATCTTTTGTGAAATTGCCTTTTTTAGTTTTGTTTTAATTGTAATAAAAACTTAACTATCTGCAATTGTGTGTCTAAAATGTGAATAAAGTTTTGTATTTTCAGTGAGTACACCTAAGATTTCTGATGAAGATTTATGCAGAAGTGAGCTTCATGTGATATCCTTTGGTTCTGACAAATTTCTTTTGGAACTATGGTATAATACTTGGGATAATGATCTTATCATTAGGTAATTTTTCTGAGTTTATATACATACATGTGTATATATTTTTTATATACATATATAAATTATATATATGTATATTTAAAGTTTTTTTCAATAGATTTGTAAGGTGAATTTGTGTTATTTCTTACATAAAATAGTGTGTATGTACTTTTGAGTGACCTTCTGAAGAAAATTTCTTTTTTTGCTTTTTTATTTCTTACTTTATACAATAAGTCAAGTCTCCTGTTTTTTAATGAAGACTCCTGTATTTTAGGACTATCTCCTGTTTACCCGTAGATTCTCAAATTTCTCTGTCTTTGTTGAAGAAATTTTTAACAAAAATATTTGGTGATAAAAATATCCGCTGATGGCAAAAATGCTTCTTATTCTTCAAGAGATAGTGCTATTGCTAACACTGCAGTATGTTGGGTGTTAATAGTTTAGGTAGGGGCCGTGATGGCCTTATTTTTAGGTTTTTGGACTAATGTTTGTGAGAACGGGAGTTTGAATACAGCCGGCTGAAGAATCCCTGTGTATTAAATTGTCACTGATGCACATTAAATCTCTCGAAGTCACAAAGTCCTCCAAGTTCCCATTGCAAATTAATACAGGGTTGCTATTTCACAGGGAAAACCTGGGAAATTCAGGGAATTTAAAAATCACCTAAAATAACTGGAAAAATGCAGGGAATTTTGAATTTTTCTTTACAAACTGGGAAATTACAGGGAATTTTGTTTCTTATTTTTGTCTTTTAAAAAATGGTCACCACTCAAGGCATAATCTATGGGATATTTAACCATGATATTTCAGCTATACTAAACTGTTTAATTTACTATAGCATTTAAGTATGTTCTGCTGTTTTTCGAGCAATTAAAACGTATAAATATAGTTAGCCCCATATAGCTCACACACGAGTACAGTAATTGTGTTTTTCCTCGTAATATATTGTGTATACTATGTACAGGGAAAACATGAGGATTTTTTTTTCTTCCAAATTTGAATGCCATTCCTCTGGGAGTACTGATCGAGGAGCTCCCTTGTCTTCTGGATTGGGATAAAAATTACAAGGTTACAGAGTTGAACATTGGTAGTTGTAAACCCATTATTTGGGTCGCCTGTTCAATGAGTTATAAAATAAAATAGTTTAAGTAATTATAAATAATGCATAAAAAAATCTTTAGATTAAGATCTGTATACATATTTTTTGCTTTGTTAACTGTAAATGTTTATATTTCTAATGTAAATGTTTATATTCCATTTTTGAGTTTCTCTTTTTAAATTGCATGATTGTGCATGCCTGATGTACCGAAACTTTACTCGTAGCCTAAAAAATGTCGCTAATGAAATCTGTGGTATTTTATTTCTCCAATTTTAGCAGATATGTTACTTTATTTTTATTTTATTTAATATGCAAGTTAAATTTGTAATTAAGGGGCCCAGAAAACATTAAAAATCTGTAAGAGCTTGTTTGCTATGAAAGGAAAAGCTCTCTTATTAGTCTAACCATACTTATTAGAATATTGTGGGTTAACCACTTTTTGGACTCCTTAACAACCAGTATTTGTCGACCCCTGTGTAAATTAATTTTAAGAAAATTTCACCCATAGCAGGTTATAAGTAGCATGCAGAGCTAGTAATGTCTAAATTCTTACCAAATAATTTTGGTTAAATTCGTGCGTGTCAAACTTTTTTACCGAAATATATTTAAATGTACTTAAAGTAGTAAGAAATAATTTCCTATGTTGTGATGAAAACTTATATATAAGAAATTTCTAATAGTTTGAGTGGATCTAGAATTTGGTCAATTCAATGCAAACTAATATTTTGATAGTTAAAGATGAAGTTGGAAATAATGAATTAATTTTTTTTAATATGTGTTGTTTTGTTACAAATAAGGCACAAAAATTTTACTTTCATAATTAAAAAAAAAAAAAGATCTATGCTGCAAAAATGCAATTTGTTTACCTTAACTACAATAATTTTTAAGAATAAGCAGCAAACTACAGTATGAAGTTAACCAGAAAGTAAAATTTCATACTTGTTCTTGTACCTTACCATAAACTCCCTAGAATGAAGTTCCGTCAAGGAATGACGTGACGTTAAGCAGAAATTTCTTTTACTTCTCATAAAGCTTCTGAAAAATGTTTCTTGGCAAGAAACTCAACTGGTTTTTTTTCCTGCCGGTATTTGCCACCCAGAATTCTCATTCTTGGATGGAATGATGATTTTTGAGGACTAAATATGATATGGCTCTGAATTATTTCGTGATTTTTTTTCTATTACAAAAGAAGAAGTAATAATATCTTAGATTTTGAAAGACTATTATCTCTATAAAGTATTTTCGAGTTTGGTGTTTTTGCTTAATTCATATTAATCTTTCTGTGATTAAAGAAAATTGTGAAATTGAAATTTGTTATTTTTAGAATCAATAGTTACAATAATGGAGAAATGATTTGCCTTTCCAAAGGAGTTTGTAAATCTTTGTTCCAAATGAATATGTGGCATCACCTCACTTTGAATTATATTGAGAGCTCACCTAAATCATTAATCAATTGCAGAGTAAGTTTAAATTTTAGTTTAGTAAGTTCCAATTTATGAAACTCATTCTGAAATAAAATTTTGAGGGATTCTCTTTTTAATGTTAGATTAAAGAAATTTATGGTGCAAATTTTTAATTGTTTATATTACATTTTAATGGTAGAAAAAGTTTATTTTATATGATTACGATTGAAGTGTAATCCTTTAAGCATTACTTAACCCATTTCAGACCAAGCATAGTTATTTTATAAAATGTTATATTATTTTCATTGAAATGTGCTTACATTACATTCATTAAGACAAAAAAAATTTTGTGTATGAAAAATTTTATTTTATGTAAGAAATAAAATGCTGCATATAGGCACCATTCACCAAATTAGTGAACAAACCATTTAGTTGAACACATGTTTTTTTTATGAAATTTGTTTTATAATTATTATTATTATTATTTTTTTTTTGGTTTACTAACTTCCAACTTTAATTCACCATAGAAACATATGATAAATCTCAAAATGAATAATTATACATTTTAAAAAAATTGCATTTGTTAATAACCGTCTTAAGTTTAAAAGAGCTTGAACAGTTTAAAAATTTCTCAACAGAAAGTGTTCATTCCAATTGAATTAACTAATAATTTATGGATGTCTTCAGAACCATTAATACAGCAGAAAAATAAAATTAGTCAAAAATATATGTCACAGTGTTAATTAAAAAATATTTATTTAAATGGTGTGTTTGCGCACCTTTGGCTGAAAATGGGTTAATCCATATTATTTTTTCAAATCTAAAGCTTGTGGTTTTCCTATAAAAGTATTAACTATTTATGATTTTACTATGTTCTTAAATAAGTAGTGCTTAACTGTGAAAATTTTACTCTGAGTCTTTTATCTCCCTAAGAGGGATATATTTCATTGTATATATTTCAGTTGTGTATCCTATCAACTATTAAGACAGGGTGCGTAGCTTTCTTAAAAAGTGCTTACAGGTACTTATTTTTTATTTACTTTTTTTAAAAGCTCTTAAAGGTGCTTTTTATAATTCGGGGTTTGTAAAAAGTACTTTATTTTCTATCTTTTGAAAAGAGATTTTTTCTTTGCCATATCGATTGTCGTTCTAAATTACAAAAATGCATCATTTTTTGCAATTTCCTCTGCAATATTTATCTGAAACTAGTTATTTTATCATGATTATGCAAAGTTTTAGAATTTTATTGATTTTATGTTTATAAATTAAGAACTTTAAAACAATAGAAAAATTTATTTTTACTACAGCACAGATCCTAATTATGTTTTTTTTTTTTGGAAAAAGTGATTAAAAATATTTTTTTGAGTGCTTAAAAGGTACTTATTTTTTGTTGAAAAATCTGGCTACTCACCCTGTTAAGACTTTTCTGAGTAAGTACCCTGTGGAAGTATTTTTTCCGGCTTTCTGTGACATATATCTTTAATGCTAATATCTTTCTGCAAGATATTTAAAAATAACAATTATGCATGTTACTACTTTAAAGTAACAGAAGCGTTAACTTCAAAAAATAAAGGTAAAGAAGTAAATAAAAATCATATCAAATAAAATAATTTTTTTAATTGAATATGTAATTTTTTTTAATTCTAATATTATGAGCGATATTCTTACATTTTGTATGAAGATGACACACTATTTCCTTTTTCTCATTTTGTAATTCATCGACACATTAAACAAAGAAAAATCGTGAAATTTGTAGCAGTAACTACTGAAAAAAAGACTGACATCAAAATCGCTCGCGTCAAACTCTTCAAAAAAGAGTTATCAAACATGTGTTTTCATTTCGAGATTCAGTTGTTGTAACAAATAATATTGTATTAAAAATATTGGATTTTAAAAGCTATGTGGAAATCAGTAGTAATAATTGAATAAAAGAATAGAACAAAAATTTATACAGAAAACCAAATTTTTTACTTCATTATTCTTTATTTTTCATTATTCTCAAATGAGAATAGAAAAATCACAATCATTTTTTCCCCCCACTCTGATGCGTGAGAAAGGCATGTTTTGAATATAAGAAAGGCATGTTTTGAATATAATCTTTCAAAAATTTCTACAGGAAAGAAAAGCAGAAATTTTTACTTCTCAAAGAAAAAATAATTTTTGCAAGAACTTGGTATTGTTCTGCAACAATGTCGCTCATTTTGTATACTAATTTACACTCTTTTGTATGTAAGCTCGCAATTACCAAAAGCAGAAATTATAATGAATTATTTTCATGTATAATATATTGCTTATTTTTTTTTACTTCTATTTCTTATCTACTTTTTGTTTTATTTAGGTGCAGATTGTTGTGGATGGCACTAAAGGAAATATATTTAATTTGTCTTTCAACAGAATTGGAAATACCACAACTGACTTTTATGTATTGCTTGGTCATACCAAAGATAATCTTGATGATGAGACTCTGCCTTCTAATTACTCAATTGGAAGTTTTATGCTTTTTAAAGGTTAGACTAATTTTATGTGTTTATATATATATATATATATATATATANTTGGAAGTTTTATGCTTTTTAAAGGTTAGACTAATTTTATGTATATATATATATATATAATGGTGTGTAGCATTATTAAAACGTGTTTGAAGGTGCTTTTTTCATTGGGTGTTTCGAAAATGAGATTTTCTTTTTACCTAGTGGATTACGAATTTTGCAGGATATTCTCTATTTCAGGCTTCATTTTCCACTTTCTGAAATCGAAAATACTTAAAAGGTACAGTTTTTAAGTTCTTAAAAGGTGCCTATTTTTGTTGAAAGATTTGGCTGTGCACCCAGATATACATATATCATAAGAATACAGTTGTCTCATATTGTGATCTGACCATTTTAGAGCATTTTAGCCAGTGATAGAATTAGAATAAAGAGTATCACATGATCAATGGTCCAAACAACTAATCACATATTTGCATGTAACCAACCCCTGAATTCAACAAATAACAGCATATTTAATTTTATGTTTTTTGTCACTACAACTCGATCTTTGTAAACATGCGAAACACATCTTAATCCAGCTTTATTAACTTATTATTTATTGAATTTTGTTTTGTTAAAATTATTGTTATTCATTTTGCTATTACTATTTTTCAATTTGTTGCTATTTATTGTCATCTTTAATGGAAAGAAGCAATCGTACTCAACAGAGTGGCTGTGGCGTTACTGCAGATTGACAAAGAATAGTTCACGAAAAAAACAAGATATTATGAACGTAAAACACAATGCATCAATGATAGACATTGGGAAACTAGAAATGTTGTTTCACAGACAAGTGGAACAATTTCTACAAGTGCTGAAACTAATAAGTTGCAGGCAACTTATTAGTGATCACTGTAGAGATACTCGAACATTTATAAAAATAATTTCTTCTGGAGCTGTTTTGGATAAAAAGGGTTATAATCAAAACATCTAACATAATAATAAATAAAACATATTAATGAATTGTTATATAATAGGAAATCGATTATCCGGAACGGTCAGGACCATCGCTATTCCGGATAACTGATTTTTCTGGTTTTCTGAATCGGTACAAAAAGCCGTTTTTTTTTATTGTTATACCCAACTATAAAAAAAAGAAATTGGAAATAATCTTAAAAATAAGAAAAAACGATGAAGTAATACACTAATGATTATTTCCAAAATGATGGTAAGGTAAACATCTTTAAAAAAAGAAAGAAAAATCGTAAAATCTTATGAGGAAAAAAAAAAACTTAAAAATGGCGAGAAAATTTATCGAATTTCGTTCCGGTTTTTCGGTTTTCCGGTTTTCTGATTTCCGGATAACGGGTTCTGTACTGTAATAATAAACTATCAATGAAAACATATAACATTGAATTTCAGAGGAGATATTTACCCCACTCTCGCTGTATATTCATCTTAAATCCCCGAGATAAACTACTAACAATGGACTCGACTGTTAGATTCATCTGTGCTTGAAATCTCAGACAAAGCAAATTTTCTAAATTAGCACAAAAAAGTCATGAAGCATGTGCTACATGGGCCACATAGGCAAGTTACTCCAATTTATGGTAGTTCCACAAGTGTGTTTAAAAAAAAAATTCCGTATGCTTTCAGAGACGTAACGATATGTCCGGAGTTGGTTTTCCTCTATATAAACGGCGTGATAATTGAGGTGAACTATCTTTTTATAACAAAGGTGTGAATGACACACTCGTTGTTGTTGATAATTTGATGGTTGTAGCATACAATTCTTACATTCCTATGTAGTATAATTGCCAATTTAAGTAGAATTTTGAAAGTATAATGATTTGTTTGTATATATTTAATTGAAATTAGTATTTAATTTGTTTGCAAAGCAAAAAGAATAATAATTGTGAAGATATTATTGGGATTAGCGAGTGTTAGCGAGCAAGGAGCCCTTTAGTATATATATACACATTAAATTGTGATTCTGGTGTTTCTAGATACAATGTCATATTTGTGTTACTATGTATTTACATACAATAATAAATATATATTTTAAATAAATGAATTTTTGACCTTCAAGTTTATTATTAGGATTTATGGATTACCTTAAAATATATTGAAAAAGGTTTTCTTGATACAAAAGGTATCTTTTCATTTCCAAAAATTTTCTTTCTTTTCCAATTTAAATTATTCAACCGTGAACCCTTTCGAAAAAATTTCCGATTAAATGCTCAGATTGTTAGTGTGCTTAGAGTTACTATAATTTTAGTAACAAAAATTATACATTCATTGCTTAAATAATATAAAATATTCTGTTTCATAAGTAAAACTGCTGATACATTATCTGTGGAATGTCCTATAAAATGAAGTATACTTCACATTGCTCAATGTATGGTTTAAATGACACTTTGATTCGTATATAATGTAATTTTTAGTCTAAAAAGGTTAACTTATCATTAATTACCTTATTGTATTAGTAGATGCTGTGCTTATGTGAATGAAATCTTTAATTTGTAGGGGATGTCCTAACGAGAGAGGTGATTTTCTATCTGGCAAGTTTGGGGCCGAATTCAATTAACATTTCAAAATGTGCATTATTAAATCAAAACATGTTTGTTCCCAAAGAGACACCATCTTGGAGTATGTCATCTTTAGTTGACCTGGATGTCATTTTAGGCCTGAAAACTCCCTCGCTTGAACCACTTCAAGTATGAATTTTTACATTTCAATATATTTATCTCTCTGTATTAAAAAGGCGTACTGTTTTAGGTGTTGACCTTAATGCTAAATTTTGTTTTACTGGGAAAAAACTATAGGAATTTAGAAACTTGAAATTACTAAGGTGTATAGAAGAGTGGGAGAAGTATTTTTGATGTTATAAAACGATTGCCTTACAATGGATCCCATCCCGCTGTGGTATCCCCGGCAACGAAAAAGCGGATGCACTGGTCAAAAAAGGTTGCTTTGTTAATCAAGCCCCAAATAACTTGATTAGCTATAAGTCCGCTTCATTAATGATTAATCGTGCAATTAAGACAACACATATATCATTGCTAAAAGAACGGACAAAAGAAAAATCGTGGAGAAATAATATCCTTAATCTCCCCGATTGCCCAAAAAGCAGTGCTGTAGCTGCCTTTTGTCTTGCTACCAAGCACGATTGCTTATACGCTCATCTTTTCCGTCTTAAAATAGTGGATAATCCTGCCTGCCCCCTCTGCCGCAGTGGTGCGACGATGAATGCTGAACATCTCCTCAATTGCTCAGTTCTCACAAAGAACTGCATCTACTCCCGACACTGGGAGGCATCTACTCCCGACACTGGGAGAGACCTTTTGTTCAATTTAAATTCTTGATTTAATTTTTGTGTTTGATGTCTTGTATTTTGTATATTTCAACTCTTTCTGTATTTGTATTTTTCTTTTCTTTTGATCGCTGAACGGCGTTAGGATAATGTCTGTATCGCTTGCTGCATTGGAAATAAAAAATTAAAAAAAGTATTTTTGGAGTAATTCAAAAAAATTATGTGGCTCAGAAGAACAAATTTAGAGCTTTTTCACTCATATAATGAACCTGACATTATTAACTTTATTAAACAACAAAGAATGAAATGGGCAGGCCAGGTTATCAGAATGGACAAAGACCGTGAAGCAAAAAGAGTTTTCAGACCAGTTGGCACACGAAAGAGAGGCAGGCCAAATTTGAGATGGATAGATGGCATAGAGAAAGACCTTTTGGTCTTAAAAACTAAAAACTGGAAAACACTAGCAGGAAAGAGGTTAGCCTGGAAAAAACTGCTTGAGAAGGCCAAAGCCCACCCTGGGCTGTCGAGCCATTGATGATGATAGAAGAGTATACGATGATTAGGATGGAATTTTTTAAAAAAAATGAGCATTCGATTATTTGAGAATTATTAACTGTTAAACTTGTTGAAAAAAATATCCTACGGGCCACTCTACAGTCTGCAGGAGAGCAACAACAAAATTAAAATTTGGCATGCTGAAAGGGCTATATTTGTCTATGAACATTTTTTTTTCTTTGAAATTCCAATTTGCTCAACAGTTATTGCAATTTTTTTCTTTCATATTTTTTTTCTTTCAAATTTTTGCTTTACATTACATTTTGCTTTACTACTGAAACTTTACTACTGACTTAGAAACTTGAAATTATGAAGGTAAGTGAAAAAAATTTGCAAGAAGTTAGATTGAATAATTAAAATATGATTTAATCATTAGTTCTGGAATTACTAACTTCTAAACTCGCAGAGTTTAAAAAAGCCTTGTTGGTTGATCTAATGTACATTGAAATTTGGCATCCTGATATGACCTTTTTGAAGTATAACTTTAAGTGGAACTTTTTTTCCAAATTCCTATTTGTTTAAAAGTTATTGCAATTTTAAATATTTTTAGTCTGTAAATTATAATTACTTATCAATTAGCTCTTGAATATTATTTTAAAAGTTAATATCTTATTTCCTTTTTTGAATTTGTGTAAATCAGTTTCTTTGATTGGATTACAAGTTTATTTGTTCTCTTTTGCACTTTTTGCTTTGTCCCTTTTCCTTATGTTTGACGCCTGAGATTTTGTATGATGTTACTTATGATTTTGTTCTATATTACCAGTATATTCACCAGTGCCTTTGCAAAATAACTTAGGTCCTTATCAGACCAATATTCATAAATCTTGGCTCAATAAAGGTTCAAATGGCCGTTAGTTTCCAATATTGGCCCTATATAGAATTGCTCGATTCACCCGTATATATTACCACCATTTTACTACCAATATCAGCCCTATATAGAATTTTCCAGATATTTTATATTCATTATCAGCCAATACGGGCTCTATATTGATCACATATAGCAGTGTTCCCCAACCTTTTTATCACCGCGGACCTGTCAACGTTTGATAATTTTACCACGGCCCACTGAGGGGGGTGGGGTATTGATTGTTTATATTTTAGATTATTTTAATTTAAATGTATTTAAACATACCTTCAAAATAAAATACAGTTAAACCAAAAAATAAAGTGATTTAACATTTTAACTTACTGGAACGTTACGTCAATGAGAACTCTAAGCTTGTTTCTTTGCAATGAGACGGCTCCATCTGGGGGTAATCGGAGACAATGACACCCGAAGTGTGTTGCNGCCTTACTATACACTCTCACTGTGTGAGGCGCCAGAATCGAGAGAGAAGACGAAGTTCTTCATTAGTTCCAATGCAAATGTCGCACCGCGCTTTCGTTTTTTATTTATGATATTTGCAGTTACGATGATTGCTTTTTTTTTTTTTATTTAAAGAAATTGAATGAAAAAATAGTTGCAGAAGATTTCTTTTTTTTTACTTTTTAAAACATTAAAAAATTTATGTTACTACCTTCGGGGGCATCTTTTTTTTTAAATAAATAAAATTTTAATGGAACATGGATATTTTTAATTTGGGGTATAAACCTAGGAATTTAAATTCAGTTTCAATGAAATGGGCGGCCCGGTACCATTTTATCCGCGGACCGGGGGTTGGGGACCACTGATATATAGGACCAATATTTTATTTTATAACCGTTGTTGAACACCCGACCCAATTTTCAGGTTTGCGACTACTGATGTTCAACTACGTAACCCTGTAATTTTGAACCCAATCCACAAGACAAAGGAACTACTGGATCTAGTATTGGAAGTAATTTCGTCAGCACTGTCGTCAGTGCAAGCCGGATGCGGAATTCATATCGACCAGCCATCGCTGGGATTCGAACCTGGTTCACCTCATTGGAAAAGGAACGCTCTATCCCCTGAGCTATTGTGACTGCATAGGACTAATATTGAAATATCTAGACATCATATAGCACCAATATTGAGCCAGTTTTTAGCCCACCTGAGTCCTATGTAAAATTGTTGCTAGGATAAATTCTATCTCACCAGTGTATTCATCATTGTAAGAATTTGAATTTTAAATATGCATCTTTTTTCTTTTTTAGAATTCTTTAGTTTGCTGTTACACAGCTGAAAACAAAGATTCCTATTTGGTGTATCCAGTGACTCCAAGGGGATTTTTTCCTCTCCAAGTCTCTTTCTCTTCTGGTGGAAATTCAAAGTAAGTTTTTTATATTTATTGATATCTTAATTTTTGTATTTTCTATTGAAATCGTGCATTTGAGGAATCTTTTTTTTAAAAAAAAATTCATCCAGTTTGCACCATCTGCGATTTTATCTTATTATTCATGCAGTTTCTGCAAATAGTTTCGGGAAATTAAAATGAGTAAATACTTTTGTTGACTTGCACTTGTAAAAATATTTGTAGTTTTCAAAACTGAGTATAACAATTGGAGGTATATTTATGAAACTATGTATTATTTTCATTTAAAGGGATATAAATATTTTAAAATGTTTTGATTGATTTTTTTATTAGGTTAACATCATTGCAAGATGGAATATATTCAAAAATGCCAATTGAATTGCAAGTTCTTGTTTTTGGAAAAATTTCTCAAAAAGAGTATCGAACTCTTCAAAGTGCCATTCTGCAAGCAGGTGGATCTGCAATATTCTTGTTGTTGTTCGCCTATGTAAGTTTATAAAAACATTTTTTAAAAAGAATTTGCATTTGCAAACGGATAATCTAAAGTATTTTAAATTTGCGTTATTTTTTTTAGTTTTATTAACTGAAATTTTTATTAAGTTATAAAGCTGAAAGTTTTAATACCTATTTATGTACTTTGTAATATCCTTTGCTTATCACCCATCATTAGGGCGGCAGGTCTGTCGCGGCGCGGCACTATCTTGTCAAGTAAGGTGGTCTTTCTACACTTAGGGAGGGTAATTACCTTCCTGAAGTCAGTAAGAGTACAATTGTAAATTGGAATCACAAAAGAAGGAAAATGCTATAAATCAAATCTATGACAGAAAAATTGTTATACAGGCTATTGCACTGGGCAATGAAATTTCTACTGCCTTTCTACACGTCCAGGCAATATTTCCTGGGTGGCTTCTTGTGATTTCTTAAATAGGGATCAGTTTCTTAGATGAGAGGGACATAAGGCTTTTGTAACTAGTAGTTTAAATGTAGAATGCTTGAGTTTTCACGGCAATCACTTCTTACAAAGCAACGGTCAAGAAATTGCTTGTTGATGAAGGAAAATTTATCGAGTTTTGGAAATCAAAGTCCGAACGCTATCTAAAATAGGCAAGAGTGGCAATTCAATGTTTGTCGGTACCTAAAAACAGCATGAACGCAGAAAGATCGTTTTCTAAGTATAAAAATGTATTAAGTGATGAAAGACCAAGCATAAAGAAAATAATATGACAATGTACAACACTTTGTACCGAAATTCTGTTCGTTTAATTAAAATTATTAATATGGCTTCAAATTAAAAGAAATATTTTTGTTGTGTACTTTTTAAGCTTTTTTCATTATTTGTGCGATTTTTGTCTTTTGCATCATTTATATAGTGAACTTTCTTATATTTAGAATCTGCTTAATCTTAAAATTTTCCGCGAATTTCGGGTCTTTTTTCCCGCGACAAACTTGCAGCCCTACCCATCATCAAATCTTATTTTACTTGCCCTTCAAACATAGAAATTTATAGTGTTTAATTCTTTTTGGAGAATATATATATATATA
>NC_092204.1:5670936-5722864 GCF_043381705.1 Parasteatoda tepidariorum
GGATTTGATAAAATGTGGCGTGGTTTCTTTTATTATTTGCTCCATTACAGCTCTGTTAAATTAGAATGCCACATAAAATTCTCCCACTGTTGCTAAACGAATGTGGAAACCTTTGACCGCTATGGACTGTGCAATTTAGGAAAGATTGTGGTGGAGGTGGAAGAAGGGATTGGGATATTAGCTTCTGTTTTTAAATTCTGTTCTTTGGCTGAATCCATTTATGGCTTAAGTTTGTTCCAATACTTTCATGGTAATTTTTTTCCATTTTGACAAAATGTTTTTGTATTTTTAACTTAATAAAATTCTCCAAAAATTTGTTGGTTATAATTTCATAATAATAATAGATTTTGTATTGCACTCTTTTTCTGAAAGCTTTTGTATTCCCATTTAAAGAAATCTGTGAATTACTTTTTCTCAGCAAACCAACCAATCACTAACAGCATTACAACTTTTACAATCACTAACAGCATTGTTTGTTGACAAATTGTTGCGTTAATGCTAATTTTTTCTATTTCATTTTAACCTTTTATAACATATTTTAATTTTAAAAACAAGTTTTTTTTTCTTTTGGGAACTAACTATATACTAATATTTAATTTTACTCTTTTGTTGGTCAATATATGATTTTTGATTCAAAATTTTGTACCAAAACATTAAAAAATGAATAAAAAAATCTTGCCAAATTGTCGAAATAAATTTTTTTTTTCAAGATATGTTTAAAAAAATAACATTTTGATTAAAATATTTTATAATATAGACACTTTTCTTGTACCCACATCCTACACTTTATTAGAGTAAAGAAACTGAAACCCGGAAATTTTAAGATTTTTATCTGGAAAAATCAGGGAAATTTGAAATCTGATTTGATTGGCCACCCTGTTTATGTTTCTTTTTCTGCAGTAATTACTTTACAAATACTCGTTTCTCACAAATTATTTAATTTACACAATTACCAAACAGGAAGTAATTTGAGGCCCCTCAATTTATAAGTGGCAGTGGAATAAAAATGAACATCTACATTTTTAATTTCACCAGAACTCAACATGTCCTTTTGGTATTTGATAATTTATAAACATTTAATTTATAAAATGTTTGTATGTTGTGGTGGTCAAAATATATTTATGTAACATAAATTTTGGAAACCAATTTATGTAGTTTAGAAAATTTTTATAAAGCAAGAGAAAATTTGACAACTATGAGCTTATTTGATTCAAATTGTAAAGCACATAATTAATAATGGCTAAAATTAAGAAGAGGTAAAAATATGCATATTTTGCAATCGTGAATTGCGATTGAATTTTTTTGAAATTTTGTGTTGATTAATTTTATCAAAGGAGGCGTAAATTCGTCTAATTTGCTACTTGATTTTAAAAATATGATAAACAAGCAGGGCAGGCAAAAATTATGAACTTTATTTATTAAATCCAACTTTTTTTTAAATTTAAAAAATTTTTTTACAATTTATTAATTAAAACTAATTGCCAATCATAACATTTAGCAATTTCTTTTTGATGAAATAAATTCTTAACATTACTGAAATCTTAACATTACTGAAAAAATCAATATTGTAACTAAGATACCGTATATGCTGTGTATATAGGGCCTAATACAGATGGATTTGACTACAATTTATCGGTACTTTAGTGAAAATTGAAAAAACGTTTAGTATCAATGAAATTATTCTTTAAAACCAATCATTCTTAAGGTATTATAAATGAATTTTATTAAAATATATTTTGGTGCGCAAAATTTAGAAAAAAGTATGGTTTTTTACTTTATTTCCTTTTTTTATTATAAGTGGAATCACTCTATTAAATAATAAGATTAAATTTAAAAGAAACTGAATAAGGTATATTTTGAAAAAGGTGATCAAGCTGGTTAAATGTGACAATACTTCAGGTTCTGTAGTCTTAAATCAAGATGTGGTTCGTTCCAATAGTTACTATCGTCTTTATTTTGTATTTGAAATTTGTTTTCGTCATAGCAATATTGTCGCAAAAAAGTTTAATTTTTTTATCTGCAGAGTTTTTGGAGAGATTTTGTTTTCTGCAGAATTATTTTCAAAAAATACCTTTCTTGCATATCAGAAATGGAAGAAACCCTCATGATTTCTCTTTTTCTTTTACTTTGCTTTGAGAATAAAAAAAATTCTACATTATAAAAAGTAATTTCCAAATTGATAAAATTTAAAAAAGTTAACTACATAAAAAAAATTTAGAACAGGAGAATATTGCCAATAATACCAGAATATGTGTTCTTTTACATGTGTATTTTAAAAAAAAGTCTTAAATTTATAATTTAAAAAATTATATACTGTTCTATTCTGTACATGAAGGCTTTTTTTGTAAACAGAAAATGATTCTGTTACTGGAAATTAGTAATATATATATATATATATATTTGCTACTATTAAAAAATATTTTCTGACAGGTATTAGTACTAGAGAGAATTGTCGCATAAAGTTCGAAAAATTCTGCCATAGGGTATTTGAGTAATAACTGTAAATGTAACTGTTCAGTTTGAATCATATAGTATATTCATGTAATCTTGTAAATTTAATCTTTTTGAAATATATTTTTTTCAGCTTTTCCTGCAAAACTGCTTAAAGTTTGATTCTAAACTTAATATCACTGCCTTGGCATCAGAAGAAGTGATAAGTGAGCAGAGTTCTCTTGCTATTTCAAATGGAGCCATATTTTCAGTCATGTTGAAATCTCATCCATTTGCAAAAAATATATCGCCAAACACAGTTGCTGCGTTATTTTTACTGATAGAACGTCTGCTGAATCCGAAATCTACAAAGTTCCGCATAAACTCAATTCAGATGAATCATATTAATGTTTTAGACATTCTTCTTTGGATCATAAAAGTTAGTTGTTTCTATAATTCATATTCCTAGTAAGTATTATTCATAGCTGCCAACTGTACTGGATTTTTCCAGTTTCTCCTGGTCTACTGGTTTAATTTAAATTCTCCTGGTCTTTGTACATTTAAAAAAATTACCTAAAATTAAGTGAAATTCTTAAAAAATCCCTACTGTAATAGAATTTTTGCTCAGATAATTGCTTGCTCGAATATTAAAATAAGTATTATATGTAATAAAGCTAGCCTTATTTATAAATAATAAAGCTATATTCATTTATAATAAAATTATCCTCATTTATAAAAATCAATTGAAAACTTTTTTTATTTTAAAACATTGCCCCGCAGTGGACTGATCGTAAAGACACGGTTCCCAATAGAACACCTTAGTCAAGCATCACTGACTACAGTTGGATTACCTCTTTGATCAGCCTGCTTAGGAACCAAGGGTGCATGGTATCGGCCCTCGTTAAACTGTTTTACCATAATGTGCTTGACTTTGCTTACAACTCATCAGACTACCAAATCAGGGGGGCCATTCCCTCTGCAGAGGATCAAAATTGCGATGGCATATCTTCAGATAATCCTCAGGGATGTTTCTCAGACCATCACCAAAGACTCATTATGCAGCTCTAGTGCGACATAAATAAAGTATCTACCTAAAATTTTATTTTTATTCAGAACTTCCTTTTTAAATTAGTTAAAATATGTTTTGACTGTCTTTGATGAATTAAATACCTATTACTATTCAAAGTTTTGAGTAAACACAATACATAACATTTCAAGTTTATTTAATATCCTACATAACTGGAAAATATTGCAGTTTTTCTATTTTTATGACGTTTAAAATCCCTTTGCATAAAATATTTAGTACATTATGCAAGAATTATCATGAAATTTATATACTTTCCTTAAATCTACTGAATTTTTTTTATCCATGCTGGCAGCTATGATTACTGTTTTTACTCTGTAGTTAATCGTGTTTTTTATTTCTAGAGGCATTGCATAATGGGCGAAGGATTTCTTCCATTAAAAGCCTTACAAGTGATACCTTCCATTATGCAAAAACTTCTTCTTTATAACTTCAATGGGTTGATTTTTGAGAACATCTGCCATTTTATGCTGTTGCTTCATGAATCATCAGCAACTTATGTGTGCCACTCACGTTCAGCTTTTTTCTTCTTACGTCCTGTTGACAAAATTGGTATGTTTTTTTATTTAAAACAACAAACTACAATAGACTTATTTAAAATAATACAATAGATTTATTTAATGCAACAAAATACAATCTAAAAGCCACAATTTTTTGCTGCTTCTTAAAAAAATTTAACTGAAATAAAACTTTTTTAGTTTCATGCATCTGTGTGATTACAACGAATCTTCAACAGTAGAAAGAAGAAGAAAATTTATTAGTGTGACTTACGTGAATTAAATGTTTTAAGCAGGGTATCAACACACCTGGAAAAAGTCATGAATTTCGATATTAAACAAATTTTGTCATAAAATGTCATGACATTTTAACTATTTTTTTTTCAAGGAAAGTCATGAATTTAGGTCGCTGAAAAACAACTTTTTATAATGGAATTTCTCGGGCAAGGCACGTCGTATTGGTCCTCGTTAAACTGTGCTACCGTAAAGTGCTTGACTTCGCGCGCAGGTCGTCAGGCTACCGAAGCGGTGGTGCCATCCCCTCTGCAGAGGATCAAAATTGTGAGGGCATGTCTTCAGATCATCCTAAGGGATGTTTCCCAGACCGTCGCCAATAGCCCATTGTGCAGCTCTAGTGCGACGTAAATGAACTACAACTACAACAGTACGTCGATCTTGGAATGGAATTCCCTTCAATTTCTTGGTGTTCCGAATATCTGAATTTGTAACAAAATCCCCACTCACAGTCATATTTGATTAAAATAAGAAATGTTTTTATGATGTTCTTTAAAAATTATGGTTTTCTGTCAAAAAATGAAAGAAAGAATATCTTTTAAACTTCTGTAATTTCAGAACTTTGTTATTATTTTTTTTATTATTTATTTTATCAATTTAAAATTCTAGCTAAAGCAAGCAAGCCTGTCATTGGTTTATTTCTTTTATTCCGAAATGAGAACAGAAAAATCAGAAGTATTTCTTACCTTTCCGATGAACAGGAAAAGTATCTTTAGAATATAATTCTGCAGAAAAAAAGAAGAAAAATTTTTTGCTTTCATGTTTTTTTCAGCTGTTTTATTGCTTCAACTCTTTCTTTACTCTGTTTTTTAAATTTAAATTCTATAAATATGAAGATGCAGAGTATAACAGTTTTCGTTCTATCTATCATTTCAATTAATGTTATTTTAATGCTTTTTTAAATTTATTGTGTTTTTGTCGGAAAAAATAGTAACTTTCTTTAAGTCATGGAAAATTCTTGGAATTAGTCGCGGAAAGTCATGAATTTGAAAATCTAAAATGTAGCAGATAACATGTCTAAGTGCTTTTTTGTGTGAAAAATTTGGAATAAAATAGAATTCAACATTAAATGGGTATATACTTCAAATCTAGGAAATTTATATCTCGTGAATTGTGAGAGGTGTTATGAATATAAAATATTAAAAATTTCTTGAAGTACTTTCTAAACTATGTGTTGAATGTTAAAAATACATGTTGAAAATAAAGTATGTGTATGCATGTAGAAAATAAAATTATTATCAGTATACAGTTAAAAATTCATGTATTTCTCCACTTTTCAACTTAAGTGTGTTGTGATATTCAATTACATTACTAGGTTTTTAAATACCAAATGTAAAGGTATGGTACTAATTGCAACAAAAAAATATGATTTTCAATAAATTTTGTACAACTTAAACATGAAAAAAAGGATTATTTAAATGTGCAATTCAAAACTTGCATATCATATTAGATACATCAAAACTTTCAATATCGTGTGAAAAATCATAGTTTAGCTGAAGTACACTGTGAGCAGGGATCTGTCTAGGTTTTTCTGAGAGGTACCTATTTTGTGAAAATTTAGACAAAACTTGTGAAAAATTGAAAAATTATATTAAAAAATCAACGCAAAAGTATGGATTTATCGCTTCGTTCAGGATGCAAAAATAAAATTTTAAGAAAAAGTATTTTGTGTTTTTCCCAAAGTTGAATTTGTGAAGGTACTGCTAAACGGTAGAAAATTTGGCCTGGACAGACCCCTAGTGAGCGTAGCAATAATTGCTGAAATAACATTTGAATTTACAATCGCATTGACGCAAATGAAACATACTAAAAAGTAATTATTTAAAAGCCAGTTAGAATATTTGTTTTAGAGGATCATCATGATATTGTATTAAAAATATCAAGATTTTCAAAAGCATGTGGAAATGTGTACCAATAACAACTAAGAAAACTATAAAAATTGAACTCTGGCTTACGATGAATCAACAAAAATAAGGGACATCAAAAAGTGATTATTTAACTGTGCAGCTTAAAAAGTGTAATTCATAATAATATCATATTAAAAATATTTTTAAAAAAAGACATGTAATTAACACCGATAACTGTTGATAAAACGATTGTAAATTCACTTCGATCTGCAATGAAATAGGCACAATTAAAACATGTAATCAAATGATTATTCAAATTCAAAATTCATGCATTGTATTATCCTACTGAAAAATTTTTGAGCGTGTCAGAAAGGGGTGACTTAAACTCATCATTCAAAGTTTCTAATTTTTTTTTATTCAAAAAATTACAAAAGAAATTCATTAGGTTCAAGTGCTGCCATAAATTTTGCACTCCTTTTCCTTGAGTTTGCAAGTGAAGCTATAAAAAAAAGGGTTTAACATACAATATTTTGAATAGACTAGAAATATTTTTCCTACTCTCAAGAGTTAACATTGTACCTGCCAAGTCTTCTGTTTTTTAACGAAGACTCCTGTATTTTACGACTATATACTGTTTATGTATATTCTAAAATTTCCCCATATATGTTGAAGAAATTTTTAAAAAAATGGCAATAAAATATCCATGGATAGCATGAATACTTCTTATTCCTCAACAGATGGTGCTATTGCTGTACTGTGATCGATGCGAATTCTGCATCCGGCTTACACCAACCACAGTGCTGACGTAAAATATCCTCAGTGGTAGATGAATCATGGGTTAGAGTCCCCTTGCCATCAGGCTAACTGTGGGAAGTTTTCCATTCCATGTAACACAAATGTAGGTTAGATCCATCAAAAAGTCCTCCACGAAGGCGAGATTTCTCCCAATACTTGATCCAGTAGTTCCTTTGTCTTCTGGATTGGGTTCAAAATTACACGGCTACTGAGTTGAACTTTAGTAGTTGTAAGCCAAAAACATTGGGTAGGCTGTTCAACGATGGCTATAAAATAAAATATAGTTTAAGTAATTATAAAGAATGCGGTTTTAAATGCGAAAATTTAAGAATGTGGTTTTCTTCTTAAGATTATGATTTATATACATATTTTTTACTTCCCTAAATGTAAGTGCTTATATTATAAATGTAAGTGTAATATCTCCGTTATTTTATCTCTCCAATGTTGGCAGGTATGTAACACGATGGTAATTTTTTGTGTCACTATTACTTTGTTTAAAAAGTTTGAAATTCTAGTTATATTCCAGGATGTCTATATTGTTTATTTCTTGAATGAAATTTACTGATAAGAAGAGAAATTAATAATAATATGTCTCAGAAATTATTATTATTATTTATTTTATTCATTTATTTGTTAACAGGTTACGAGAAGAAAGTGGATTCCAGCACATGGTACATAGATTCGTCATCGGATTTTTATCCACTGCAGCCTTCTTTTCCCTCTTACAATAGAAGTCTCCTTTCAAAAAGACAATTATCTGTTCCAAATGAACAGATGGTTCCATTTCAGAAGAAGTTACCCAAAGTTAAATCAGCAGATGATCTTCTATTAACAGAAGAGGAAATCACTTCTTCAGACCCGGAAACATCCAGTGATCAGACTTCGTCACTTGAAGAAAAATTTTCAAAATCAATAGAGGAAGATATTGGAAAAGAGTTTCCTATTTTAATGAGTGTACTGGAAGTCAAGAATAAAGAAAAATCTGCAATATGTATAGGTTGGTGTTCTTAGTTTCCTTCATCTGATTGAATTTCTTGTAATACCCAGTCTCAAAGTAATTAGTCATTAAAATTGCTTATTGCATGAAATGCTGTTATGATTTTGATCAAACCAAGAAGATGGAGGAAGATTATTCTTCTTCTAAATCTTGATTAATTGAATTTCTTGTAACACGCACTCTTTCTTTTCAAAGTAATTAGCCATTAAAATTACTTATTGCAGGAAATGCCGTTATGATTTTGCTCAAACCAACAGGAAGATTTTTCTTCTTATTCTTAATTAATTAAATTTCTTGTAAAACCCAGTCTTAGTTCGGGATAGCCTGCCTAGTAGGGCACTGGGGCCATGTCCAGAAGTTCGTGGATTTGATTCCTACGCTGGCCGAAGACTAGTAATGTAGTAAATGGTGACTGATGCACGATAAATCTGTTGAGTTACAAAGTCCTCCATGTTCCCATAACAAATCATATCTCTGGGGGTACTGATCCAGGAATTTCCTTGTCTTTTGGATTGGTTCAAAATTACAAGGCTTCGGCACAAGGTCACTTTGATCAGCCTGCGTAGTGACGGAGGATATGTGGTATAGGTCTTCATTATACTGTTCTACTGTAAAGGGCTCAACTTCCTCTGCAGCGCAGCCGGCTACCAAAGCAGGGGAGCTATCCCCTCTGCAGAGGATCAAAATTGCGATGGCATGTCTTTGGATCATCCTCAGGGATGTTTCTCAGACCTTCGCAAATAGCCCATTGTGCAGCTGTATTGTGATGTAAATAACTTACCTACATACCTTCTAATTTGCCACTTGAATTTACACATAATTATTTTTTTTTAAAAATAATATTTAAAAAATGCTAATTTTTCCTTAAAGAAGATTAAAAATCTTCTATAATTTAAACTTATTAAAGAAAAACAAATATTTTTTTTTTCTTTTAGAAAATTCAAATTTTTTTCCTAAATTTAAAAATATACCTATTCTTAATATTTTAATTTTTAAGGCTTATTGATATTGTTCTCATTACACTAAAATGCAATAAAGTAACTATTAATTGATGTGAAAACATATTTTATTCCAGCCCCATAAATAGAATTTTTTTTTGTGTGTCCCTTTTCTGAAAAATGTTGTAATTACCTATTTTCTATGGTTGTATTTAAACTGTAAAGATGAGAAGTAAAATGGATCATGAGCAATTAACCCAATTATAAAGCATGCAGGTCACATGAAATTAAACAACATAACTAGTTGAAGGCTGAAACTGGACTAATATTTTATTTACAGATAAGAGATTATATTTATGACAACACTGCTGCCATCTATGTGCAAACATGTTAAACTAACTCACTTAACATATGAAATATATTTTAAAGATTACTGAGTCATTAATGTAATTTAATTCTTCTTTTCAAGGCTTATTGCAATTGATACATGGCTTCATTTTAAAGAGTTATTCTACAAACATCCAGCACCCATCAGGCATTATTCAACTGGAAGTTTTTATTGTTCTTGCCAATGCAGTTGATTCTGAAGTTTGTGCTTTTGCTCTTAAAGTAAGTTGTTTATTTCGTTCAGCTCACTTATTCCGTGCATGCTGTTAAAAGTATATTCTGAGTGTCAAGAAATAACTTGGAGAAAGTTTTATTGCAATTGTTTCAAACATTAAAATTGCTATATACTGGAAGATATGCTTGTTTGGTCTCAAGGAGTGCACCTTCCATCAGGAGTCTGCTCCACCACCCCTGTGGCAGAATTTTTTCAAGCTGTCTGCGACGAAACTCCCTAGCACTAACATCTTTCTGTAGGATACTTTTAATAATAGCAAGCTTTTTTGTTACTAATTTAAAATAACAAAAGTGCTCTCTTTACAAAAAAAGAAAATAAAACTTATATTTTTTTAAATTTAACATAAAATAATTTTTTATTCTAATATCATGGTTGATATTCTTGCATTTTTTTTGGGGGGGGGGGGAACACACTAATTAAAACTTCTTGGCATTTTGTAAATTATCATCACAAAAAAAATAATTAAAAATCATGAAATCAGTTGCGGTAAAAAAGATCGATGGCGAAATCATGCAAATCAGACTTCTCAAATGCGTGTTTCGTTTCGAGATTAAGTTTTTGTAGTAAATAATATCGTATAAATAATTTCGGATTTAAAATCTGCAGAGAAATCAATAACAATAACTGCGAAAAATTCGATAGAATCATTGCCTTAAAAAAATAAGTACTCAAATACATGATTTGAATTTTCCATATTGTTCGAAATATATTGAGATCTTTAAAAACCATGTCAAAATCAATAACTGTCGAAATTTCAGTCGAAGAATTACATCGATTTACGATACGACCGCCGTAAATTGAGCGAGTCTAAGGTACTCAAGACTTGTGTAAGGTTCATTTTCTTGGCTTTCTTAAGGCACAAGAATAGAGTTGACAAAAATCATAATTTTTTAAAACGAAAATCAAAAACTAAGATTTGTTTTATCATTGTGGCCATCCACCTTGAAAATTTTTTATACTGAAAAAACCTGGAAAAATCAGGTAAATTTGGATTAAAAAAACTGGAAAAATTAGGGAATTTTAAAGAAAAGTTGGAATTTTTTTCTTCGATCCTTTCTTTCATGGCAAAACATGGCTTTCCTAATGGCAAAAGGACTCTAATCCATGACCTGTCTACCACTGAGGATATTTTACGTCAGCACTATGGTCGGCGGAAGCCAGATGTGAATTCATATCGATCAGCCATCGCAGAGATCCAAACCTGGTTCACCTCATTGGAAGGCGAACACTCTATCCCCTGAGCCAATGCAGCCCAAATGATGTATTAAAAAAAGAAAAAAATACAGTTTAACTAAAATACTTTATTATATTGGCACTTTTCTTGTACCGCATTTTAAATAAAATGCTTTATAATATTGACACTTTTATTGTACCCGTCTACATTTAATGAGGGGGGAAAAAACACACTGACATGGAATTTTTAAGATTTTTGCCTGGAAAAATCAGGGAAATTTGAAACCTGATTTGAGTGGCCATCCTGTTTATTTAAATTGTATTTTATTTTCTACCGCTCAAATCATCCAATAAAATGTACTAATAAAACTTAATATTATTAAAAAATAATAATATATCAGAAATAATTCTGATGAAAT
The DNA here is from genome assembly GCF_043381705.1 of Parasteatoda tepidariorum. Classification (NCBI taxonomy): domain Eukaryota; kingdom Metazoa; phylum Arthropoda; class Arachnida; order Araneae; family Theridiidae; genus Parasteatoda; species Parasteatoda tepidariorum. Next base: position 5,682,033 of record NC_092204.1, read on the forward strand.
AAAAAAAAAATATTATTTAAAAAAAATATTATAGCTAACTTAATATTTTTAAATAAAATGTTTAAAGTATTACAAACTAATGTCTTAATCATGGTTATTTTTGTCAAAACTGAATTATCTTAAAATTTTAAAAATGAGGAAGCAACTAGCCAATTAGATAATGAAAAGTAAATTAGTTACGATCAGAATACGTTATTGGAAAAAATTATTCTCTGAAAATAATTATTCTCTAAAAATTATAAATTTCTCTGGGTAGAACAAATTTTTTTTTCACTATTGGTATATTCTTACAACATATTGAACAAGTTTATAACTTTTAAAAGCACTTAACTAAATGAGTATGATTGAAACATGGGTTACCAACAAATCATTTTACTTATGGTTACCAACAAATTATTTTACTTACAAGCAATGGAAAAATATAATATAAAAGTTGCATGCCAGACTTATCCGCTTTTTGTCTCTCTATTTTAATTTATTAGTCTATTTTGATGTATAATAGCTTGCATATGTTCTCTTTTCAATATTTCTTTTGATAAAATCTTCATTACTTGTGAACTCAGACTAAAAAAATCAATATCTGAAGAATATTATTTATAAATGTTATTGTATACAAATATGTTTGTCTTATTTGACAAATATTAATTAACAAATTTAAAAGGAATAAATAAGTTTATATCTAGGATTTTTTTAAAGAAAACAATGATAGATGATTTAATTTGATGATTTCTTCGTTTACCCATTAAGAGCCCTGCATTTAAGTTTTAAAATCTTGTAAATATGTTATAGATTATAATGTTTTCATGTTTATTTGAAAGTTTGGTTGTGGTATTTTAGTAGGCATTAAAATTTTGTATTGTGTGTAAGTTATTTCTTGTCATACTTTAATTTAGACTTTTTTTTTTTGCATTCAGTTAAAAATATCATTACAAATCTTAATGTACTTTACTGTTTTTATTATCATAGTTTTAAATTTTAGATCATTCAAGCCTACCTGTTTGAGGCCAATGAAGACACAAAAAATGCATTTCTGAAAATGAAAGGTTTTCATTTGCTTGCAAATCAACTTAATGTTCGAACATTTGATATGAAAGTATTTGATGTTTGTTTCTCTCTTATTTCTGGTGTTCCTCTATCCTCTGTTATTGAGTAAGTTGTGTAATTTATTATGAATTTTTTTTTCTTGTCTTTTTGATTGTAAATAATTTGCTAAGTCTTTATTTGCTATTTTTTATTGTTTTTCCTGAGAATAATATAATAGTATATTTTCTAATTAGTTATTTTTGGTTTACCAACATCAAAAGCAATATGGACAATTTTCGTTAACGGTAGAACATTAGGAAAATAATTTGCTCTTTATAAGTTATATTGTAAGTTTTGTTATTCGGGGCTAAATTATATTAGAGTATAATTTAAATTTTTAGAAAAATGCAGAAGAGTGTGATGACAAAGCACTTGATAAATTGACTCTATTTGGCTGTAAATTATATGTACATTGCATACAATGAAGAAGATATCACCAGGAATAACTTTTATTCTAATGATCAGATTTTCACGAACTCAAATATTCAAAACAATTAGTGCTAACTATAAGTTGAGAGTTACGAAATATTGCATGTTTTTGGTCATATCTTTAAAGATAATTGAGCAATTTTGAAAGCATTTGGTACTTTTTATTAAATGTTTATATTCCTGATTGAGCATAAAAGGGAAAAAAATGCAGGTTTAATTAGAATTTTTTCATGATCCAGGTATGTCAGATGTTATATAATATTTTTGCCCTATGCCTTAATGTACATAGCCTTTAGTGGAATAAAATAATTCTGTATTTCTGATGTAATAATTTTTTCAAACTTTTACAAGAGCATGCAATAGTATTTTAGAAACTATGTTGTTCAAATCATTTTTACATTGTGTCTTTTGTATATGAAATTTAGTTTGATTTCAGGTGTAATATGTTTTTGTCAAAGGAGGCATCAGGTTTTCAGATCATGTCATGGCTACCATTTCTTGCTGTGCTTCCAAGTTCCTATCTAGAACCATCCTTGTGTGAGAAAGCAATATTACTTCTGATTAAGGTGATTAAAATTTTTCCATGCTTTTTATCCATTGGCAAAATGGGTATTTTGGCTTTGATGGCGTGCACACCTTATTTGGCACCATCACACTGTTCAGCTATGTTCAAGAGCAATAGTAAACAGTGTGCATGAGTTGCTATGGCGACCACTGCTGTTTGATAATTTTTTTAGAATTCTTTTTTTCACTTGCATTAATAATTTTATTGTGCATTAAGTTAGTCAGTTTATTAAGTTAGTTACCATTTTTGAGATTAAGGACCAGAGAGATCCCATAAATACTTCTTGAGTTGTGAATAAAAGAGAATTTCCTCATTTGAATGATATTTTTGTTTTTATTGTTTTAATTAAGAACCAGGATTCCAACCTGGATATTCCAATGGATCGTTTTCAATACTAATTTGGGTGAAATTACAAATAAAGAGGGTAAAAAAATTAGGCAACAACCATTTTACCAATGAGTACCCTGTCAAAATCTTTTTTCTGTGTAAATTAAGTGCTTATATTATTTTTAAATTTTTTTTTAGGGAATAATCGAGCAAACGGAGTCTAAACTAGCAGGATTTCCAATGAATTAATTGAAAATGTGATTTAGTGCAATTAAAAATTGGAAAAGACAAATAAAAATCACTTTCATTTATCATGCTGAATTTAAAATACATCTACAACCAATTTTTCCCTCTTACAAAATGTTCTACAATAAAATAAAATTCGCATGCTTCGTTTTTGATATTGGTGTTTCATTGATTTTCTTGCTTTTGTCAGCCTCACTTAAGTTTATTTTTAAAATCCTAACATATTTATGTTATATTTTTATGAAGCATGCTAATCAAATTTTATGCAATTTTTATATTGTAAATTTTCTTATTTATGTTTCTATGATCCACTAAGTTATACTCAAGGGGAGGGAGAGGTATAATCGTCCTAGAAATTCTTAGGTTCGACCAAAATTCCTTAGCAAAATTAAATCTTTAATTAGCTGTTAAAAGTTGCAGATAATTTCCTTATGGCTATGTAAAATCTAAAATTTTGTATATAGGGTCTTCAAAAATTCTATAAAATATAAGAATAAGGCTTTTTGTGCTTTGAGGAAGAGGCTCACAGTAAATTTTCTTCTGGTGCTCGTAAAACCTTGGTTCAGCCTTGATGACCCTTAATTTCCATTATTTTTGCAACAAATATTCAGTTTTAATTTTCTCAGAAAACTTGTTTCTCAACAGGCTGTTTTATATTTGAATCATTTCTTTATTCAGTTTTAATTGTGTTTTCTTCCTTTCAGTTTCTAAGAATGGATTGTAGTGTGATAGTGGAGTTACTAAACAATGGATTGATGATGAGTATTTCTTCGTTAATCAGCTGCATTTGTCATTCCTCAGAAAAGTGAGAAGTTTTTTTCATCTCTTTTTGTATATATATAATAACCGAAATCAAGAGAATGTCTACTTTCACTGGTGAATGTCCGAAATATTTGTTATATCTAATTTTATATTAATTTATAGTCTTACATCGATCAAAAATCACTTCCTGTTTTATTCAAAAATACAGGGTATCCAAGCACCTGGAAAGTCAAGAAAAATAATGGATTTTGGTATTGAACAAAATTTTGCATGAAATGTCATGATTTTAACTACTTTTTTTTAAAAAAAAAATCATGGAAAGTCATGGGTTTAAGCCACCGAAAAATCTAATTTTAAAAATGGAATTTACCCCCTCCCAATTTCACAGTATTCTGATGTTCGAAATATCTAAATTTGTAGCAAAATCCCCACTCATAGTCATATTCTATTAAAATATAAAATGTTTTTATCATGTTCTTTGAAATTTATGGTGTTCTTTCAAAAATCGAACCAAAGTGTAAAAATGAACGCATTTCTAGAGAGAATTATCATATTTTTTTTCTTTTTTTAAATTTTTTTTTCCATTTAAAATTCTAATTTAGACTTTTTATATTACACTTAATTTAAAAAAAATAGTAAAACAGCTTTAAATGACTACATATATCTGACAGTATTTAGTTATATGCTTTTGTATTTTTTTTCAGCTATTTTACTGCTTCAACTCTTTCTTTACTCTGTTTTTTAAATTTAAAATCAATAAATATAAAGATGCAGACTATAACAGTTTTGGTTTTACTTTTTATTTCAATTAATTTAATTATAAGGCATTTTTTAAATTCATTGTTCTGTTTTTGTGGAGAAAATAAAAACCTCGGTAAGTCATGAAAAGAATTTTACATGGAAATTTATGAATTTGAAAATCTAAAATCTAACAGATACCCTGAAAATACTAGGTTAATTTTAAAAGCTTGCGATTTTTTGTTTATGTAACTTTGTCTTGTTTTTTAATAAATGATTTGATCAAAAGAGTAAAAAGTTCGAAATGATCAATGTTAGGATTTTTTTCTTTTTTATTAAACTGAAGTTAAACTCCATTGTATTTTCATACATTTTGTATTAAAATAAAGTTACAAAATGAAATAAATAAATTAAATAAAGATTTAAACCTCTTAAAATCTCCTGTATTTTAAGTTATTTTGTAGTGAATGTTCTGCAATTTTTAAAATTGCAGAGGATTGTGGTTGACAGGTATGCATTCATATTTTTGAAATTATGTGTGTCAATGACTTCTTAAGTGGAAACAAATCTTTTTAGAATTTATTCATTTGGTTTTTAACATTTGTAATGCAAGTTAACTTTTGCCTTGTAGGAAAATTGCTGACAATCTCCATGCTCCTATGGAAGCTCTGCATTGTTTGCTAAAAGCTGTGTCGTATGAGTTGTGCAGGTAATTATACGAGCTATTATTGGCATACGTGTCAACTCTTGTTTTTGCGTGAGATTTCTTTTGAATGTTTAATGTGATTTTAAATTTTATGCTTATTTTTTATTTTTTATTTAATAAATTTGGTTTACAATCATTTTCGCCACAGTTAAATGTAAACAATTTAACTAAATGTCAGGGGCCCTACCATGAGCCACAAGAAATGGAATGGAGATTCTTGACTAGAAAGTAAAACTGGGTTTGGTTCTATGAAGGATCAGAACCGTACCGTGAACACTCGCTTGGAATCAGACATTCCTCGCTAACTGGTTCTAAGGGTACGGCTAAATTTTAACCAATCACACAATTTACTTGGGATTTTCTTTTTAAGTGTAGCAACATTAGCATGAATAAAATGAAACTGAGTGAGTTAATAAGATTATAAAATTAGCTTATACTATTTAGATAATATTTTTGACTATTTATTGTTTTCTTTTCTTGATTTCATTAGACTAAAAAAAATATTAATAGAGAATACTTTAAACTATTCTTTGAACTATTGCCTAATCTATAAGATATATATATTATATTAAAAACTGTCATCTTTATCAAGTATTAATCAGTCATAGAATAATACCATTTTCTCATTAATAAATATTTCTGATGTATTATTTAATACGTTTTATTATTTTTTTTAACCCTTTGCTTGCGGCTGGTACAGCATATGTACCGGTAGGAAAAACTCCTCTTATTGCGGCGCTGGATCAGCAGTTGTACCAGTGGTTCTCTTCCCCCTTTTCTCCTAGACCGCCATCGCACCTGTCTTAACGCTGGTTGCTTTCGATTCAAATGGGCTGAAAGATTTTTCTCTTTTATTATTAGTTGGCGAGTTTTAAAGAATGAGAATGTCTTTCATTTTCCTTGTAGTACTAATTACATTTCATTCGAGATTTTTTCAGCTACGATTGTTATTTCTCTTAACATGAGACACAAAACACATATTAACGCAGCGGACTGTTATTTTATTTGCACATTGAATTCACACACTTGCCTCTTTCGAGGTTGATAATACACACCCTAGTTCTCGTTTCCTACACAGAGGGCGTTCCTCGCATACAAAACTGAACATACCGCCCCACATTGCACTGGTTCAACCAGGCAATCATTGTTATATTCAATTCACTCATAAGTGACTTCATTAACACTTTTAACATTTCACACAATTAACCACTGCTATATTCAATAACATAAATCACTAAATACAATTAACATTATAATATAAAAGACATTGAGATATAAAACTAAAGCTAATTTTTCATTTACACAATTACTCTATGGGAAGAATACAAATGTCACGAATATTTCTTTGAAGTAGTTTGCCATTAGGTAAACTTAACTTCACTACTCTTATTTTTCTGTCATGGCCAGGCATCACCTCAACAATCCGTCCTACTAACCATTGTGTAGATGGTAAATTCTCCTCCTTTATCAAACACAGGGTTCCTATTTCTACATTATTCTTTTCAAATTTCCATTTATTACGTTCCTGTAAATTATTAAGGTAGTCTCTTTTCCACAACTTCCATATTCTCTGACTATACTTATTAATCTTTTGCCAGTTAGAAAGCCTATTCTCAGTTATATCTATTAGTTGGGGTTCAGCAAGTGAGGTGATGGGCCTACCTATCAAGAAATGACCAGGTGATAGAGTTTCAAATTCATCAAACTCCGGTGAAAGTGGAGTGAGAGGTCTGGAGTTCAAAACACCTTCGATTTCAGTCAAAATTGTTAAGAATTCTTCCAAAGTTAAATTTTGATTGCCGATTACTCTTTTTAGGTGGAACTTAAACGACTTCACACCAGCCTCCCAAATTCCCCCAAAGTTTGGTGACCTTGGTGGGATAAATTTCCAATCAATCCCTTCATTAGTAAAATAACTGGCTAACGTCTCATCTGGGCAATTTATCATTTTTCTTAACTTTTTAATCTCAATGTTAGCACTGATAAATGTTTTTGCATTATCGGTCATAATTTTTGAACACTTGCCCCGTCTCCCAAAAAAACGTTTTAGACTGGCAATGAACGATTGAGACGATAAATCAGTTACAAAATCTAAGTGTATTGCCTTGGTACACAAGCAAATATAAACAGCAACCTAAACCTTATTTGTGACCCCTTTTCTCTGGTTTTTGAACTTAATAGAAAATGGGCCACAAAAATCAATTCCCGTGATGTTAAATGGATAATTAGGTCTTGTGCGCTCCTTTGGTAGATCAGCCATTATTTGATTACTCATAACAGGTTTGTTTTTAAAACATGTGATACAACTATGTACAATTGTCCTACAATTATTTCTACCGTTAAGAGGCCAGAACTTTTGTCGAACTTGATATAATAATGCTTGTGGTCCCAAGTGCAAATATTTTAAATGACAATATCTCAAAATCATGGTGGTTAAGGAATTCTTACCCGGTAAAATGATGGGGAAAATAGAATTAACAGGCAAGTCAGACAGAGATAATCTACCACCAACTCTCATCAGCTTATTTTTATCTAGAAAAACACACAAGGAAGACAACTTACTGTTCCTCGGAACAGGCTTACCCTTTTCCAAGCTTTTGATTTCCTCTGGGAACTCACTTCGTTGTAAACATTTTATCAACCAAATTTCAGCTGCATTTACTTCACTTACTAACAAGGGACCAATTTTTCTTGCATCTGGATTTTTACAATTGTAAATTAATCTGAAAAGAAAACTCTCAACACGTAAAATAGTTATATAGTTATTGCTTAAATCAAGTAAATCATTTATAAAATTATTAGTATGGATATTAAGCACAGACAGAAAGTCCTCAAAGTCTCCATTGGTGGAGTTTCTTAGTTCTGAATAGTACTCATTGTGTTTCTCACTACAATTTATAGTTCGATTTGGATAGTCATTTTTGGCAAGAAACATCGGACCATGAAACCATAAGTTGTTATGTGGAAGTTTATCAGGATCAACACCTCGTGAAACTAAATCTGCAGGATTTTCATCAGTTGGTACATGTCTCCATCGCTGATTAGGAAATAGTTCTTGTACTGTGGCCACTCTGTTTTGAACAAAGGTTTTTAAATCTATGGTTTCTTTTTGAAGCCACGCTAGAACTATCATAGAGTCTGTCCAAAGGTATATTTCAACAGTTTCTAACTTTAACGCAGCAACAACTCGTTTCACAAGTTTTAACAGAAGAACAGCAGCACATAACTCAAGTCTTGGGATAGTCAGACTTTTTATAGGCGCAGCTCTTGATTTGCTCGTTATCAAACTAATCAAAGTCTCATTCATTGAATTTTTAGATTTACAGTAGACTGCTGCACCATAACATTGCTGAGATGCATCAGCGAAGCCATGGATTTCTACACTTTTTGGAATAGTGATGAAGATGCGTCTTGGAATCTCTATATTGTTGATGCTCTCTAAAGACACTAGAAATTGATGCCACTCTCGATATTCTTCATCTGGTAAAGAGTCATTCCAGTCCATTTTGATTCTCCACAAACGCTGAAGGAAAATCTTTGCCTTTGCTATTACCGGTGCCATTAGACCAATCGGGTCGAAGAGCTTGGCAATAGTGGACAAAACGTCACGTTTTGTGTAAGAATTCTCCAAGCATACCTTTACTCTGAATAGAAAACAATCTAAAATTGGTTTCCAGGATACACCTAAAGTTTTTGTCTCTATTAACGTTGCAAAATTATAATCACATTCAGAATCTGGTGCTAGTTTCACGTGATTGGCGCAGAGCTTGTGTAGTGTCATGTCAGCACTTTGCAAAATCCCTTTTNTATCGGCTAATTTAATTCGCTCAAATTCTAATTTAGATTCACTATCGGACTTTTTATTTTTTACTTCCTCTATAGCATAATCCAGTGCGCATTTAAATAGCTCTTGATCTGTTTTATACACTTCGCTGTTTTCAATTAAAGTTTTTAAATCGGCAATTTTTGCACCCTCCGGTACATTTAAGTTTAATTCTTCTGCGACGAGTCTTAATTCGTCTTTCTTTAATTTAGTCAAAGACATGTTTATAGTTTAATTCACTTAAATATAAATTTAACTTTCACCTACCTTCTCAAATTGCTGTTAGACGCACTTAAGTTTCGGTTTAGATTCTCGATCGTACACTTTTCACTGAATCTTTTGCACTAATTTTAGCTTAATTTTCACAAAATTCGCTCGTCCATTGATCGCTTACCCTCTCAGGCTCGGGTAAGGACCATGTTATTTCTCTTAACATGAGACGCAAAACATATATTAACGCAGCGGACTGTTATTTTATTTGCACATTGAATTCACACACTTGCCTCTTTCGAGGTTGGTAATACACACCCTAGTTCTCGTTTCTTACACAGAGGGCGTTGCTCGCATACAAAACTGAACAACGATATTTAGCAAATTCTAGTTTGTTTTTTTTTTATTAATTTATTTGTTAGTTACGTTTTTATTTTTTTTTAAATCTTTTGATAATGTTTTAATTAAAATTTTATGAACTTTTTATTTTTTAATTTGTTGCTTCCGTTTGGTATTGAATTATTCTTCTCTCATTGAAGGAATTTTTCTCAATTCAAAATGCCACGTAGAGTGAGACCACTCACTCAAGAAGAAATCGATAAGTTAATGTTTGATTTCGATGTTGAAACCTAAGCGGATTTTGAATCTGAGTGTAAGAAGGAAGAAGAAAATAATGAAGATCATGAAATTGATAGTGATGATGAATTTTTAATATATTTAAATACTCAGCTAATCTCAAATGTATGACTTCAAAGTTTCAAAAATAAAGTTTATTAAAAATGTACCGCTTTCATATTACAAATTTAGATGATCATATACAATCGAAACCAGTCTGGAAATTCTACACATTAATTAGAAAAAAAAGATGTACAAATTATACATTTAGATAAGCTGAATTTTTTAGAAGTTCTATAAATATTTACTCTCTCTTTATATTAATACTCAGTTTTTTAATTTTGTAAGAACAGTTGTTTAAAAATCATGGAAAAAGTTAAAATTTGTTTTAGGGGAAATTTAACATTGCATAATTTACCGTTCTGTGTCTGGTAACGCAAATAAATAAATTACCGAATGGAAATACCGAATACCAACGGATAAGACATTGCTGGAGAAATAAAATTATTAAATTTTAACTAAATAATTTAAAGTAAAATTGTTAATTATTACGTATGTCATCGATAAAATATTTGGTATTGTGAGCTAAAAATTATTTTATAGTATTAAAAAATTCCACATTTTGATATTTCAAAATATTTTTTAATATTTTATTTGTTTGTCTTAAAAATTTAGTAAAATTATTTAAAACCTTTAAATATCAGAATTTTAACTTAATTGTATAAAAATTTTAAGGTCTAAAATAATTTATGTTGACCCTTTCTAAAATAGTTATCTTCTAAGATTTTTAATTATGTTAATATTAAAAAAGCAAAATATTATAATTATATTATTAAAGCAGAATATCGTTCTTTTTTTTACTGTGAGTAATATGCAGTTTCATAGTGTTAAAAGGAAAATCTAATTAAACTCTAAATCTAACGTGCACAAAAAGATGAAAGCATGCGTAAATTTCTTCATTGGTAATTATATTAAACCAAACTTTTGAAACCGTGGAAGAAAAAAAAATTTTCTTTAAAAAAATAGCATTTATATTATTAATTTATTCCAAGAAAAAAGAAAAATACTGTAGAAAAGCTAAACATTTTTTAAAAATATTTGTGAAAGGAGGAGAGAGCATCTATCAGAAGGTTTTGAATGCTTGACCTTGAACAGGATGTTTAGTCGCAATGAAACAATTTCTGCTTTTCAAATATTCAAACACTAGCCGCCAAAGGCGGCCAGCTGTCCGCCACGCTAAGGGTTTTCACAAATAAAGTTTTTTAAAACATAGCAGGAAATCTGAAGATTAGTGGACAATTAAAGTGTTCCTGTCTTGCAATTTTGTCTTCATATCCAGTTCTGCTGCAGATGTGTTATAGCTTTCTAGGATGTTTGAAGATGTAACTTTGCTATGGTAACCTAAGGCCTATGGTAAACTAACCTATAATATAACTATCAGGTGGAGACTTGTTTTTTTTTTTTTAAAAAAAAGGCCTCAGAAATTGTAAAAACATGCAAAAGTTGCTTTCGAAATCATCATTGGCCAATAGCTGAAAACCTCTTCTAATCTTCTTTGACGTTTCTCTGATACTTCTTGGGCTCTAGAATTGCTTGTCGAAATTCGGTCATGTTCCATCCTTCTTTGACGTTCCACAGACGTTTCTTGGGCCCTTCTTCTTCTTTGAGAATCTCTTAATATCTTTTTCTTTGACAAAATACAAAGTTTTTTGGAAGGCGGTTCTGCCATGTCAGTAATCGGGTTTTTAAGAAGTCAACGAATACTTTAGAACAACAATTACTATGAAAGCAAATCATGAAACTTCAATATTAAAATCTAAGTGCTTACCTGCAAACTGAAACTTTCTGAAAATAACTAATTACATTTAATAAAAACTGTTAAAATAAAGAATAGAAAAACCAAAGAGATCCAAGGTAAGTGTGATCGTTCCTTCAAAAACAATTAAATTCCTATTTTATATATTATATAGCTACAACGCTTAAAAAAAAAAAACTAAAATGCTAAATACATGAAAAGAACACGAAAACGAATTAATTTTTTATGGTATCAATTTCTATTTCTATATAATTTTTTATGGTATCAATTTCTATTTCTATATCGCTACAAAAATTATCGTCTTCGCTTAAAAAAAAAAAATAGAGCGTGGAAAGAAGAAGAAAAACTTATTATAACAATTATGAACAGCGACAAATATATCAAAGCGAAGCGTTCTATTTACGTATCGAATATGTTGCCACATTTTTAATACAAAAGTTAAACTTTTCTCCACTTTGATAAATGTAAACTAATGTGAACCTTACAATTAAATTATTAATTCCTTCGTATGTTATTGGTTTAAGTTGTCGAAAACTAATATTTCAATTGTAAGGCTCGCATTAGCATACATTTATAAGAGTGGAGAAAAGTATGTGCATTTTTTAATAGTTTTTTTTAATGTGGCTCTTTGAAGACGAAAAAGCATAGATTTTCTTACAAAATGACTGATAACTAAAAAACTAATCCAAATTTTTGAAAAAGAAAAAAAATACTTCTTCATTATGTCAAAACACAGTTATGTGCCGAGTTTCGTGCCTGGGCGAGGCTTCTGGGTCGATATATTGTGATTACAGACAGACACACACACAGCCGCGTTTATTATTATGTATAGATGATAAATTACTGAACTATTTTAGAAAGGTATCGTTCCCGCCTCTTGCTTCAAGTTCTCAGAGACTTCTTTCAAGTTCCGACGAAATCTTTTCATTGAGAGCTTTAGAGTTTGTCATAATGTAACTTATTAAGCACAAAATAAATTGTTATTCCCTCTCTACATATAACCGAAATATTTCTGCCTCTTCCACAGCAGGCGAAGTGCCATTTCCTGCTTTTTGTTGTGTTATCGGTCAGAATATGTTTTCAGTGGTCCTATTTATCATATATTTTGGTGTCTGTCATTTTTAAAATTCTTAACAGTAGTTATTCCAAAGACCTGAAGAAAGACCACTCCTTGACCAAAGGAAATTTATGTTTTACAATCATTATGTGAATAGAACTTGTATGGATGCGTCTGATAACAATTGATGACTTAAAAAGTTTCATATACATATGGCAATCGAGAAATACTTCAACTCAGCGGATACTTTTTTTTTGTATAAAACCTTTCCTACTTCTAACAAAAATTAAAATAAGTAAGAAATTTAAAAGAATTTTCTTTTTTGAATTATAAAAAATTAAGGAAAGTATTAACGTAACCTATCAGTTTAAAATTTCACTGATAACTAATACTGTTACTTATTATTATTTTGCATTTATTATTTTATTAAATTAACTAATATTTCAAAACTAAATTTCAAAATGAAATGGATTTTTTTCCTTTCAATATAGGGCTGAAATATAAGCTGAATAGAAACGTGGCAATTATTTTATTGTGTTATATATGTGTTGTAAAAAAGATAAACAATGGTAATTTTTCTTCTTTGAACATATTTAAAACATATTCTTTAATATTTTCAGTGCTTTTAACATTATTTTTTTGTAATTCTAATAACGTTTATATAAAATATTCTTGTGAAATCTTAATGAACTTATTTTGAATATGCACGTGTAATTTTTATGTAGTTAAGAAAGAAATGAAGACAAAAGGTACTCAAAAAATTTTCGATTTAACCCACTGACGTAAAAAGTCGCGTACGGTTCTGCGCGTAAAAAGTCGCATTTTAACCTGCACTCTTCTCTGCATAGCAAAACCGGTTTTTCCATGTTAATGGATAGGTGAACTGTGTGATGGGGAGAAACGTTCTCCCAATTTTACCCATTTCCTTAACCGCCAATGGGTTAAAGAATGTTTATGTTTAAATTTTGCGTAAATGAAATAGACGAGACTCTACATTTGCTATATTGTAGATCAAAAATGTAGAAGCGTTACAACGTTCATCGTTAGAAGTTTCAAAAATTTGCTTTTTAAAATTATTTATTATAATTAATGTGTTTATGATTTTAAGATGAGAATAAAACTTTAAAAAATGCTCTATTAGAAAAAAATAAATTTCTTTTGTAACAGTTTATTAACAATTTTTCTGATACAATAAAATACATGTTTTATTTTTAAATAATTTTTTAATGAATGCTTGCTTTGCATAAGAGAAAATATCATTCTATTATGCAAAACTAATTATAAGCTATATTTTAACATTTTCTCATAATGTGTTAAACATCGCTAAAAAATGCCAAAGTATGCATAACTATGCCGAAATATCCGCCGATAACAATGCACACTACAACCCTGCAACTTCTGCCTCCAAGAAATGTGGCATACAAATTACAACAAAATGTTTCCTATTCATAGCTGGCCTAAGTAGTTACTGACTAAGTGGGGGGGGGGAATTTCTGCAAAAATGCGCCGTAACCAGAGGAAAATTTTTTCTCCTAGCTGCAACTAATAGGTTAAATAAATTCTTAAATAATGCACATTTATTTTAATGAAGTGAAATGCAAGATTTTGTTTCTCAGTTCTGTATGGGGATAGATCACTAAATACATTCCAGGGAGCTCGTGGTAGGGTACCAGGTTTTGTATTTTTCTAGAAGATGCATATTTTTTGTACGACATCAAAAGATACTGGAAAAAAACTGTAAGACAAGTGGATAAATGGTTAATGTGACCAATGGTTTTAAATGACCAATACAAATGTTTAGCAATAAATACAGTGCTTCCATAAAACCACAGACCACTTTTTACCAGTCAGCGATCAAACGTGCTTCATGCCTTTACCAGGCCTCACAGTTATCCTGTATTTTCTATTTTTTCTATATTTTTGAAAAAAATGCCATAAAGTGTCCTAATTAAAAGAATTAAAAAGTTTTTTGACCTATATTTTTCTTAATATAAAGTTTAGATTTCTTTATTTTTAGTACTTTCTTGAATTGCCGTGCATCAAATTAAATTTTTCTTTCTAAACTAAAAAGTGTTGTTAAAAAACATAAGATTTTTAACTTTATTTTCTTTTATAAATGTCGTTGAACAGCCGACCCAATTTTGGGTTTACGACTACTAATGTTCAATCCTTGTCATTTTGAACCCAATCCAGAAGACAAGGGAACTCCTGAATCGAGTATTGGGACAAATTTGCCTTCGTGGATGACTTTTTGATAGAGCCAACCCTCATTTGTGTTACATGGAGAGGAAGACCACGAAAACCTCCAGCGTTAATTAAACTCTTTACACCTCTTTTCATCCTAGTCACTCTGCCCGAAGGCTAGGCACAGCAGTTGTTTTTCAGAAATAGGCTACTGAAGAAAAGAGAAGTTTTTAAAGAAATAAAACTTTTTCCACATTACAATTCCATTTTTTTTTAAATTAAAAGAAACTAACTGTACACTTTGTAAATATTTTTATATCATTATAAAATAATTAGTTTTTTATTTAATATTTTTTAATTATTAATTTATTATTTTGTAATATTTCCTTTTTTTGTTAAAATAATTAAAAACAAAAAAAAAAAGGTTTTGTGTACAATATAATCTACATGTTTCTTTTGTTCATTAAAAATTTCAGTAGCAAATAGTTTTTCTACTTTATTATAAATATACAAATGAATTTTATGGAACATAAAAATATTAAATCAATTTGTAGTTAATTAACATAAATATTTGTGTTTCAGCTCTAAAAATGGGAAACACTTTTATGCTCTTTCAAATTCTGTGAATTTGTTTACTGCTTTGGAGAAAAAATGCCTCGAAGAATGTGGTAAGTCTTTTTGTAATTAATTGCTGACTTTTGATCATATTTTACAGAAGAGTTTACAGGCTCACTTATGTTGCTTCATACATCAAAAACTGCAAAATAAGTATTTATTTTTACACTAAAAGTTTAAAGTTGTGCAGTGTGCCAAAAAAAAGGATAACTCTGAGTAACTTTTAAACTAATGATCGGATCTTTAGGACTGAATCTAAATGAATTGAAGGGGTAACCACAAATATGCTAATTAATTTTTGAAGACTCTATTTTAAGTTACAAAATCAACAAAAGCATACTTTCTTTGAATAAACATACTCTTTTTTGAACGGATTCGGATTTCTAAAACCCCCAAAATGTAGGAGGGAGGGCCGCAATCTTGGAAATATGGTCCCCATAGCTTGGTCAGAAGAGGGCGCCAAACTTTTTACCCCTTAATGTAAATTTTACTTTTTATGTATTTCCCCATATCTCGAGAACTTTTTAAGCGAATCAAAAAAATTTTACTCACAAACATAATTTTTTTTTTGTCTAAAGATAATTCCGTGCAAAAAATTTTGTATTGTAAGGTATAAAACTTTTTACATCATTTTAAAGAATGTGATTTTTCATGGCAAAATACAAGATTTGAAACTGAGAAATCAAATTTTAACGAAGTAGCATATTTAAAACTTGATTTCTCAGGAACTATTGGACCGATTTTGTTAAAACTTTGTATTTTGCCATCTAAAATCTTATACTTTAAAATGATGTTAAAAAATTGTTTACCTTGATTCAAAATTTTTTCGACGATTTTTAAATAAAATAATAAATATTTACTAAAACTATTTTTTTTTCAAAATTATCTTTGGAATTTTGAATTTCATAATTGTGTGCGAAATTTTCAATTTGCTTAAAAAAAATCTCAAGAAGTGGAAAAATACGCAAAAAGTGAAATTAGATTTAAGGGGTCCAAACTTTGCATTACTGTCCTGACTAAACTATGAACACCATATTTCCCAGATTGTGCTACCCCCTTTATTTGGGGGTCAGAAATTGAAATCTGTCCACACAAAAAATGTGTTTATTCGGATAAAGTATGTTTTTGTGTCTGATTTCGTAACTTAAAATGTCTGCACTAATTAATTAGCATATTTGAGGTCACGTTCTCGAATTATTGAGAAGGAATCCTAGAACGTGCAAATCCAATCATTTAATCAAAAGTTATTCACTGTGGTCCTTTTTTTTGGTGCACTGTACTCCTAATACAAAATATGACAATAGTTTATGGCAGGGATGGCGAACCAATGGCACGCGTGCCATTTATGGCACTCGACACAATATTTTGGGCACGCCACCTATCACAATTGAAGCATATGTAACAATTAAATTAAAATTCAGGAAAAACAAACAAAATAATAAGTAATTATTAATAAAAAAAATTAACAATTAATGCTAAAAAAACAATTAATAGCCATAAAAAACAAGCTAACAATAAATAACTAGCAAAAATAATTTAAGAGTCCTGCTTAAACTAACATCTTACAACCTAATAAAAGTTATTTGTCATCTAATCTGCAACAACAGAAGTCACACTGATGTTACTTTAAGTTGAATTATGCGTATAACTCAGACATTGCAAAATGTATTTTATTTCAATGTAAATAAGGAGTTTTGAGTTGATAGTGTTCAGTATTATTATTTTCCCTATAATCACGAAGTCAAAATTATTTGACGGCACGTCTATGACCTCATTAAAAAAATTTTTTAGAAAAATGGCACGTTGATGTATAAAGGGTCGCCACCCCTGGTCTATGGTGTTGCTGTTCAACGATGGTTATAAAATAAAATAGTTTAAGTAATTATAAATAGTGGTTTAAAAAAATCTTCTTTAGATTAAAATTTATATACATATTTTTTTCTTCGCTAAATGTAAGTGCTTATATTATTTCCAATTTTGAATTTTTCTTTTTGACTTGCATGACTATGCATAATGTATGAAAACTTTAGGTCCTAACCTAAAAAATGTCGCTAGTAAAATCTCCATTATTTTATTTCTCCATTGTTGGTAGATATGATCATGTAGAACAGTGTTTCCCAAAGTGTGATACGCGTACCCCCAAGGGTATGGGAACAGTTTAGCCGGGGTACGCGATCTTACAAGAAATATCTTGCAAGAAACGGAAATATTAAAATCTTATATTTAAAAACAAAGCTAGTAATTAAAAGTTGCAATTACATATTTTTCTACTGGCTATTTTTTTGCAGAGTTAACAGTTAATAATTAGTGGTGTCAACAGCCAGTTGTGATTTTTAACTTTTGTGCAATGTTTTTATAGTAGAAAATACATGTAATGACTATATTCCATACAAATAATCACACCAGATTTTCATAATAATAAACTTAACTTTATTAAAAATTAAAAGAAACTAGTCATTATTTTTATATTCGAGCATCCAGCTCTTAAACAACCAAGGGAGAACCTCTCCCGACCAATATAAACATACCTCTCCCTCGATTCCTAGCATGCCCCCGAAGGGGTGACACAATGCGCCAAGTGCGCCTGAACGATCGCCAAACAGTTGCCAAACATTACAATACATTCATTTTTTTATTAGTGGTACACAGCGTTACGAAAAACTTAGAAAAGGTACACGAAAGTCATAAGTTTGGGAAACACTGATGTAGAACAGCCATTTATCTGTTTTTATAAGTTAGGATTTGTATATCTAAATGCAGCACAAAAGCTCGTCGGAATTTATGATTATATTATTTATTCATTCTTTTAGGTGCTGATTCGCACTGTTTACTGTGCTGGAGAAAATGTTTATGTCATATCTATCAGATTATTTTTGAATTTTCTGAGACTCCCAGTTTCCATCCACCGATTGAGCATTCTCCCATTAGAGGTAGGTTAAAATAGATATTTGAAAATTAGAAAACGAAAATTAATTCAGCATTTTCTTTCAATTATGAGGGAAGGCCTATTACGTTATTCAATTGTATAAAAAAAACTGTACATTTCAGATTTAATCGTTTCTTTGTATGTGTTTCACTCTAAAAATTACTATGTCAGCTGTACGTCAACTCTTTGATCAAAATTATCTTGTTTTATTTTTTTAAAAAAACATTTCTGAGCAACTATTTTAGAATTGTTTTCCCTTTTATCATTATACATATAAAAGCAATATATTGTTTTACAGTTATTAAAAATTGTAACTAATGTAATTTAATATTGTGTCAATAATTGTAACATAATATTTAATAGAGTCTCTTATTACCTTTATCCCTCATTACCTTTGTTTAGATAAAGTTTTTTATGTTTCATACATATAATTTTAAAAAAATTATTGTTTTTTAAATTTTATCCATTTTTACTGCACTTCTATATTGAGACATTTAAAAAAAAAAATTATAAATGTATGAGTTTTCTCAACATTTGAAGAGTTGGTTGCCACAGGAGACTAAAATGAGACTATTTTCAACCTGAGGCGACTATGGCAACTTTTGTTTGCCTGAAAAGGCTAAAAAAAAGTAACTATTTTCTTTAAAAGGAGACTATTGGGAGACTTTTCTGTGCTCCTAGCTATGTTTTTTTTTAGTATAAACTGGGCTCACAACCTGCAGCCTTTGGTAGCTTTTCAACACAAAAAAGAAAAAAAATCTCAAAAAGTAAAAAAATTTTGAATTGTAAATTTGAGTCATCACTTTTTAATGTGCTCAATTTGCACAGATTTCAAGTGATTCTATTTTGTTCCTCCATCGCCTTTTCAACGGTTATTGCTACGAGATTCTGCATGATTTTAAAAACCCAATTTTTAATACAACGTTATGATGCGTGAATTTTGAATTTGAATAATCACTTTTCACAATATGTATACATATATATATTTGCTAAAATAATTATTGATTAAACAGAAAAAGTGTGTGTGTGTTTTTTTTTAATAAAAAAAATTTTTTTTGAATGATTTCCAGTAATTAAAAGTATTTTATTGTCTGTAAGTATACTAATTTTTTTGATATAAAAAGTTAGTGCTAGAACATTAATGTTTATATTGAAATGATCATTTTTGCCAACATGAAACTTGACTAAATGATCATGGTATATAGCAATTAAGTCATTTAATGAAATTTTAGTCACATTTTTGTTCTTATTTAGGCAGCTATTTTACTAGTTTTCGGCAACTATTTTCATGCTTTAGGCTACTGAACGCAACTATATTGTTAATTTTTTCTGTGGCAACCTTGCATTTGAGAAAATTGATTACTGCTATTGAAGATCAATAAGTTTTGGACTCAATAAAATTATTTCTTTTTTTTCTTTTATTTATTGACTCATTGATGTATTAAAAAGACAAGGCCTCATCTGTGTGGGAACTTCTCAGTGAACTGCAAGAAAGCTTGGGCACTTTCTCTGCTCACCATGCTGCAGTGAGTACGGACGATATTCAACAACAGAAATCAACAGCTGACATTGATGTAGACAAATTCTGGCGAGATGTGCCGACTTCAGAAGTCATCAAAAGACTGGAGTCATTGGTTGAAGCTATTACACATTTTATTGTTTTTAAAGGTTATTTTCTTATTGTTATCTGTTTTTTTCATTTGATTAATTCATAAATAAGTTTTTATTGGCTTTAAAGCCAGGCATATCTCAGGAGAAAATGTTTTTTTCAATTAGTAAAACTTGCTTAGTTAAAAATTAAGAAAATTAAGCTTTGTTAAAATTAAGGTTTAAGGAAGGAATTTTCGAAGTTCACTCGTTATATATAGATATGGTGCATAGCGTTTTTAAAAAGTGCTTAATTTTCCCTTTTTGAAAATTAGATTTTTTTTTCTTTACTATTTCGATTTTCGCCAGGTATTATGCAAAAGCGTGCTTTTCAAATTGTTCTATTCAACGTTTTCACTATTCCTTCAATAACAATCCATTTCGGCATACCGTTGGTCCATAACATATGAAAGTGCCAATCATTTTACATATTTTGTGAAATACTTGCGAGTCTGTACAGCATCTACCGAGCTAGGCCCAGTGAGAATATTGCACTCTCATGTGCAACTCTGCTGTTGTTTGCAAGATATTCTCAATTTCAGGCTTCATTTTCCACCTTCGGAAATCGAACCAAAAAATCTCTTGATCATTTTTAATGGCTAATATAATCGAGAAAAGAGTTCTTTGCCAGAAACTAGTTAGGTATTTCATCATGATCATGTAAAGTCTTTGAAAATTATTTTGCATTTTGTTAATGTATATGGTGCTTAAAAATATTTTTTGAGTGCTTAAAGAGTACTTAAAAGGTACTTATTTTTTGTTGAGAGATTTGGCTATGCACCCTAATAACAGAAATAATTACATACCCATGAAAGAAGCTGTTCAAAGGTTATATAAAAATGTTTTTTGTGCTTTTCATTCCTCCTCTCTCATCAGTAACATGCTGTCTGAAATATTTTCTGGGAGGGATTTTAAAATTCAAGCTTTTAATTTCTTTAAATATTCAGTATGATAATTTAAATAGATTAATTTTTAACTAAAAAACTACTTTTAAATATAACTATTGAGTAATATCTATAAATTTATAACTATTGTTTTAATGTAATAGTTTAACATTTTATTTACAAGAAAGCAACATATAAAGATAAAATTCAAAAAATAAATTTTTTTGTTTCCTAAATATATGTCCTATCAAATTTCCGACTAATTTTCAACTAGCTAGAGCATTCCAGTTTAACTTTATGTTTTTTCCTAAAGGACAGTACAAGTTTTAATTGTTTCCTAACTACTAAAAGTAGAATTTTATTCGTCTATTGCCCTTTATCATTAAAGAAATTTTATTATTAATAAAAAGTTTGACCACTGTCTGAGCTGAAACTAGCAAATTTGAATTAGTGTCTTATAACAATACTCGTCTTATGAGGGTTACTAGAAAAATTTATCACCAAAGGAAATTATCACCATTCAAAATTTCGATTATTTTTTTTTGTCTAGATAAAGTGCTTGAATCTTAACTATGTAGTACTCTATACCTTGACAATTGGAGCTTTGATTGTTTTCTAAAAGTTATAACTAGCATTTGTCTTCAAATAGAGTGTATTGTAAATCAAAATTCCTACCACTTTCCAAATAGCTGGAGTACTCATATTTCAACTGGAGCATCATTTCCTGAATGCTGCTGAATCATTTTCCTGAATGCTGCTAGGAATTACATTTTCCTGAATGCTGCTAGGAATCAGGAAATAGTAAAATCCCCCTAAATTTTTTCTCCCTTTAATCACCAATCAAAATTTCTTCATTTATACAACATAAACAAATTAACCGACTCATTATTTTTTAAAAAAGTAGGAACATAATTTAAAATAAATTTAAAAAATTATTAAAAATATGTATTTCAAGTTGGATAAAATAAAGGAGAAAACAGTTTTATTTTTGTCACACTTAAAAAAAAACATGTAAGGTCCATTACCTTCATACTAAACTTCTATCACCACAAAAAATTCCCCACACACATATCAAGAATTATGTGACCTGCGATTTTTTTTGTTTCAGTGGGGTAACACCATAAGTTGCCAACCTATTTTGGATCTCTGCCAATCAAAACTTGCAAGATTTGACTTTGCAATTCAAAAAATTCTCAGTGCTCCCTTACAAGAAAAATGAAGAAATAAACAAATATACAATCAAAGGTTTTTGGTCCATTTTAACTCACTAGCGGTAAAGTGCAGAACCGTCTATTAATATTTTTCTTATGTTGCATTACTCATAATCACACCTTTAAGTTATTGAAAATACGTATGTATACATAATTACCAATATATTTCTTTTATCTCCCAAAAATTTGTTTTGTTAATATTGATAAAAATAACTCATGTGCATAATTTTTAATTGTTTTTATAGGAGGAAATTAAGCATATCATTTTGCAATTAAATTCAATTAAATAGTCTTAAATTTTATTTTAAAAAAGGATGTAAAATATAGTGATATCATTTATGAATGGAATCAGTTAAACTTGCAAAACACAGCTAATACTGAGTGAAAAATACTTCAAAATGTAATCAAATTGTTATATTTTATGGAAAAATCTAAATTTTTGAAATTTTAGTAAGATGATTGCTTTTTTAATAATTAAAAAAGGGGAAATATGTGTAAAATGAGTATGCAACTTAATTTTACTTCGAATTTTTACAGCATATGTAGAGGATGACTTTCCTGTTATTCTGAATAATCTCACTAAATTTATATTTATATCAGAATCAAATAGTCTTCTTACTATTCACAGTTATGTTTTTAGATGTAATAGAAATTTAAACAAAAAGTTTTTATTCAATTTTTATTTTATTTTAGACCCAAGAATCAAGATAAGCCATTATGAGAGAGAATTTGTGAAAAGTTTTTTCAATTTCTGCATGAAAGCGATTAGCAGTACTATCGTAAGTTTAATTTGTCTTTGATATGCATATACAGCATTTTGTAGGCGCATACAGTTTCAAACAAAAAAATTTTGAGACATAGTAATACTATTTTTGTTAGAACCAAAGAAACAACATTATGTACAGAATAACAATGAGTAAATGGCTCTTCTCATCTCGCTCTATAATACTCCACAATTGGATACCTGCAAGTGATCCTGATTATCTGTTGAAATGTGTCATTTGTTTTTCTTATCAACTGTTCTTTTCATTTTAGTTTGAGTAAGCCTAGTCTGGCAAATATGAATTTTCTGAAGCAACACATTCTATATTATTTTTTTTTCTCTTTCTAGATTTGGTTTATTTCTTACTTAACATAAACACATGCACGAAACTATGTACAACATAAACTAATTAATTATGCAATGAAGTTGTCAGATACACGAAAAAAATAATTATGATTACAGTAAAATACTTAAGCAAATAATCGATTTAAATTAAATAAAAGATGTTGACACAAAAGTTACATTTTTACAAATTCAATAATAGCTATATGGTTTATTATTTAATTTACTTCATGTTAATTAACATTCCAACTTATGTAAAGGCTCTACTTTAGTCAGCAATATCCAGGATATTAATAGGCAGACGTGCCAACTCTCCCGCATTTTGCGGGAGTCTCCCGAATTTTGAGTTATTCTCCCGCCCTCCGGAATTGATTTGAAAAACTCCCGAATTTTACTGCGATCGACGGCCAAACTCAAAATTACCTAATTTTTCCGCGAGTGTGAAGGTGAGTTTTTCTTTCAGCTTGAATTCCATCCCCTCTTATCAAACTACCATCTGCCTGAAGCGTAGCTGAACATGCTTTATTTTTCCCCCTCTTCAACGTTACCTCTAAAAACACTCCTATTTCAACCGCCCCCTTACACTGGGGGCGGGTGAAATCTTCCTCTTCTTTCTTGTGGAGTTGAATGCAATGACGTCACATGTCGTTATCGAGTGACGTCCGTTCAGGAGTGGGGAAACTCGTACTCTCGATAGTTGGAATTGATATTGTATCTTGCTGTTTTTATAGTTTTTAATGCGTATTTTTCCACGGTTGGCAACAAGCTCGTAAACTAGCAACGTGATATCAATTATTCGTTTAGTCTTCGTATATTTAAAAAAAAAAAATTTCAAGGATGTCTTAAGTCGAAACGGAAGTATGGATCAATTTCAACAAATCATGTACCAATGACTTTAGCAAGACTTAATTGCGGAGAGCTAAGTCTGTAACTCTTTTTTTCATGCATACAGTAGAGAACCATTTATCTGGTATCCAGATAATCCGAAAAAAAAATTTGCTCGGTTCTCCCGCCATTTTGAACTAAAACGATATGAAAAAAAAAAGCGTAAACTGGACTAATCCTTGAAGTTGAGTAGAGGAAAATGTGAGGAAGGGAAGAATTTTTTTCCCCGTTTACCCAGAGAAACGTCATTTCTTCCGCGACCTTGAAGATTTTAGATCTTTATTCTCTTTTAGGTCGTTAAACTCAAAGGAGTGGCATGATGATTTCGTTTGCTAGTTTGATTTACGAGGGGGTGGGGAAAATGCATTGCACATGCATATCAGTGAACAGAAGATGAAAGAGAAAAATATATTTATCTATTTGACATCGATTAATAAAAATAAAANACCCAAGAATCAAGATAAGCCATTATGAAAGAGAATTTGTGAAAAGTTTTTTCAATTTCTGCATGAAAGGAATTAGCAGTACTATCGTAAGTTTAATTTGTCTTTGATATGCATATACAGCATTTTGTAGGCGCATACAGTTTCAAACAAAAACATTTTGAGACATAGTAATACTATTTTTGTTAAAACCAAAGAAACAACATTATGTACAGAATAACAATGAGTAAATGGCTCTTCTCATCTCGCTCTATAATACTCCACAATTGGATACCTGCAAGTGATCCTGATTAGCTGTTGAAATTTGGCATTTGTTTTTCTTATCAACTGTTCTTTTCATTTTAGTTTGAGTAAGCCTAGTCTGGCAAATATGAATTTTCTGAAGCAACACATTCTATATTATTTTTTTTCTCTTTCTAGATTTGGTTTATTTCTTACTTAACATAAACACATGCACAAAACTATGTACAACATAAACTAATTAATTATGCAATGAAGATGTCAGATACACGAAAAAAATAATTATGATTACAGTAAAATACTTAAGCAAATAATTGATTTAAATTAAATAAAAGACACAAAAATTACATTTTTACCAATTCAATAAGCTGTAGGGTTTATTATTTAATTTACTTCACTTTAATTAACATTCCAACTTATGTGAAGGCTCTACTTTAGTCAGCAATATCCAGGATATTAATAGGCCATTTTGTTTATAAACAACCAGCTGGTGCTGAGGTCAGGTATTAGTGATCTTCTTTTTGTGTTCCAAGTACCCAATTATGTGAATTATACATGATTCTGTTTTAATTGCATGCACTCCACCTGCAAATTCTAATAGTTTAGGGGCATCTTCTGATAAAGAATGAGCCAAATTGTATCTGCATCGATGTTGGTAGTGTGCGACAGAGAAATATCTTACTGGCAGGAATAATATTTGTCTCTGTATGTAATTTTGAGATTAGGCAGTTGAAATTTCTGATTTAAAATGTAAAGTTTCGCATTTGAGAACAGTTTTGGCATGTTTTAAATCAACTGTTCTTCAAGTTGTAAGGTCTTTTTTTAAAATTCGATCTCATTGATATCAAAGGTTTTATCCAGAGAAATAATGCGATGATAATGTATGTAAATTATTATTTGATGGTTAAAAGAGACTAAACAATTAAAAGAATGATTATGAAAAAAAAAAGAATAAGAAACCTTAAAGTTTTCCATTTGCTATGCATGAATAATTTTTTATTTTATAAACAATGTTATAACGTTATGGTTTATAAACAATAGGTTGTGAAGTCTTTTTTTTTTAAAATTCGATCTCATTGATATTGATGGTTTTATCCAGAGAAATAAGGAGAGGATAATGTATGTAAATTATTATTTGTGGATAAAAGAGACTTAAAAATTAAAAGAATATTTGTCGATGAAAAAGAATAGGAAACCTTCAAATTAAAGTTTTCCATTAGCTGAACAAAAATACCTTTTTAGTTTATAAACAATGTTCTAACAATATAGTATATGTAACAATATACTTTATAAACAATAGGTTGTGAGATCTTTTTTTAAAATTCGATCTCATTGATATTGAAGGTTTTATCCAGAGAAATAATGAGAGGATAATGTATGTAAATTATTATTTGATGGTTAAAAGAGACTTAAAAATTAAAAGAATAATTGTCAATGAAAAAGAACAGGAAACCTTCAAATTAAAGTTTTCCATTAGCTGAACAAAAATAACTTTTTTATTTTATAAACAATGTTATAACACTATAGCATATATAACAATATACTTTATAAACAATAGGTTGTGAGATCTTTTTTTAAAATTCGATCTCATTGATATTGAAGGTTTTATCCAGAGAAATAATGAGAGGATAATGTATGTAAATTATTATTTGATGGTTAAAAGAGACTTAAAAATTAAAAGAATAATTGTCAATGAAAAAGAACAGGAAACCTTCAAATTAAAGTTTTCCATTAGCTGAACAAAAATAACTTTTTTATTTTATAAACAATGTTATAACACTATAGCATATATAACAATATACTTTATAAACAATAGGTTGTGAGATCTTTTTTTAAAATTCGATCTCATTGATATTGAAGGTTTTATCCAGAGAAATAATGAGAGGTTAATGTATATACATTATTATTTGACGGTTAAAAGAGACGAAATAATTGAAGGAATAATTGTGGATAAAAAAGAAAGAGAAACCCTTAAAGTTTTCCATTAGCTGTACAAAAATAACTTTATATTTATAAACAATGTTATAACAATACAGTATATATAACAATATAGTTAATAGTAGCAATGTAGTTAATAATAACAATAGGTTGTGAGGTCTTTTTTTTTAAAAAAAAAGAAAATTCGATCTAATTTATATTGATAGTTTTATCCAGCGAAATAATGAGAGGTTAATGTATGTAAATAATTATTTGATGGTTAAAAGAGACTAAAAAATTAAAAGAATGATTATGGAAAAAAAAAGAAGAAACCTTTAAATTAAAGTTTTTCCATTAGCTCCGCATAAATAACTTTTTATTTTATGAGCAATGTGATAACAATATAGTTTATAAGCAATAGGTTTTGAAGTCTTTTTTTTAAATTCGATCTCATTGATATTGATGGTTTTATCCAGAGAAATAATGAGAGGATAATGTATGTAAATTGTTATTTGATGAATAAAAGAGACTTAAAAATTAAAAGAATAATTGTGGATAAAAAAAAGAATAAGAAAGCTTTAAACTAAAGTTTTCCATTAGTAAATAAACATAAGTAAATCATAACTAGTAAAAATTCCATCCAAAAATAACTTGTTATTTTATAAACAATATTTAATTATGCCAATTTAGTTTCATGGTTATATAAAAATAATATTTTTAAAATATAAGCATATTTTTATATATAAATAATGATGAAGTCTGCTTGAAGTAACCCAGAATAAATGTTTTTATATGTATATATTTCCTGATCTAAATTAATTAATTTTTCATTTGATGGCAAATTTTTTCTGTGCAAATTTGCTGAAAGTGTTAAGCTTTGATTAAAATAACTATGATTTTATATTTTCAATGAATAGTTTGTAATTATTATATAATGAATTTAACCATTAGAAAGAAAAAAGTACTTTTTAAACACAATATTGTTTTTAAATAATATTAAACATTATTAATACATCAGAGATTATACTGGTATATGTAAAAAATTCCAAAGAAAAAAAACCTTATTTAATTAAACCAACTAGTCTCCAACATTCCATGAGTGAATTCTATTCATTCTTACTTATTTCCATCTCCTTCTTTTTTTATATAACAAAGCAATATTTCTGTGCTTTTTTTTCAATTCCTACTATTTTTGCTTTTTTACCTTCAATTGCTTTTTTTTATTCAATTCCTACTATTAGTTCACACTCTCAATATATCTTGTTCAAATGTTCATTAGTTAATTAAATACTTTTTATTCATCCACTCAACTTCAAATACGTTTTTTTAAACTTCTAGTTTACGATACTTGATGTTAATACAGTTTATTCGAAATATTAATTCATTAATTAAATAAGGATGAGCAAAAAAAAAAATGGAATTTTCTGATAGGTTAAGTGTTAGCCCTTGTTTTAAATTTTACTGTATGCTATTAAATTTTTCACCTATTTTAAAGATAACATCGGTGATAATTTCTAACTCATATTTGAACAAAAAGTTTACTGCATGCATTTAATTATTTATTATTTTATATTCGCTGTGTCAGATAAATTCAATAAAGAACATTATGTTGTAGCACGTGTGGTCAAAGTCACTAAATTTATACTTTAATAGTTGTTTAATACCACACACCTTTTTTTTTCAATTTCTACTAATAGTTTACATTCGGAAGAGTGTAAACTATTAGTAGAAATTGAACACCCAGGAGAGTGTATCTATAGGAATATAAATATTTATATATCTTGTTCACATTTTCAATTGTTAATAAAAATACTTTTTATTCATCCATTCAAGTTCAAAGATACAGTAGGGAACCGATTATCCGGAACGATTGGGACCATCGCTATTCCGGATAACTGATTTTTCCGGTTTTCTGAATCGCTACAAAAAGCCGTTTTTTTATCGTTAAACCCAACTAAAAAATATATATATATATTTGGAAATTATCTTAAAAAGAAGAAAAAACGATGAAGTAATACACTAATGATTATTTCTAAACTGATGGTAAGGTAAACATCTTTTTAAAAAAATCGCAGGAAAATTTATCGAATTTTGTTCCGGTTTTTTGGTTTTCCGGTTTTCTGATTTCCGGATAACGGGTTTTGTACTGTATTTTTTTAAACTTGGTAGTGTATGACACTTGATGTTAATAGTTTTTTTAAATATTAATTCATTAATTAAATTTAATTAACTAATTTTAGTTTTATATGGGAGAAAAATCTTAATTATTTAATAAAAATAACTAAAATAAAAAATTTTCTTTGTTGACTTATGTAGGAATTGGTTTTAGAATTTTTTTATTTTATTTATTACTTCTTTTAAAATCTTTTTAACCATGTACCTAAGTTTCTAATCTTTCATAAAATCTTTCATTATTGAACACTACAACTTTTTTTTTATGCATTTGTAAGGATGCTATATAAATACCTTGTCTAATGACATTATGTAGCTATACGGATAATTTTGCAACGAAATATCTTTTACTTTTTTTCAGGTCAGAAATATAAATACAGCTAAACAGGAATATTCCAATCTTATGTTTTGCATAAAGGACTCATTGAAAAACCAAGTAATTTGAAATATATTCCTTTCATCTCTTTTTTTTAAAGCAATTTCACATGCATACTCATAAATCAACTTTGTCGTTCATATTTAGCATGAAGTTATTTAATAATTTTTTTTTCTTTCTCCACTTAGCTTGGTCTTTTAATATTTTCTTTTTTGTCACCAAGTCAAGATGTTTTTATTAAGGAATATGTGGTAGATGTTTTATCAACTCACCCCTTAAGTAGCAAAATTCTACGACTAGTTATTTTTACTATTACCAAAGTGAGTGAGTTTATTTCTTCGTTCTTAATAAATGCATTTCATATTTTTTTCTTCTATATGCTTAAATTGTATATAGTAATCTTTCCTTTGAAAACAACCCCATACAGTACCAAATGTCATAGTTACATACAAATACATTACATTGAAATATTTCACTGGTTGCAGAAACGTAACCTAACGTTGCAAGTAAATTTCCTGTCTATTATGAAAACATCAAAATGTCATAACAAAAAAAGAACAGTGACATAATTGTGGTTCTTTTATTTAAAACTTAAAGATTGCAAAAAGATAACGCATAACTTTTCATGTGCTTGCTCCTGAAAAGTTTCTGAAATCTAACTGCTTACCTACCAACTCTACTGGATTTTGCCAGTTTCTCCTGGTTTTTGTACATTTTAGAAAATTCTCTAAAATTGAGTAAGATTCCTAAGGAAATCCCTATTGAAATAGAATTTTTGTACTGATTATTGCTTGCTTGCTTGACTATTTAAATAAGTATTACTAATACATAAAGAAGTGAACCTCATTTATAGAAATCAGTTTAAAACTTTTTTGTTCTAAAATTAAATTGTTCAGTTTATTTTTATTCAAAACTCTCTTTTTAAATTAATTAAAAAAATTCTTTTAAATATCTTTTAGGAATTATTAATATCAATCATAACTGGAAAATATTGCAGTTTTTCTATTTTGATGACTATAAAAATCCCTAGAATTCCCTATGTGTAAAATATTTAGTATATTTTGCAGCAATTATCATGAAATTTATATTCTTAAAATTTACTGTTTTTTTTTCTATTCATGTTGGCAGCTATTTAACTGAAATCACAATTTGATTCAATAAAGCTTAAAATAAAGTAACAGCAATCGGGTATCAGATTCAGTGGCAAATATTATTGACATTTGGAAAATATAGTCCCAATAATTTAGTCAGGAGAGTTGTCGACAGTTGGGCCTTTTAATGTTTAATTCAATTTTTTATAATAGCTCTAAAACTAATCGCACAATTCAAAAATTCTTGCCTCATTTATGAAATTCGTTTGCCCTTGGAAAAAAACAGATTTTCATTAATTGGTTAAAAAAATTATTACTTTATTTAATATTACTTGAAAATTTCCAACTAGTTTAAGCTTACAAATTTTTACAACTTTTTAAACTATCTAATTTGAAATGACAAAACACTAGTGTTGAAAGAAATTAGTTGAATAGTTTCTAGGTTAAATATTTTCAAAAAAAAAGTGGTATTCTTAATTTCTCAAAAACTTTTTGATCAATTTGTTTGATTTTGTATTTAGTCATTTAAAATTGCATAGTTTAAAATGAATCGAAAATTTAAATGGCCTTTTTTCAGTTATTAAAAAGTAATAAATAGCTTTAGAAAATTATTTTTTCTTTGAAATTGTATTTAGATTCTCGAGTTTCATAAGTAGAGGTAAGAATTACCTGAAATGTTAAATCAGGATTTAGAGCTATAATTGCAAAGAATTTAAAAAAAGCTCTAACTTTCAACCTTTGTTATGACCAAACTAGTGGGATCACATTTTGAAAATAGCGGTTACCTCCCCCCCACATTTGATAGCAATTTGATCTAAAAGAGCCATGCTTTTTCGGAGAATGTATGTTTTTATTTCTGATTTTGTAACTTAATTTATAGTTATCACTAAATAATTAATATATATGAGGTTAACTACCAGCAAAGATGTATGTAATTCGCTACAGGTTCTGCATGGTTAAAAAAGACAATTTTTAAAATGTATTCATGAAGTGAAAATTATTTTCCTTAAGAAGCAGTAATTCAAACCAAATTTTGAAACATTTTGAATTTTTTATAATTGTTTTAGCTTATAACCTTTAATTACTTATGGTCAGAAATTATATAGTTAGTTAATATCTAATAAATTGTCTAGTTTGAAAAAGATATAAAAATAAAATTTGTTTACTTTTTGTTTTGAAAAAAAAAAAACTATGATTTCTTCATTTATACTTTTAACTATTCAACTTAAAAAAAACTAAACAGAAATATCTTTCCATGAATTAAATGATAGGTTTAATTACTTACCACTTATTAAACCTTAACTATTTAATTTTCATTTAATAAAACTTTTTTTAAAAAAAATGTTTTTTTTTTTAGATCATTTGGCTAAAACCTGAAAATAAACTTACAACACTCAATTATTCGCTGGTCAAAGAACATTAAAATACTTTTTGCTAGATTTTTCAGTCCACTTTCCCAAAAGAAAAAAAAAACAATGTAAAATAACAAAAATTTAAAAAACAAATTGTAAAAGGTGCCATTGTTTAGGTATTTAAATTATGTTAGGCTTAAGTTTACTAACATAAAACCTACTGTATGTCCTGGATTGATATTAAGGTGTTTTCATATTGTCTAACATAATCCTTAATAAATTTTTTAATTTAGTTGCACTCAACACATTTAACGAATCAACGGAACAGCAACTCACACATTAGAACACACCTCAAAATCATGGTTTTGACTGTTAGAAATTTAACTGTGAATAAACAGGAAACTTAAAAAAGAGAAATCCTCTAGTTACAATATAAAGTTTTATTAATCATTTTAGATGCCATTCCTAAGGAGTGAAAGGAGGGGGTTAGTGACAAGAAATGCGACATCTCACATTATTTTTACTTGTTTTACATTTTTTTTTTTTTTAAAAAAGGCAAACCTAAACATTATTATTGCTGATAAACGTCTTTAAAAATAAATTTTGAATAATGATTTTTACATGTGTTTTATTTTTGTGCGGTTATTGTATGTTTGCATAATATAGTGTTACATATGACAAAGGAGGGTAATAGGTATGATAACATGCGAGCCCTTGTGACAAAATGATCCCCCTTTCATCTTTTTTTTATCTCCTCCCTTGTGAAGAGAAGATCAAAAATATTGAAAAAAATATTTTGAATATTGAGACACCATTCATGGACAGTCCTTAAATCTCAAAATGTAAGAGAAAAGAAGTCTCTAAACATAATGGGAAAATATTATTTCTAGAAATACTGTTTGAGCTGTAATATTTAAAAGATCATTTGAATAATTCCGGTTTATAACACTATCGTTCAACTAACTAGGGTACTTTTAATGACGATTACGAAAGTAAATAAGAATTAACCATTATTATTGCTTGAGAATACTAACTTCAGTTTATACAGGTAAAAGTTCTAAGGAACAGGTAAATTTCCTTATAATTGAATAGTCTTCTGAATACTAAAATAATTTTTTTCAACTTCCATGCAATACACGATATGTATGTGCACAAAAATTTATAAATATTAACAGAGTATTTTGAAGTCATGTGTTGAACATGTACAGAAACTTAGAAGAATACTAGTTGCAGAAATATTTTTGTGGGTATCTGTTCTGAAATATTTCAAAAGGGATGTCAAAGATTTGTTTCTGCACTTTTTTATATCCTTTCAGTCGTGTGATGTACGGCACAAGGGAAAAAAAGTATGTTCACCAACAATACTGTTTATTTAAGATGATTGATTTTGAAGAAGTACATTATTAAAAGTAATATTTTACAAATTATGCAAAAGTGTAATAGTGTTTGTCCTTCTAAAAAAAGAAATTCATTTCTTGTCACAAGAAATGAATTTCTCAAACAACATCAAATTTCCAAGATTGAATCTTGATTGCATGATGCAACCAAGAACCCTTGATTGCATGATGCTGGTCAGAATTAATTTTGTTGCATCATGTAATCCAAGATTGCATGATGCAACAAAAATTAATTCTGACCAGCATAATAACTATGAATAAATTGAATATGACTGCTGGGGTTAATTAATGGAAATTATATTATTCTGTTGTATATACATGTGTTTTTTTTTTTAAATCTAAATTTTACTTACTAATTTTATGCATAAATTGTCAATGTAAACAGTTAGTTCTATTCACAGGTTGAAATATTATTTGCATTCTTAGTTGATCTACAGGTAAATCCAGAAATGCAGATAAAAAGAAATGGTATATTGCTGTATAAAATTGTCAAAGAGATTCTTAGGGAGGATGCACGAGTTGTAGACCTCTTTAGGCAGCCACAAGTAATTCAAAAAGTAAATTATAATTTTGTGTTTAGATTGTAAACTATTGTTTATAAATATTACTATTATCATAAGCCAAACGTAAAGGGGAAATAGGTTACACGATTATGATTGAATAGCAACCTATGGCCAAAAATGTCATCATGAACCTCCTCATTAGGACATGCTTTTCCTGTTCATCTTTACTTCCCTGTTCATGGTACTTTTATTTTATGAACTTCTAGCTATGTCTAATCAATTGTATCTTTCCTTGTATTACGTTTTTCCAAATTTACCCTTATCTGAAATTAAAGTTCAAGGTTATGTCATCTTTTCGAGGAGTGACATATCTTTTTGTACCACTCATTAAGTGTTAATTAAAGCGAAGAATCCATTCAACTAAACTTTTTTTTGCTTTTTTTTCATTTTNCAGAAGTTTAAAAATGGTGAGTTTGACGTGGTTTGTAATATTTACACTAACTGTTATAAGAAAACTTGCCTCAAGTAATAATTGAATTTTCTGTTGATAAAGTTACAAATAACTGAAATCTCTTTATAAGTTACAGTAACATACTAGAAGAACGATTTTGGTAATTTGTATTCATGCAAATTTAAATTCAAACCTTGCAATACTTATTCACACGATTTTAAAATCATGCATGTGATTCATATACATTCGGTTCATATTCATACAATTTTAAAATTAATCATCAGAATTCATAATCATAGAATTCATCATCAGAATTCATAATGTAGGTTCTATACTGGCTAATGAAGGCCATTCTAGGACCAATATTCAAAAATCTAGACATCCCAATATTGGTCCCTCAGTTCATGTTCTTATAGAGACCATATTGAGCCAATTTTAAACCCAACTAGGGCCAAGGTAAAATTGTTGCTAGAGTTATAAAAATTGCTCCAATTGTTTGCTTCAGATACCTTAAGGAAAAATTTGGTGTTAAATAATGTTTAAAAAATAAAATGAAACTGTTTATCTATTCAAGTCTAATCTATTGAATATATTATGAAACCCTAAGTAAAAACTCATATTAAGAAATTCTTTTTTTTCTTATGCCATTTTAGTTGAAATTAGAATGGGTTAAGTTATGGAATGAAGATCGGTTGAAATGGTATGCTGCATTAAATAACTCTAATGAAAAGTAAGCATTTTTTTTATATTAGATCCATATAATTAACTAATTTGATAGTATAGCTGCATCGGCTTTTTCATTGTCGTATGGAGACTGCAATATATAATGAAGTGCCGTCATATTAAATAAATTGAATGAATGAAAGGAAAATTTATATAATCCAAGATAGTTGTGTTTCCGATTAAGTCAGATTACTGTGATTATAAATAATGCAAATAAATATAAATTAGTGGATTTCTAATTAACCAATAATGCTTGCAATCAGGAATAATATTAAAATGCACCATAAGTTCATAGAAATTATTATCTGACACAAATTATTTTTAAATTCTACTCTTTTTATTTAAGGTGTATCAGCTACTGCTGTGATTTATACAACTTAAATAAAAAAGAGCAGTAGATTAATTGTATCAATCAATGCTGTGATTGATATAACCTAAATAATGTATCAATAATCTGATCATATTCAACTTATAAGACATTTTTCTCGAGATTCAGAAGACAAAGATTCTGTCTCTTTAGTTTTTTTCTTATCTAATGAATTTGCATTCAGCAAATATTTAAGTTAATGCATTGGCAAGATATGTTTATTTTAAATCTTGCATAAATTTTGTCCAGGAACAGAATTATGAAATTGTTATGCAACATGATTTTTAATAACTACGAGCATTCTGTGAGTATCATTAAAAATGAACAACTATCACTAATTAAATTATTACCAATTTTTCAAATAATGAATTATTTTGTTGCAAAATGAAAATTAAACATAACTCAACCTTAATTAAATATTGGTATATCCAATAATAGCAAGCATAATTAGTTGAATGTCAGATTAAGTTTACCTATATAATAAAATAAAATTGGAATTTACAGGTAGAATTTATTCCTTTGTAACAGTGTGTAATAAAATAAAAACTTCTTTCTCTACGGTGTTAATATATATAATTAACAGTGTGATTTGTGCATAAATAGTTTTGCAGGACGTGAATGTAAAAAATTCTGCTCCAAACATTAGTTGCTCTGCAGAGACTTTGATTATTTTTTTACGTACGTCTCCATTTTGAGTACTTTCTGCTTTATAGGATTTTGATAGAACCTCGTGCAGCAATAATATTTTTAAGTGGTTTTCTGGTCTAGAAATTTCAAAAAATTGATTTTTTTTACTGCATTTTCCGATACTTTATACTGTGCAGTTGTTAAGAAATGATCTGGCTATGGTTGGAACGACCAAAAATGAAACACTTTTCAAAAATTTAAAAAATTTTTTATGTACTTTTAAGTGCCAGAAAGAGTTGATTTCTATTAACTTCTTTAAAATGGCTGCTATTTAGTGAAAAAGGACATTTTTTATATATTTTTTATTTTAATTATAGTTGCAGTAATACAGAATCATTAATTTTTTACTTCATCTGTATCAGACTAAAAAGAAGCGTGATCGAACAACATCTGTCCAACAGTACTTGGTGTGCATTGCCATCATCACTATCGTTTTTATATGTTAATTTATAATTATTTTGGTTAAAAAAATTTAAATTGCACTTGAAGCATGACAAAATAAGACTAAATCATTATATTACTCGTTCTTTCATTTAACTTAGAAAAAATACTAAACATTAGTCAAGACCAGACCAGAAAACAACCGTAATCTATAATTTTTTTTTAAACATTAAAAACCATTTTTGTTAACATTTTAATTCTTATATTGAATATTTGTGTTTTTACAGAATTTAAAGTAATGAATTTTAAAAATATTTCTTCAAATCTGAATCAGATGCTACAAAATTAGTTTTCTCATTTTTTTAATGTAAATTTTGCTCAACTATTTTTTTATTTATTTATTAAAACAAACATTTTTATTAGTGTAAAGTTCTAAACTTTTGTTAATTTAACTTTCTTTTTTTTCCAGATTATTCCAGAAATTTGAATCGTTGGCTCAAGATGTGTCATCAATAGCTTTTAATATGACTCAAAAAGTATTTGAGATACAAAATAATGAAAGAAAACACTTCATAGAAGAATTGAAAAGGAAATACTATGAAGAGGCTTCTGAACGCCGAATTTGGCTAAGACTCATTGAACAAATGACGCATGAAAAGTAATCCATTTCTTACATCAATTAGTTTTTAATAGTATATTGTTAGCAATTGTTAAAGTAATGTAGTATATTGATAGTATTAAAAAAAATTCGAAAGTATCATTGACTATTGGGTGTACAAATAAGTTCCCACCATTCGTCACAAGATGGCACTACCAGAGGGTTATGTAGAAATTGACAGGTGTTAAACATCTTATTGTGAGTTTGGTCATCTGGTAACAACATAGCCTTAAAGATTTGGTGATTCCGTATTTGCATTCTTTAATTGTTTTTGTAGTGAGTGGGGTTTCAGAAGTTTAAAAATGGTGAGTTTGACGTGGAAGACAAAGAACGCAGTGGAAGGTCGAAATTATAGCAAGCAATTTCACATCGTTTAAAATTGTCGGAAATGATCCAAAGGCAAGGAAGTTGGGGTACTGAAACTGAAGCCAAAAGACATGGAATGTCGTTTTTGAAGGAAAATTGATTTTGCTATTTAGAAACACTTCAATGGGAAGTCCTACCCCACCCGTCGTATTCGCCAAACCTTGCCTCTTCAGATTATCAGCTATTCCAGTTGATGGCACATGGTCAGTCTGAGCAGAAATTTACATCATTTGAAGAAACCAAGGAATGAGTTGATTCTTGGATATCCTCGAATTAACAAGAGTTCTTCCGACGTTGTAGCCGGCTCTCAGAAAGATGGGGAAAAGTAGTGTCTAGTAATGGAGAATACTTTGATTAAAAGATGTTGTATCGTTTTTTTTCACAATAAACTGCTAATTGTTTATAGAAAACGGTGGAAACTTTTTTTTTTTCCAATGCCCACCTGTGTTAACATCCGCCAATTCAGGCATATACATTGCGATTTTGTTGGCCTCTCTTTCAGGGGCACCATAGTAGGTGGGCCTACGTCGCTCCCACAGTGAGAACAGATAGTACAGAGAAGGAAGGAACATCCATGCCTTGCCCGGGATTCGAACCCAAAACCTTTCTGGTGCAAGGACAGTTCCCTGCCCCCTACACAGGCCGGTCGTCGAAAACTTATTTGTACACATAAATAAATACCAATCTTTAAAACCTACATTGTTTTAAATAAGTGAAGTTTTAAGTTTTTTAAATTAA
The DNA here is from genome assembly GCF_043381705.1 of Parasteatoda tepidariorum. NCBI lineage: Eukaryota > Metazoa > Arthropoda > Arachnida > Araneae > Theridiidae > Parasteatoda > Parasteatoda tepidariorum. Next base: position 5,719,729 of record NC_092204.1, read on the forward strand.
GGACATTTTGTATTAAAGAATAGTAAAGCTATTGTAATCTTATTACAATGGCTATTCAAAAATTAACTTATAAATTAGTAGGGCACTGCCTGTGATGTCCTGCCCTGTTTATGTCTCAAGTTGTGTCAGTGTTCGATCAATGGTTCTACGATTAGTTTTTCAGGATGACCAGCGAACAAGAAACTTTTGTCAATCTTATTAAAATCAGATTAAGGAAAGGAAATTAAGTTAGAAGAATATTATATCTCCAGAGAACAAGTTTATGTCAATCTGATTAAAATCAGGTTAAGGCCAGAGAATTAAATTAGTGGAATAATTTATAGTCACTCCTCTATTTAAAGAAGACGCTAAATCCTGATAATAAGTTTGTTATGTGGAAAATTCGTTAAATAGAAAATAGCCTTTTCAAATACTTAAACAACACAGAGCAGGTTTTTAATTCATAAACACTATCTATAATTAAAATAGAAATTGATACACCTTTATCTTGTAAACTAGTATCTACTATTTATTTTATAAATCTTAGCCATAAAAAAAATCTGCATAGAAAACAAGAAAAGAGCAAAACATAATCCAATCTTACACTATCATGCTACATACATTTTCACCTGAAAAAGCTAAATTTATGTATGAAATTATAGCTACGTTTATTATAAAAGAAATTTTAAACATACATTACCACATGTGTTCTTAAGTTTAATTGCTACTAATAAAATCCGTTAATTTTGTCTGAGTTTTCAGTTTGAAATGCAAGCAAAAAGGGAAACGGATTTTTACTGCTTTCTCTAAAAATTAGGTGGCTTTGAAAATCAATTCAAGGTCATTTGCCCCATCAAATACGTTAACAAGCTTGAAATGTTCAGAAATATTTTGGAAAATAGGGAAAGTGGATCTCAAAAAAAAGCTCGTTAAATAGAAAATTTACTTTGCTATTTGGAGATTATATGTATTACGAAGAAATTTCCAAAATGTTCTTGGTTCCTTGAAAAACTGCGATCCGACTGAAGTTCAACTGTATTTCCAGAGAACATGGAGAATTTCTGTCACTCTCATTAAAATCGAGTTAATACCCGAGACTTTTTTTTTTTAAATAACCAAAAATTAAAGGAAGTTTGTTTAAAGTATTATCTATTATGAATTACAAAGTTTTGCTTCATCTCTTAGGGCTGTATGGTATCAAAATGATCTCTATCCAAATTCATGGGAATTGGACCCGACTGAAGGACCCTCTCGTGTCAGAAGAAGATTCAAGCGATGCTTCCTGAATCTGGATTCAAGATTCCTGAGGGTGGATACTCAAAGTATTTATTCTTATTTATTTACTCAATTTAGAATAATAAATTTTTAGTAACTTATATTTTGATGTAATTAGTGATATCATTTACCATTTTCAGCAAAATTGAATAGAGATTTGCCATTTGTGAATTTGCTTGTGAATCGAAATGAATTTCCAGATTCTGCTGCTGTTTTGCATCGATTACACAGTCATGAACAAATACAGTTAGTAGAACTATGTTAATTTTAGTTTTTAGTTGTTCTTTTTTTTCTTCAATTCCTACTATTAGTTCTCATTTTGCCTATATTTTGTTCAAATTTTCAATCGTTAATAAAATACTCTTTTTCCATCCACTCAAGTTCAAATATATTTTTTTAAACTTGTAGTGGATTACACTTATTGTTAATGCAATTTTTTCAGATATTAATTCATTAATTAAATTGAATTATTTTAGTTTTATATGGGAGAAATTTTTTTTATTATTTAATAAAAAGTAACTAAAATGAAAATTTTCTTTGTTGATCTAAGAAAGAATTGACTTTTAAAAAAAATTATATTACTTGTTTATTTTTAATAGCTATTTATTTATAAAAGGGATTATATATTTATTTGTAATATATATTTATTTAAGGGATAAATTACTCAAGTAGTTTAACAAAAAAAAAATTATTTAAATGATACCTTGAAATGGTTTAACAAGCTTATGAGCTAGAAAAATGTCTGTACTCATGACAAACCTTAAAGCATTTTATTATAGGAAATATTTTCTTTCAAGTTCTTTAAGCATTGATTATGAAAGAAATTATGGACTATGTCAATCTTCATCTATCATAAGTTACCCCAAGATAAAATAGAGTTATTAGTGAATTGCTACAATTTTATCCCCCTTAGAATTTTATCTATGATAGAATGTAATGAATACCACTAGTTGATTCATTGCTTTCTTTGCGAAAGACCGAGAGAGCTGTGTAAGTTCACCCGATTTTGAGCGCTGGTGGTGAGAGCTGTATTAAGTTCGTTGCGCTTTAATCTCTCTTATATACTAGCTTGATATTGATTGCTTGATATTTAATAATTGTTATGGTAGTTACTCCACACATTCAATCATAAGAGTTTGTGGGAAATTATTAATTGCTTTATTCTTTTTTTTAAAGGTATACCTCCCCATGTAAGATAGTGACAGCTTTTGATGAAGCTAAGGTAGAAGTGCTAGTAGGTGTGTTATTTTATTTTCTTCTCTCTGACAATAATTATTATGACTATCTAAATTATGACCATTTATTCACTTTGTAAACTTTTTTTATACTTTTATTTTTTTTCTTACTACTTTTAAAAATTTCAGCACTTTTAAGTTGTTTTATGAGATAACTCAATGATATTTAGAGACAAGATTTTTAAAAAAGCATAAAGTAAGGGGATTTTAATATTTTAAATGCATTAAGAAAATATTATGTTTAGTTATGTAAAAAAATTCTGATTTGTCATCGGAAAAAACTTTTAATTCATCTTCTGATGATTTTATTTACAAACAATTAAAATCAAAATTCAATTATCTCGGATTTTTTAAATACTAGTGGGCTGTGCCCCCTGCTCGCTAACGCTCGCTAACGCTCGCCAACCCCCATAAATTGCTACACAATCTTATAAGGTTTGCTTCGCAAACCAAGCTCGCTTCGCTCGCTACTAATTTAGGTACATTGCAAATGCACAAAATTCTAAGAATTCAAAACAATCATTCAAATCCATATAACAACTTTTTTTTAAAGAAAAATTACATCTTTTTAGTAAATACTAAGTCATTAAAATAAATTTGAATTCAAATAAATGACATGTAATTCGTTAAACCTATTAGAAATGTGC
>NC_092204.1:5722967-5790272 GCF_043381705.1 Parasteatoda tepidariorum
ATTTTTCTTCAAATGTTTAAGGGAAGATTTATTAACTAAACAATAAAATTACAGCATCGCAGTTCCAAAAAACAAATCTCACACTCACTCAAAAAAAAATTTACATTCTAATTAGTCACCATAGCAACCTAGAAACTCTTCTCGCTACCATCTATAAACTGATATATAATAAATAAATTATTTAACAAAAAATACGACGCGCATAAGCACATACTATTTTACACTCTGGTTATTTCAGTTTCCGTTTTTAGAAGCGCTATTAGTTGAGCCACCTAAACTAACTTTGGCATGTGACATTTTTAGCTGCAATCATTGGTTGATTTTCTAGCGTTGCCATTCGGGGAGTTGTAATGAGGCTTTTTTTTATCGCCGTGTAAGAGAAATATATATATAGATTATGAATTTAGGGACGATGTAATAATTTACTTCTGGCAAAATATTTAGCTTCAATACTCATTGTATTTAAATTTCAAAATCATTTTAATTGTTTTTTTAATCATTTCATTGAAAAAAGTCTAAACCAAAGTAACAATAATAATTAACTTTTTAGGGGCCATTCACTAATTTACATTTGTAATATGTATTTTTATTAGAGTTTTCTTAGTTTGTTTAATTCTCAACACATCTTTATAAATTCGGCATGATCAATAATAGTAATCTTGTTAATGTTTTATTGAATATACTTTTATCAATAACTTTTATTTAAATCTAAAAGATGCACTCAGTAAACTTTTTAAATAATAGCTAAATTTATTAAAATTTTGAATTAATTTTTTTTGCATAATTAAATAAAGTAATTATTAATTGAAAGATGGAATGAGCCACTCAATATTGAATATCTTTGAAATTATGTATTAATTATTTTTATAATGGCTAATCTAATCAAGAAAGAGTTCTTTGTCAAAAGCTAGTTATTTTATCATGATCATGTTAAGTCTGGAAAAATTTTATTTCTGGCGCATATCCTAATTACAGGGTTGTGATTTGGATGTCAAAACTGGTTTTTGACTTGACACATCAAAAGCCTGTTGAAAAGTGTAAAAATCAGACAAAAACTGTCAAAAACCTTGGTGAAGTTTCTTTACTAAAGTTGGGGAAAATTTATTAGACATTAAATCATGCACAATGCTTGCATTATATACTATAATTAAAATTTATTATTATGTATCATTATAAAAAATATAGCTAAAATAATTCAATTGTCAATTGATTTTTCTAAAAACATGGTACTCTTAATATATTACAAGTAATAACTATGAGTTTTTAATTATTATCAATCTTAATGTTGATTTTAAATATTTTATGCTGCAATTTAGACAGATTTTTTTACATTAAGTAAAACTAAAGTGGTTGCCAATAATTGTCTGATCTCAACTTATCAGAAAAATATTTTTTTTTTAATTCTTAATGTTTGTTATTATATTACTTATGTGCAAGTATTTATAATTTACAAAAAAATATAAATGTTTGTTTGAGTGAGTTAGTAACTTAATCAATTCAAGGATTTAATTAAGTTGCTATCAATATTTAGTACAGTTATTAGAATAAATTTCCTAATTACGTGTTACTTTATTTGTTATAATAGTTTAGTAGGTTAACATTCTAGTCTATACATCTGAGCATCAATCGATGATTTTTATTTATAATTATCTAATATTTTATACACCAAAATTTGGGTTTTTGTCTGTTATTTTCGAAACAAAGAGTTTAATGTTAAAATAATTCAAGAACATAATTCATGGAACACTTATAATTTTGCGTGTATGTTAATTTAAAAATACATCACATTTATAATAGCTAATAATTATCCTTATGCCGAAATTTTGGGTTTTTGACAATTGCCGAAAACTATGTATGTCAAGAGGCTTTTTTTTTACATGATTGTTAAAACCATCAATTTTCAAAAATTTTACCATCCCTGTTTTATTATAATATTTTGCTTGAATAAGTGCTTTAAAATATTCTTTGAGTGCTTGAAAATATTCTTTGAGTGCTTGAAAAATGCTTGAAAGGTGCTTATTTTTTGTTGAAAAATTATTTATCTCCTAAGTAGGTCCAACCAAGTTAAATATTGTATGTTCGCTTAGGTAAGTTCCACCCAAAAAGAAACCACCCATGTTTTGGATTTGAAAACTCATGTGATTTGTCTGTTATTGAAAAACTATTGAATTTTAGTGTTTTTAACTGTCTAAATCTTCATTTAAAGTCAATTATTTAATGAAAGGAATATTTTGAGAATTATTAAGAGCTAATTGACAATTTTTTCCTTATGTAGGTGCTTATCATATTCATCTTATTGGGGAGGAAACATCTTCTTATGTAAGTCCATTTATATATTTTGTTATTACATTTGCTTGTCCATTTTCTTTATTTTATGTGAAATTCACTTTTTGATTAAAAATAGTATTTTTAAATGCTGTTTTTGTTTTTATATGGTAACAAAAGTTTGCTTCTTTGTAGGGTAAAATAAGCCAAATATCTGAAAGTTGGCCCTTTGAGACTATCAAAGAAATAGTTCCACGACGATATGAACTTCAAAATAATGCATTTGAAATATTTTTGACTAATGGGCTAACTTATCTAATAGCTTTTGAATCAGAAAAGGTATGTTATTAAGCACATGTTCATTTCAATTCATGTATGTTCATATGTTTTTTTGGTCCTAGCTGCTGTGCTTTACAGATTACAGTGCTGATTGTATTCCTAGTGTACCCTGGAATTCTGGGTTGTTTGTAACATTCCTTTAGTTCTAGGAGCACAGCATGTGATTTTTTCACAGAATTCCTCAAATCAAAATTTATAATCCTCCGATATTTTTGGCGCAATCTAAAACTCGAAATAAGAATTAGTTTTACAATTTAAATTTTTAAACCTTCACTAAATCGTGTTTAGACGTTTTCGTACATGAGGCTCTTACGTTGTTGTGATTTATTTTATTTATTGTTTCTTGGTCGTTTTTTATATTTAAAACTACGCTGGAATCCGCTAATATCACCCTCCATGTTCACTCGATTTAAAAATTGTGCATCTCGATTCGTATTCACGTGATTTAAAAATCCAACATCGCAATTTGCATGTTTTTGAAATCAATATCACGGTTCGCTTTCATGCAATTTTAAAACCCAATGTCGCAATTTGTATTCAAAGGATCTAAAAATCATACATCGCAATTTGTATTTATGTGATTCAGAAATCCAATATTGCGATTTGTAATTTCACGTTCCTCAATCCAATATCATGATTAATGTTTACACGAGTTTAAATCCAAATGTCGCAATTCTTGTAAGAACTAAATCTGGATCAAAGAATGTAAATCTTTGTTCAAAAGAATTTAATATGAATAGTATATAAATTTATATCTTGCTATCGAGTTTTTGCACATAAAATTTTCAGGGTTTTTCACTTTGTGTCACAATCACCCCTGAGATTATCTATGGTCTATACTGGGTTAGTAGCTGTCCATAAATGATATAATTTTTTTTAACTCTCCACGCACGGCTCTTATATTTGTTATTGAACAGCCGACCCAATTTTGTTAATGTATATAGTACTTAAAAAAACTCTTTGAGTTCTTAAAAAGTACTTAAAAGGTGCTTATTTTTTGTTGAAAGATTTTGCTATGCACCCTGTAGTATGAAATCTAGAGTTAATGCTATAAACTTTTCCGAGTGCTTTTAAGTTTTATTAATTCTCATCTCTTTATTTAATTTCTATAAAAAATGACTATTAAGTATTAGAAATTAAGATTTTTTTCTGATTTATAATTGTTGTGTTTCAGGAATATCATCACATTTGGAAACAATTGGAAAGTCATGACCTGCCTTGTAAATCTAATGTTGACGTATCCATTCTGACTCAGTTATGGAGAGAGAGGGCTCTCACCAATTTTGAATACCTCACCCAATTAAATAAACTGTCTGGACGTTCTTTTAATGACCTTATGCAGTATCCTGTATTTCCTTTTGTGTTATCTGACTATGGCAGCTCATATCTGGACTTGTGCAATCCTTCAGTGTATAGGTAATTTTATGATGAATCCTTCAATCAATCATAAATCTCTTCTTTAATGTTTTAATTCAATAATAATATTAAAAAAGGTTATGAAATTATTTACAACCCCTGTAGTAGATGTTAGGGTTTAAAAGATAAAGAACATGGTGCATAGCGTTTTTAAAAAATGCTTATAGGTGCTTGTTTTTTTCATAAAAAAAAACCCTGAAAGGTGCTTTTTTCATTGAGTGTTTTTAAAAAGTACTTAATTTTCCCTTTTTGAAACTTAGATTTTTATTGAATGTCGATTCTCGTCACATATTATGCAAAATGTATGTATTTCGCATTGTTCTACTCAACGTTTTCACAATTCATTCAACCACAATCTATTTCGGCTTACCGTCGATCCATAGCGTATGAAAGCGCCAATGATTTTACATGTTTGATGTAATACTTGCGAGGCCGCATGTGTGTCTACTGAGCTGGGTTCGGTGGGATTCTTGATCTCATGTGGAGCTCTGCATTTTGCAAGATATTCTCCATTTCAGTCTTCCTTTTCTATCTTCTGAAATCGAACTAAAAAATATCTTAATCTTTTTATGGTGGCTTATATAATCAAGAAAAGTGTTCTTTGTTGAAAAATAGTCATTTTATCATGATCATGTAAAGTCTGAAAATAACTTTGAATTTTGTTAATGCACATGGTGCTTTAAAGGTGCTTATTTTTTGCTGATAGATTTGACTATGCACCCTGAGGAAGTATTTTATTTTTGTATTGCTAAATTTAAAAGACTCTTTTTCCCTTTAAAATTTATTAAATATCTAAAAGTAATAAATATACAATTAAGAAAAATCTGTGTTTTCAGTGGTGTAAATTTCTTTTTATTTTTCCCTTTTTTATCAGATTTCAAGAGTTAAAAAGCATAAATCAATTGAAAACAAATCAGGAGTTTTTCTGATTGTTAAAAATAATAATAAACTTATTTCTCCCTCCCTCTATTACCCGTAAAAAATCTGTAAGATATTAAAAAAACTCATGCATTTTAGGGCAGCATCATATTACCCCCTTTTAAGGAGTAGTTTGGTCTAAAAGAAGATATTAATTAATAAAAAATAATAAAAAAATTACGAGCAAGAATATGGCAAAATATTAAAAAAATATATATTGCATGTTAAAGATTTGATAACAAAAACGTTATATTTGGCTTTATATCCATTTAGCTCATTAGTATGTTCCGTCTTTAAGTATGTCAACCTTTGATTTCTAGTCAAGCTTATTAACACCTCTTTGTACTTTCTATTAAATAATAATCTAAAATCAATTAATAAAATAAATGTTTGTATTGTCTAAACTTTTTTCAGATTTCATCGTATGTGAGTTGGTGCAAATATTTTGCTAATATTATTCAGTTTATTTACCTTTACAGCACGCTTTCAGTTACCTTTTTTAGATTTCCTGATCAAATATCTTTCATTTTTAGAAATCTAGAGAAGCCTGTTGCCGTTCAGCATAAGTATAGAGAAAAATTTTACATGGATACATACGAAGTAATGTTTTAATCATTTTAAAATTTTATTTTAATTTACAATTTCATAATTAAGATTGTTTTATAATATTATTGTTTAAACATGTTCACTATTTTGGGCAATATTAATGTTTCTTTTATATTGCTCAAAATAGTTTGATTGGTAGCCACTTCCAATCAGACAAAATAGTCTGATTGGTATTTAAGCATAAAAATATCTAAGTCAGATATTTGTTAGAAAATGAAGGGCATAATAAATTACTATATCAGGGATGATACTTTTTCGCTTTTATCTCTCAAATTTCAGCCTCTTTATCAAAAACTCTGATTCTCTAAAAGTTTCATTTTTTTCATAAATATTCAGCTTTTCTGAAAATTCAGTCATTGAAATCAGATTATATTTAATTCTGATTTCGAAAGATAAGCAGAAAAATTCAAACTATGTAGCTGCCAATTCTTCCACATTTTTTCTTATTTTACCTATTTTCTCCACCTTTACACGCGGAAAATAAGATTTTCCGTATTTATTACCACCCGCCAGATAGCTCATATTTTCATAATTCAAACGTCACTGCTTCCTGTTTGCTGCTTCAAAACCAAAAGAAATATTAAAAAAAAAAAAATAGTGGTGGATTTGGGGTGAAAATATTTATTTGGTCATTGATTAATTTATCTTGTAAATTTCTAATTATTATGGCTAAACAAAAACAATACAAACAAGCCTTTAATCCCAAGTCCAGAATCTGCTAATATCTCAGTTCTTATTCACGCGATTTTAATGTCAAACATTGCGATTCTCATTAGTGCGATTTATATATTGTACATTGCGATTCTTATTTTTGAGATTTAAAAATCTGATATTGCGATTGATATTTACGCGTTTCTGAAACCCTATGTAGCGATTTGTATTCTCGAGTGTTTAAAACTCAATCTCATAATTTGTTTATGTAGTTGTAATATCAAACATCGATTTTTCTATTTATACTTGTTTTAGAAATTAGACATTGGGATCATATATTTATTCTTGGATTTCCTCTTTTTCACTTTCTAACTACTCTCATCCCTGCTATATAGTAGGTGGGAAAAAAGCTAACCTTAAAAAATTACATGTATTATGTTGCAACAATTAAGCAAAGTGAATCCAGTTAAAGGTCTAATTGACTCATAAACATCTGATTTTATGTACATAAATTAGTTTTGGTGTTGAAAAGCAAATAAATATTATTTGAGTGCTTAAAAAGTGCTTATTTTTAGTTGAAAGATTTGGCTATGCACACTGGGTAAATATTAATTTGAAATGTGCAAAGTGTCTATTTTTAATAAGTATGTGGAGAGAGTAATTATCAACAATGTCAACTCTCATCTATGAAAAGGTACCTCAACATAAGATCGATTTAACATGTCTTTTTGTAGTGGTAGGTAGACACACTACAGTACCTCCCACCAGAATTATATCTGTGATATAATTCGATGAATGGAGTTGATTCATCATCTAAACGAGTTAACATGTCTTATATACTAGTGAATTGGAATTGTATTTGTGTAGTGGTAACTACAAGTATGTTTTTATTTCAGCTGCTGAAAGAACAAGCAAGTTGTTCATCTTCAACTGAGTTTGAACTACCCATATCAGGTCCATATCATTATGGCTCCCACTACAGTAACAGTGGAACTGTGCTTCATTTCCTAATAAGGATATTACCATTTACTTACAGCTTTATCAAGTACCAGGGTAACTATTAAAATGTTGATTTTTATGTTGAATTCTATCAAACTGTTCTTTAGAATTTTGACTAATTTTTGAAAAAAAATGGAAAGATTTATCACTAATCCTTTTGGCAGAATTTTTTCGAGCTTTCTGCAACAAACTTCCCTAGCATTAATATCTCTCTTTTAAGATACTTTTAATTATAACAATTACTAATTTAAAGTGACAGAGACATTGTGTGTACAAACAAAAACGTTGTTTGAACTGTCATTTTAAGTTATGTTCTATGAATTATTTCAGATAATAATTTCGACATACCTGATCGTACTTTTCACTCCATCGAAACTTCATGGCAGTTAGTGACTAAAGATTCTACCAGTGATGTTAAAGAACTCATACCTGAATTTTTCTTTTTACCAGAATTCTTATGTAATAAAAATGGTAAGATATTCTGTTTGTTACTTTCTGTACAATTATTATTTTTTCAATCTAAGAGAAATTAGCTCTTAAAAACATATTTTTTCTCTCCCTAATATTTGAATTTACATTGAATACCTGACTAGTGCATTTTTGTGATTGAGGCACAGTCACATACAAACAATTCAGTTGTGTTTGGGTTAAATTATTTAATGTGGCACTATTGTAACATAATTCTCACTATGTATCAAAATAATCCATCATACACGCTGTATTCTCTAATTTTCAAAGCCTTTTTTTTTTACCTGTAAGTTGCGAATAACAGGGTGTGAAGCATTTTTAGAAAGTGCTTGAAGGTGCTTATTTTTGATTTACGTTTTTTAAAGATCTATAAAGGTGCTTTTTTAATTTGGAATTTGTAAAAAGAGCTTAATTTTCTATGTTTTAAAAAGAGATTTTTTCTTTGCTGTGTCCATTGTCTTTCTAACTTACAAAAAATGCATGATTTTCTCAATTTTCTCTACCATATTTATCAGAAACTAGTTATTTTATCACGATTAAGTAAAGTTTCTGAAAATATTTCTAAATTTTAATGATTTTATGCTTTTAAATTAAGAACTTTAAACTATAGAGAAGAAGAAAAAAATTGTTACTGCACAGGTCCTAATTATGAATTTATTTTTTTGGAAAGTGATTGAAAATAATTTTTAAGTGCTCAAAAAGTGCTTATTTTTTGTTGAAAAATTTGGCTACGCACCCTGAAGTTGCAAATAATTACTGGTAAAAACTGGTAATAATTTAGAAATAAATTGCAGTATTTTTATATAATTTGCAATTTCATTTTAATGTGTGTTTTTTAATATCTTGCTGGCATTATTTTAATACTTTCAATTATGCATATTTCAAGGTAAAACATATTTCTGATTACGTAGATTTTGACTTTGGTGTTCGCCAGTCTGGTATTCGTGTAAATGATGTGCTCCTTCCTCCGTGGTGCAAACAGAATCCACGTCTTTTTGTCCTTATACACAGACAGGTTTTGGAATCTGAAAATGTAACGAGGAGCATTCACAACTGGATTGATCTGGTATTTGGCTGTAAACAGACCGGTGAAGCTGCATTCAGTGCTATTAATGTATTTCATCCAGCTGTAAGTAGTGTTTTAATGATTGCTATTTCTATCCCATAAGTGACCTTATATATTTTGTAGCTTTTTTAAAAAGTGCTTGTTTTCGTTTTTTAAAAGCCCTTGAAGGTGCTTTTTTATTGGGTGTTTTTAAAAACTGCTTTATTTTCCCTTTTCGAAAATAAGATTTTTGTTTTCTTTTATCACGTCGATTTTCACCACGTATTACGCAAAAACAAGGTTTTCGCATTGTTCTATTCAACGTTTTCACAAATCATTCAAACACAATGCATTTCGGCATTCCGTAGCATATAAAAGTGCCAATCATTTTACATGTTTGATGAAATACTTGCCAGTCCGCTTGTGCTTCTATTGAGCTGGGTTCGGTGAGATTCTTGCACTCTCATGTGGCACTCTGCTGCATTTTGCTAAATATTCTCAATTTCAAGCTTCATTTTCCACCCTCTGATATTGAACCGAAAAATCTCTTGATCATTTTTTAATGGCTAATGTAATCAATAAAAGAGTTCTTTCTCAGAAACTAGTAATTTTATCATGTTAAGTCTTTGAAAATTATTTTGTATTTTGTTAATGTATATAGTGCTTAAAAATATTTTTGAGTGTTTAAAATGTGCTTATTTTTTGTTTGAAGATTTGGCTGTGCACCCTGTGGAACTAACAAGTAACTGCCTGAATTCACATTTTAAGTGAATTGAATAAGCGAATAGCCACTATATGAAAAAATATGTAAAAAGAAAGATTATTATTTTATGTGACAGATTTTTTGTAAGGAAATTTTGATATCAAACAATGTACCATGCATAAAAAAAATAACGGGACACCCTGAATAACTTTTGTTTTAATGATTAGATTTTCACGTACTGAAACTCTCTTAATGGTTCAAGGGGGTGACCTCAAATATGCTAATTAATTCATTAATGCAGACAATATTTAACACTAGGACAATTAAAGTATTCATTTGGACTGCAAACCAACTTCAAGATGTGCTAAATCCTCAAGGAAGCTTAATCTTACTTGACTTTCCAGCTTACTTGACTTTCGTAACTTTTAGCGATCTTTAAAAGCATTAAATATTTTAATATAGTATACCAATGAATATTTCAATGTATAAAGAGCACATAAACTGACAATTTACCTGGAATGAACATTTGCGATCAAAATGACTGCTATGGAAATCAGAATAAACATACCCTTTTTTTCTCGATGGATTTGGATTTTCTACCCTCAAAAAACAGGGTAGCAGCAATCTGGGAAATATAATTTCAATAGTTTGGTCAGGAGAGTGGTTCAAAGTTTTGATCCCTTAATATTAATTTGACTACTTGCAAATTTTGCTTAATCTCAAAAATTTTTCAGTGAATTGAAAGACTGTTGCACAATTAATAGCAAAATTTGTGTTTATGCAATTTAACATTACTAGATTTTTCTCTTGAACCTTCTAATTTTGTTGTAAAAGGAGGGGCTACTGAGGCTCAGGTGCCTATATTCTTTAGGTACGTCTGAAGTTTATAAAAATAAAATTGATTTTTGAGATTTTTTTAAAAAATTATTAAATAATTTTAAGTGCAATTTCCTACAATTTTTCTTTAAAAATCATTAAACGTTTTGTGTTTTAAACGTAAAATTCGAAAAATAAACTAATTATGTATGTGTCCTTTACCCAATATCCTAATTTTTTCTACTTTCTTTATTTGCTTTAAGTCACAAGTTCTTGGATTTTTCTAAATAATTTTCTGTATTAATCTTCAAATCCCTTACAATTTCCTAAGGTCACCAGTGACAAAAATATAACAAATTTAGTAGTGATACCTGAGGCTGCTTTTCCGACAATTCTTCTTGTTAGTGGTACTCAGTCCTACGGGAGCTTATCTTCTTCTCAGATTTATATGTTTTTTGCATGATTAAAGTATTGGGTTGTTCGGAAAGTAATCTCGTTTTTTTTTTGGGAGGGGGGGGGGAATGAAAGACAATTTTCGTATAGTGAATAAATATTTTATTAAATTATATATTGGCCATTCTATTCCAACTCCTTTTGCCATTTTTCTGGTGAAGTAGCGTGATTCTACGCTCATAAAATTTTTGATTTTCGCTGGCAAGAAACTGATCCAGGTGATTTTTGACCTCTTCATTTGAAGTAAAGATTTTGCAGTCCGAAAACTTTCGCAGTGACCGGAAAAAATAATAATCCAAAAGCGCCAGATCTGGAGAATATGGTGGGTGTGGTAGTGTATCCCATTAAATCTGTAAAAGCTTTTGGCGAGTGAACAAACTTGTATGAGGTCTCACATTATCTTGTTGGAACATTATACCTTTTCTGTTGATTAATTCTGGCCTTTTCTGTTGAAGTGCATCATTCAGTTTGTCCAGCTGGCGACAGTAGACTTCTGAATTAATTGTTGTGTTACCCGGTAGAAGCTCCCAAAAAAAACTTATTCCTTTAAAATCCCACCAAACAGACAGCATCACCTTTTTTTTATTGTATACTTTCAAAATGCTTTGAGCCGGTTCATCTTTTTTGCTCCATGATCTCTTGCATTTGACATTGTTATAGCCAACCCATTTTTCATCCCAGTAATGATGCATTTAAAAAATAGATCATCTTCGTGTGACTTTCGATAAGCGATTTACAGGCATCAACTCAACGACACAAATTTCTCTCTGTGAGAACATGGGGAACCCATATATCGAGCTTCGAGATTAAATTCAGGCCTTTCAAGTGGCCACAAACTGTTGAATTCGATAAATTTAACCTCTCACCAATCTCACGTGCTGTTATTCGCCGATTTGCATCAACTAATGCCTTTATCAGCTTCAACCAGCCTTCCAAAACGTGGTGCATCTTCGACGTCAAAATTGCCTGATCGAAATTTTGCAAACCAGTTCTGGCACTGGCGTGCTGTCAACACATCTCCTCCATACACGTCGGTTAATTTCTTTCTGTTATGAACAGCATTTTTACCTTTTCTATAGTAAAAAAGTAAAATATGACAAATATGCTGCTTATTGCTTTCCATATTTATCCCGTTCGCTGCCACCGACGCACTAGCGTGTCAGAGCGGCACCTCCTGGTATGCCGACGAGGCGCTAGTGCGGCGATCGACTATGATAAGTTATATGCTCTGTGTTTAGTGTTACTTTGGGAGTTGAACGGAGAGGTTGTTTCGGCACATTAGTGAAGCATTATTTTTTTATTTTTTGTGGTTGGTTTTCAAAATTTTTGTTTGAATTTTTTTATGTGCGTGACTGCCAATATCTGTATATTGTGCTTATTATTTGTAAATATTTTCAGTATTGTTTCATAACTTGATATACATATACTTGAACTACATATACTTGAATGGTATTCTGTTTTATTTCTTTTAAGCTGCTATTTTATGCAATATGACAGTAATTTCTGAGAATATTGATCAGAGGCGCTGGAGCGTTAGTGGTACTCACAATGACAAGTTGAGTCTGTGTGCCACTGACGCTCCAGAGCGTCAGAAAAAATACGCTCTCTAAACAGGAAAATAAAATGCTTCTTCGTTTTTCTGGTTTTCCTAGTAAAATAAGGAACATTTATACCATTAAAACCCTGTTTTGTCATCCGGCTTCAGAGGATGGAAATATCATTTTTAGTGGCAGTGAATGTGTTAAAAGGACACCAACCAAAAGCTACTGCATAGAATTAATTGAACTTTTTCACACACAAACCTTGCTAAATCAGCTCTCAAAACATATAATGATAATGCGGCTTAAGTGTGAAGTTGGGTTCAAAAAAATGCATTTAAATCCTCTGTCGAAAAAACGAAATTACTTTCTGAACAACCCAATAGAATAAACTAAACTAATCCGTGAATTTTTTTTTGTGTGTGTGTCTTTGATTAATTTTAGAAATGTCCGTAAAAATGGATTATGAGCACAAACTGGTTGAAATTTCATCACGTTATTGCATATTTACGTACCTGCCAAGTCCTCCAAGTTTTTTAACGAAGACTCTTGTATTTTACGACTATCTCCTGTTTACCTACATATTATGATATTTCTCCTTATTTGTTGAAGAATTTTTTTTAAAAGAAAAATGGCGATAAAATATCCGTTGATGGCAAAAATACTTCTCTTATTCCTCAACAGATGGTGCTACTGCCAATACTGCAGTACGTTGAGCATATAATTATAAATAATAGTTTAAAAAAATCTTTTTTAGATTAAGATTTCTATACATATTTTTTGCTTCACTAAATGTAGGTGCTTATATTATTTCCAATTTTGTGTTTCTCTTTTTGACTTACATGATGTATCAAAACATTACTCGTAGCCTAAAAAAAAGTCGCTAGTAAAATCTCTGTTATTTTATTAACAATTTTGTAACAGATATTAATGTTCCTTTTCCTGACAGACATATTATGGCCTTGACATCAACCAATGGAAAGATCCAATTACGAAGCAGGCTGTTCAAGTGATGATAAAAACANACTCGTAGCCTGAAAAATGTCGCTAGTAAAATCTCCGTTATTTTATTTCTCCAGTGTTGGCAGGTATGTATTCATATGAAATTTTATTTTATTAACAATTTTGTAACAGATATTAATGTTCCTTTTCCTGACAGACATATTATGGCCTTGACATCAACCAATGGAAGGATCCAATTACGAAGCAGGCTGTTCAAGTGATGATAAAAACATTAGGCCAAATGCCTAAACAGCTGTTCACCAGTCCTCATCCTATGGTCTCTATACCGTTTTCAGCTTTCAGTGTGTCAAATGAAATTGCTGAGCCAATGGTGAACTTTTTTCAAATATTTGTTTACTTTTTTTCGATTACTAGAATGTGAATTTTGGTAAAAAAATAAGCATTATTGCTATAAGTTGGTTTTAAGTTAACTAACACTAAACATACCATATGACCATTAAAGAACTTTTGCATCTCTTATGCTCTTATCATCTTATCGTTATGACTTTTTCTAATAATTATGTACAATTAATATTTTGTTATTATTTTTTTTTTTTGTATTTTGTTTGTTTCGAATAATACTTGTATACCTATTTCTACCGCAACTGGTCACTTGACAGGGAGAACAACTTATTGCCTGATTATTCTTCTTACCTAATTATTCAAACCTAATTATTCTCATAATTATAAGAGTTATAGAAATACTAATAATTATAGAAGAAATATGTTTGCTGAAAATGTACAACGGAAACACCCTGTATATGTAAAAAAATGCATTGAGCGATTAATTGAAAATTCTTTCTGTTTCTAATACATAAAAATTGGCAATATACAATTTTGTTTAATTATAATTAAGTTTTTGTTGTTTATTTCCTTCCTAACATCCATATTTCATATATTCAATCAAGAAACATAAAGTCCGGTCAATTGACCGGCTATGGTAGAAAAAGGTATTTCTACTATAATCTGACTTAAGGATTAAGTTTAAGTAAACGATGCAACTTTGTTTAAAACAGAATTATGTATTTTTTATGTAATTATTAACATAATATTAATATTATGTAAATTATGTATTATATTTAATTTTAATCATGTAATACTTAATTTTAACTATGTAATATTTAATTACATATTATTTAATTTTAAAAATATGTAATATTGAATTTAAATTAAGTAATAATTGAATAGCCCCTGAGCAGCTACCAAACGTTCATATTTGTAATTGCATAGAGTTGAAACCTAGAACAAGTAAATCAGTGGGGAGAAAAAAAACTTCTACCCCTTTGTCACAAAAAATATGCAATATTTGTGTAAATTATGTAATATTTGATTTTAAAAATATGTAATGTAGAATTTAAATTATATAATAATTGAAAAGCCCCTGAGCAGCTACCAAATGTTCATATTTCTAATTGCATAGATTTGAAACCTAGAGCAAGTTACCTAAGGAAAAAGGAAACTTTTGCTGTGTCGAGATTTTTTTTTTTCTTTTGAAGAAAAATTTGTATGAAATATTTCTGTTGTAAGTTTGCATGCTTATGAATGTATTTCAGGAGGTTGTTGACACAGTGAATGGTTTGCATTGGGGCAACTATGTGGGTTCACCATCTACTGCAGCCCCAAGTCTTGTGTGGTGTAGAAAACAGAAAGTAGTATTATGCAACCTCTTGCCTCTTCTTGCCAATTACATATTTGGTTTAGGTGAAAATATCTGCCTTATTTTGAATCACAGAAAAAATCCAGGTACTTTCTTTTATTTGCTATTCTTACTTTAAATAACCTATTTGTGCCTTTTTGAAAGAAAAATCAGTTTTTTTTCTCCAAAAAATAAAATAAGTAGTAAGGCATACATGTGTTTCATTATTAGAATTTTAGTAAAAACAAGACAATCTGTAATATATCAATAATTAGAAATGCTTTATATGAATAAAAGATATCCTTAAGTTTTTTTAAATAAAAAATAAAATATTTCTATTTCCTTTCAATCATAGTTAAAACTATAAATAAGTTTGATGAAATTTATTATTTTAACATAATTTATATTATTACAAAATTTATTCTTAAGGATCCAATGTATCAAGTGCCACTTACATCATGTCTGCTGCATTAGTGAGCTGGGGTCACAAAGATAATGTGATTAGAATAAAATTATGCAGAGACCAGCCTGCTATACCATTACTGAAGGAAAACAGCCTCGATCCTGTAAGTAATGTTATACACTTGTGTTTACACAAAAGTAACACAGGTTACACTTAAAAGTAGTCTATAAAAAGTAGTCATAAAACAACCCTAAATAAACTATTTAGGGTTGTATTTTAAGGCCTTTCGCAAAAGAAAATTCACAGCGTGAGTTTCTTTTTAAACTTGAAGTAATTTTTTTATTCCATACTATATATGCTGTTTTACTGAAAAATGTGAGTGACTGAAAATCATTTTAAATAATTTAAATATTCTTAAAAGAGATTTTAGTCAGAAGGCTTAATGCTTAGAGCAGGGGTGAGCAACCTTTTTAATCAACAATTGAAATTTTGGGCAATTGAAATTTTAAAATTTTTTCGCAGGCCGCACATAAAGTAACACTTATTAATAATTTACAAAACTTTATTTATAATAAACATTAGAATTAAAATATAAATTTAAAAAAAAGTAAAGATTTCATAAACAAATTTTAATGCAAAATAAAAAACAAACAAGAAAAGAACAATAAAACGAATTTACTTGAAACTTTTAATGAGAAATTTGGCACTGTTTTTTCGATACAAGCTGATCAATATCAGCCGGAATTGATGAAGTAGCTACACGTACGCAACTCAGTTTGATCACTCAGTCTTGATCGGTGATCATTCTTGATTAATTTCATGGTTGAAAATAATTGTTTGTAAACATGCGTATTTCTGAACAGAGACTTCATTTGCTTTAAATTTTTCGGCACAAGCGGAAATTTCTCTGGAATCACGATTTATAAAAATTTCGATGTTTACTGAGAAAAATACATTTTTTAAATCGGTATTATTCTGCTTATCAATCACTTCCATTTGAAAGTCTTCAGGAACTATATCCACATCGATATTAAATGGCGAGGAAAACATTTTCATGGAAACCGCTGTCTTCTCAGCTTTGAACATTTGGAATCGTAATTGAAATTCGTTGATTAAAATGTCTATATATTGTGCGTATTTTTTAGAAGTGGTAACATTTTCTTTTTCTAAATGTGGAAAGTGAGACACATTATTCTGCAAAAGATGCTGTTTCCAAAATTTTAATTTGCGCTCAAAGCCCTGAATTTTATCATACAAATTGTGAATAAACTGTCTTTTGCCTTGAAGTTCCCCATTAAGATCATTGAGATGCTGAGTCATGTCGATAATCGAATCTCTCATCCATTCTTTATTAACAAAATAAAGAAAGGCATATCCCTTCATATCCACGAACAATTATATTTCGCTTTTTAAGTTGTATACTCTTTTTAGCATTGCACCTCTACTAAGCCAACGTTCTTCGGTATTAAAAACCACGTCGCCATATTCAATTTCTAAATGTTTCAGGAATTCTTTAAATTCTTGCGCGCGACTTTATAAAATTAATTAGTTAAATTATTGGTACTGTGACCTTTGGCAAACTCAATCTTTTCGCACACAAACTTTCCTGGTGAATTATACAGTGGTTAACGAATATTTTCCTTCCTGTGACCTTCTTAATGTCTTGAAATAACCTTCCTGATACTCCTACCTTCATGCTTGACATTGCTCGTGCTCTGTCGGTCGATATACCAATAATCTTTTCTAATGAAATTGAAAAATTTTCCAACACAGACTTTCGTTCATCGTACAGGTCTTAGCCGGTTGTAGTCCATTGCATTGGAATCAGTGAACACAATTCTTCGGTAATATTAAATTTGGAGTCAATACCACGTAAAAAAATAGCCAGTTGTGCTGTATTGCTAATATCGCAACTCTCATCAATTACCAAAGAGCAGTATTCGAATTTTGCAATGCGTTCACGAAGCATTGTTGCTATGTTCTCGGACAAGTCTTCAATTCTCCTTGCAATGGTGAATCTTGATAAACTAATGTTTGAAATAATATTTATTTCATCAGGAAATGCTATTTCTGCAACAGCAGACAGACATTCTTTTATCATCTCTCCATCCGCAAAGGGTTTCATTTTTTTTGCCAGTATTTGTCTGACAACAAAACTAGCCTTTACTGCCGTATTTGTCGATAAAATCAAATCAATTTTAGAAATGCTTGGCGGGCCGCAAACACCCCGCGGGCCACGTGTTGCTCATCCCTGGCTTAGAGTATTAAATGACTGTTACATATTCGCAATAGTTATAAAATAATCACATTCTTTGCTAAAAAGCTTTTTGGAGAAGAAACCTTCAAAAAGCAACCTCAATTGTCAATCTCATTTTGAAGTTTCTGAAAAACTTTAAATGTATTTAGTTTTCCACAATATAATATTTAAAAAATAAGAATTAATATTATATACATTGAACTCTCACTAATATGATATCCAATACAGCAATAACTCCCTTTTTTACGTTAATATCGTTTATTGTCCCGTCAAACTTGCATATGAATTAATGTCATGCTCCTCTCAATATTACGATATTCTGTAAAGCAATAAAACCCTGTAAAACGATTTTTTTTCCCAAATTTCTGCCTTATTTCCTCCATTTATTATTGGTTTTCAAATAATGTAAAAAATCTTATTTTATCATATTTTGCCACTTTTATCATCTTTTCTAACAAGAGAAGACTCACTGCTGACAACCCCAAGAGCTTCCATTTTCTTAGAATTTCCTCCCTTATCTCTTAAGAAGTCACAATTGTAGCATTCCTATCTGATTTAATTTCTTCATGATAAAAATTGATTAAGAGTCACAAATGCCCACAAGCATCATCTGAAGGAGAATTTTTTCTGTAGAGGGTGGGTTGAGCACCATTCACAAACCAACATCATTTTTGAGATTTGGACTCGATGCATACTTTGTTGGTCGACTTGACAGTCAAAAAAATTAATCAACAAACAAAAATATCAGATTATTTTAGATAAAAACTTTCAGATATGTTCTCGATGTTATTTTCTGAATTTATTTCAATTATTTTTAACCGTAATTAACACTCTGCAAAATAATTTTCTGCATAACATATAAATACATTTATAGTTGATTCATGTATAACATTAAAATTTTTAAAAAAAATCTTATTCTGTCCCCAAAGTATGTAGGCATTCGATATAACAAATGCGCAGCTTTTTTAGAAAGTGCTTAAAAGTTTCGATTCGATTTTTAAAATCTCTTAAAGGTGCTTTTTTAAATAGGTGTTTTTAAAAAGGGCTTAATTTTCCCTTTTCAAAAATGAGATTTTCTTCTTTACCATGTCGATTTTCACCATGTATTTATGCAAAAGCGAGCTTTTCGCATTGTTCAATTCAACATTTTTACAATTCATTCAACCACAATCCATTTCGGCCTACCATCGGTCCATAGTGTATGAAAGAGCCAATCCTTTTACATGTATGATGGAATACTTGCCAGTACATGTGTGCGTCTACTGAGCTGAGTTCGGTGAGTTTCTAGCACTCTCATGTGCAACTCTGCTGCATTTTGCAAGATATTCTCAATTTCAGGCTTCATTTTCCATCCTCTGAAATCGAACCAAAAATCTCTCNCCAATCATTTTACATGTTTGATGAAATACTTGCCAGTACATGTGTGTGTCGACTGAGCTGAGTTCGGTGAGTTTCTAGCACTTTCATGTGCAACTCTGCTACATTTTGCAAGATATTCTCAATTTCAGGCTTCATTTTCCATCCTCTGAAATCGAACCAAAAATCTCTCGATCTTTTTATGGTGGCTAATATAATCAACAAAAGAGTTCTTTGTCAGAAACTAGTTAATTTATCATGATCATGTAAAAGTCTTTGAAAATTATTTTGCATTTTGTTAATGTATATAGTGTTTAAAAATATTTTTGAGTGCTCCAAAAGTACTTAAAAGATGCTTTTTTTTGTTGTTGAAAGATTTGCCTACACACCTGAGTAACTCTACTTTTAATGGTATTGAAATAAAAGGCAGTAAATAACTTGGACAGAAACCCTGTTTTGACAGTTTTTAAGTATGAAGAATTTAACAATAAATTAGTTATAAATTCACGAAATACAATTAAATGTGTTTTACAGGTGTGTCTCTGTGCATCTGTACCTGATTGCCGTGAACTTTTTGTTGCGCACTTATCTGGAACAATATTTGTGTACACACTATCTCTGGACTCAAATAATGTAAGTGTTTGTTTTTTGTTACACCTAGAGATCCAGTTTAGCTTAAACATGTTATTACAAATTGTAGCTTTGAACTATTTTAAATAAAACATTAGTTCTTGACTAACTTTTGTTTTCTGCATTCAACGTTTTCACTGTGTATGGATTAAAGTTTTTGAAAAATAGTATTGGTTACCTCCATTGACTTCAAATTGTTATCGAAGGTACTACATGAGTTTTCACAAGCAGTTTTAATTTTTGCTGGTTAATAGCTAAGAATATAGACATCTGTTTCTGCTCTTAAATTTATGTTTTTATTTTTGTTTTATTTTGTAATTTCTGGAATTTTTATTTTATTTTGTATTTTTCATTTTCAATTTTTTCATTTCAATTTATTCATATTCTATTTTTGTGTTTATTTTATTTATTTCGTATTTTTATTTTCTTTGTATATTTTTTGTTAAGAACCCCTTATTATTTTGAGTTTCTTTTTAAAAAAGTGCAAAAGCTACTTAGAAAATTGCTTGAAACTTTTTAATTTTTAAGATTTTCAAATCAGTTTTTCTCTAATTATTATTAGTTGCCATATACGATTTTCTTCAAAAAAAATTTTAAAAAATTCATTTTTTTCCTGCTCATACACTGTATAAAAAAACTATTTTAATTAGTCATATCTTCAGAAATTTTATAGCAATAAATTTGTTACCAAT
The DNA here is from genome assembly GCF_043381705.1 of Parasteatoda tepidariorum. Classification (NCBI taxonomy): domain Eukaryota; kingdom Metazoa; phylum Arthropoda; class Arachnida; order Araneae; family Theridiidae; genus Parasteatoda; species Parasteatoda tepidariorum. The sequence goes on from NC_092204.1 coordinate 5,743,161, forward strand.
TTAAATTGCTCTAAAAATTTTGTTTAATTTTATTGAGTATTTTTAAAGTGGCAGCAAAAAAAATTATACAAAAAAAGTAGTTTTTTTATGAATATGTCCATATCTTCATAAATATATAAGTTAGGATTATGAAATTTTGTGCAATTATTGCATATAATTATTAAAATAATCACTAGAAGTTATAAATTTATTGCTACATTTTTGGGCATAGGGACTTCAAAACACTATTTTCCATTTGTGATGTATTGGTGGTCCCTTAAGCCTTTAAAAGCTTAAACTTCATTGATAAGTATGAGAAAGTGCATGATCTAAACACTTCTGAAGTTATAAAATGATTCTTGAAGTATTGCTTGTGAAATATGGAAAGAAATGTATTAGTATAGAATTGTCTCCATTATTTTGTCGCCATATATATAAATATATATATTGTTGGTCACCAAAATGTAAAAAACTTAAGACTAGAAATTTACATACTTATAATGCAAATGTCTGAAATAACCTCCAAAAAAAATACTTTTACAGCTTGATAGGTTACAGCGAACCTTACCTCTTCAGTTAAAAGGTCATACCGATACAATTACTTCCATCTGTATATGCAAGCCATTTAGTGTTTTTGTATCTGGCAGTAAAGACAAATCCGTCATAGTTTGGGACTTGAACAAGTAATATTTTTATCTACATTTATATGTATCACTTCATTTCTTTAATTGTAATAACATTTTAATTAATGTAACATTGATTAACTTCTGTAATCACTTCTGTGTGACACTTGATGTTAATACAGTTTTTTTCAAATATTAATTCAATTAATTAATTCTAGTTTTATATGAAAGAAAAATGTTTAATTATTTAATAACTGAAGTTAGTAACTAAAATAAAATTTTTCTTTGCCTACTTAAGTAGGAATTGAATTTAAATTTATATATATATATATATTATTACTCAAATTCCTTCATAAGTTTTGCTCACCTTGTAACCAATTGATAGTTCTGAATTGTTTCTGCTTATCCATACTTAATTCTTTGTACTAGGCTTTGCTATGTTCGTACTCTGACAAAACACGAAGAATCAATCGATCTGGTGTGCGTCAGTGATACCCTTGGAGATGTTGCTTCCATAAGCAATGAAGGTAAGTTCACTCATTTTGTATGTTTCATACTATATCAAGTTTAAAAATGTGCTTCCCAAATCTTTTTCTCGTAATAATGCTCTTAATGGTTGTAACCCCATGGCAGAATCGTGACGACACGGCGACATTGTTGCTGAACATTACAGAGTTCTTGCAGAAAGACTTTTTATTAGGAAGGCAAAAAAGTTTGAATTTTTTTATCTGCAGAATTTTCTTTCTGCTGAGCTTTTTTTTTTCTGCAGAATTATTTCTCTCCCGTATTTCAGAGGTGGAAGAAACGCTCATGATTTCTTTTTCTCTTTATTTTTTTACTTTGTTTTGAGAATAAAAAAAGTTCCACAATGACTGATTGATGTTATAAAATGTAATTTCTAAATAGATAAAATTTTAAAAAATTAACTGCACAAAACATTTTTTAGAACAGGAGAATATTGCTAATAATATCAGAATATTTAAAATAAATTCTTACATTTATAATTAAAAATTTATATACTGTTCTATTCTGTACATGAAGGGTTTTTTTTTAAAATTTTTTATTTTGTAAACAAGAATCGCTTCTGTTGCTTGATACAAGTTATATATACAGTGTAAAGTCGCGTATCCGGAATCGGTGGGACTTCCAGAAGTCCGTATAATAGATTTTTCCGTATAATTGACCCCCAAGGTAAACAAAGCTTAAAATGATCTAATAAACAATCTGAATATAAGAAGCAAAACATAAATAAACATTATTTTTAAGGGGAATAATGTTTTAGTATTAGAATATCTAATCAATCAAGCATAAAATATGTATTAGAAAAAAAATATTATTGCTAAAAATATAGAAAATGAAAAAATTTGACAGTTACGAAAATATTAATCCGCCATTTTGAACTAGAACGATTCAAGCAGGAAGGGGTAATTCACTTCATTCTGGAACAAAGCTTAAAATGATCTAAATCTAAGAAGCAAAAATAAATAAACATTATTTTTAAGGGGAATAATGTTCTAGTATTAGATTATCCAATCAATCAAATATGAAATATTAGGAAAAAAAATTATTGCTTGAAATATAGATAACGAAAAAAAATTGACAGTTATGAAAATAATAATCCGCCATTTTCAACTAGAATGATTCAAGCAAGAAATGGGAAATTCCGGTCATTCATTAAGGTGGGTAGGTGGAGGAGAAAAATTCATTTCCTCCTTATTTGTGAAAGAAAATAAGTGTAGAGAGGAGATCATTCAAGTTGAGGGTGGGGAAGTGACAAATTATTGTTTTCTCTCCAATTATTGGCTATCTATCAAGCATAAAGGCGGGGCACGCTGATGGGGTTCTCTTTATTTTTTCTTGTATGACTGCTAAAGAAAGAATGTTACCCCCTTTTTCCCCCGCCTCCTAAATATTACATGGTGAGGGGAAGAATGAATGTTTCTCAAGGACATGTATCCTTTTAGACCTATTCAAATGTTCCAATTTGACTCCCCCTCCACGTTAATGCGTGCAGCCTTTACCCTTTTCTTTCAATAAAAAGGTTCCAGAAAATGGCTCTTTTACTAGCCAACTGCATAGGAAAAGAGAGGGGAGGGGACGCAGTTGCGGTCTTTTGAAAACAAATCTCCCTCTTTTCCTGCATTACAGAGTAGGAGCGTCGCTAACGGTCATTCAATGGTCTTGGTAGATCTTCTCTTCTTCCCCTTTGTGATTTATGGGTTCAATGCATAAATCAGGGGTTCAGTGCAAGCTAGAAGAGAAAACGCGTCAAAAGACCTTTTTTTTTAAAGAAAGGGGAAGATGAAGAGATGTTTGTTTATTTTTAATGTTAAAAAGTGTCCGGGAAATCGATCCTTCCGGAAAAGGGACGTCCGGATATGAGACGTTACACTGTATATATATATGTTACTATTTTCTTCAGGGTGGCCACTGGGTGAGAAAATCAGAAAGAATAGAGAAACCTGGAAAAAAATTCAGAAAAAATAATTTTTGTAAAATAATTTATGTGAGGCACCCTTGAATTTGCTATTTTTTCAACCCTAACCGTATATATGTTTTTTAATGTATTTTATGTTTGAGAATTAGGAAGTAGGCTTAACTTTGAAATTTATAATTAAATTTATGCCACCTGTTACAAAAATAAAATAAAAAATTTATAAGATAAGTTTAGAAAAGAATTTAAGAATTTTTTTCCCCTCAATGTTTGTTGCCACCATGTTATTCCTTTGCAAGAAAAGTTTCCTTTTCTTCTCTTTCTTTTTTTTATACCTTTGAGAAATGAAACATGACATTCCATATTGATGTATATTAGTGTTATAAAACTTTTATATATGCAATATTACTTTTAAAAACTTAACCTTTCTATGCTTATAAACTGCCTTTCATGCTTTTTCAAAATATTTCTTTATTGACTCTAACAGACTATCAAATTCTTTAAGTGTTTTAGTTTTTGGTATCCTGTATTATTATTAGGTAATATGAATTATTATTAGGTACTGCAAAATTATCGATGCTGTCATAAAATTTCTGTTTTTTACTTTGAGTATAAGCCCTGATAAATTTTATTTAATTACAGAATCGGTTATACTTGTTTTTTTTTTCAAGTTAGTTCATGACATTTACGAAAATCTATAATGAATTATCAGCTAAAATGTCGAAGGGTTAAAATTATATCCCTCAAACTGTTAGTACCAGCTTTCTCTGAACTTCAAGTTGTAGACTTTTCTACATCAGAAAACGAATTTCCTAATGTTATTCAATAGAAAAGTATTGCATAGCAAAGAAATTTCAGTACAATTTTTCCCAGTGGAGGGTTGGAAAGTATAATAAAAAATACAATGGAATGTTCAAATTTATGTGAGAAAAAAAACAAGACGTTCTCTCGGATTAACGATGCATTGTATAATGTAAAAATTTAAGGTTTTATTTATTTATTTGGGCGATATTTTCACATTTTGTAGGAAGATAACATACTAATTATTTTCTTTTTCACATTTTGTAATTCGTCATCACATTAAAAAAATCGTGAAATCTGTAGCAGTAACTACCAATAAAAGAGATTGACAACAAAATCATGCAAATTGGACTAAAGGGTTACTAAATGTGTGTTTTCATTTCGAGATTCAATTGATAAATAATATCGTATTAAAAATAATAAATAATATCGTATTAAAAATATCAGATTTTAAAAACTATATGGAATTCAACAGGAATAATGGCATGAAAAAATCGAATGAAATTTCTACAGAAAAGAAAACCAAATTTTTTACTTCATTATTCTTTATTTTTCATTATTCTCAAATGAGAATAAAAAAGTTATTGGCATTTTTTTCCACTCCGATGCACGAGAAAGGCCTCTTGTGAATATAATTCTGAAGAAAAGATAAAAATTTTCAAAAATTTTTGCAGAAAAGGAAACCTAATTTTTTTACTTCCCAAGGAAAAAAATCTTTCAGTAAGAACTCAGAAGCGTTATGCGTCAATGTCGCGGTGTCACCACGATTCTGCCACAGCGTATATAGCAAACATTTTTAAAAAATAAAATTCTCTTTTTAAAACCCTTGTATATTATCGGATTAACACTAGAACTATACGAGACTTGATAAAGTACATTTTTATGACTTAGTTTAGATTGATAAAGAAGCTATTAGAATATTATTAATTTTTTTCCCTCAACAATGTAAATATTTTTTTTTTGTACTGATATCTAGATGATCAGGGTCATTTGAAAGTATGTACAATAAATGGGGAGAGCATAGGTTGTGTAAATATCCCTGATGTTGTCACTGCAATGTGTTATTCCACAGCACCAGAAGGGATTTCTGTCAATGTCATTGCTACTGGAATGCGATGTGGAAATATATGGTATCTATACACACTTTATTGATTTTAAAGATGATCTTTGATTGTTTTAATTTATTTATTGACTTTTTTATTTCTATCTTCATTTAATTTTGTTACCAAAAACACCTTGTAGGGTTTTTTTTTTCTTTTTTGTATGTTGAATTTGGTGTAGCATAGCTGAATCGATTTCTTGTACCATTTAAATTTTTCATATCATATCATATTCAATTTTATTATATATCTTGTAAAAAAAGTAGTTTGCCCTACAATAAAGCATGCAGATCTACAATTGATTTTCTTAATACAGGATAATCAAATGAACCAACAAAATTATCAGAGTAATAAACCATTCTTAGAAATCGCTGTTATCATATACTCAGAAACAAAAATGCCTGTTCAAAATGTTAAGAATAATTAAAAAAGGGGAAAAGAAAAAATAATGAAAATCCAAAAAAAGGGGGATAATAAAAATTGGGGGGGGGGATGGAAGAAAAAGATATTATCTTCTCATCAGCTCACACATTTATTTCCACAAAAAGGAGTGCTTTCTAATATTGTATTAATATAGCCAAAACAAAATATATCAATACAATAGTGTGGGGAGCACTAAAAAAAATTTATAATAATTTTTGAAATAAGATAGAATAGAACACATTAAGTAAAAACAGAAAATAAAATGTTAAAAAAGAATAAGAATAAAACGAAATCTATAAAGCGAGTAGCGAATTCAAATGAACTCACATGAGCGGGAAAAAATTATTTTAAATATTTTCATAACAAGATTACCAGATTACAAAATATGAAAACTGAAGCGCAAATTCAGGTAAAAGCATAAATAGAGGGCTTTCGTTTTAAAGTGCGTTCGAACTGCAGTACTGAAATGTGTTTGATTTGTTACTTACCGAGGATGGGCCCAAAAATGAATGTGCGCAAGGTAATATTATACTGCATAATTTAAAGAAGTTAACAATTAATAATTTTAGAAAATTAACTTTAATTTAAGAAAAAAAATCATTGTTTTTCTTAATTTTCTTCGTTTTTTTTTTCTTTTTGTCCTTTTAGTATTTATTTTACAATGTATATATATATAAAATGGTAATAATTAGAATATATAATGGAAATAATATAAAATGTACAACAATAGTAATATATCTTATGCAAAATCTTATAATTACTACTCATTAAACTAGGATAATGTTCCACATTTATGGGATTCTTGTCTGTCATATTGACAAATTAAACTTTTATATTTCTTGTATTTTATTATAATTCTCTACCTTTTGCACTAGTTTTTTTATAACAGAATTCGTAATGTTCTTACTCAAAATGCTTATAAATGTTTACGAAATGTGAAAGATGCCCTTGTAAGGAGATTGCTGTAATAAAATTTGTAAACTTAGGCACATTTGATACTTGGATACAACAATATTAAAACAGGCAGATTATTGAATTAACAGGCAGATTATTGAATTAACAGGCAGATTATTGAACTGACAGAAAACTGGTTCTGAAGAAACTCTTTCCGAACTCTCGTGTCGTTGATGGAAAGAAAAATTTCTTTATTTTGTGAATCATCTTTGATGTTCAATTTTAATTTTATTGTTTGTATACAGCATGCGGAGCGTTTTTAAAAATAGCTTAAAGGTACTTATTTTTGAATTACTTTTTTTAAAAGCCCTTAGATATGCTTTTTTATTCGTGATTTGTAAAAAGTGCTTAATTTTCTATCTCTTAAAGAGATTTTTTCTTCGCCGTATCGTTTGTTGTTCTAAATTACAAAAAATTCACTATTTTCACAATTTTCTCTGCAATATTTATCAGAAACAATGAATCTGGAATGAAAGCAATGAATTATACATATTTTCTTCTTTTTAGTCTTTGGAGCTCTTGGGACTTGAAACCTGTAAGAGAAATCATTTGTGACAAGTTTCATTTTCCTATAAAATGGCAAGTATTTTTAAATTTAAGATTGCTTTAGTTTGAAGTAAGTGACATTTAGAAAACTATCGATTACTTAAATAAATAAACCCAAGAAATTGAAACGGTAAAATATTCATCGTCATCATCATAATTGGCCAGGCAGCCCGTGAGCCAGTGCTTTCCTTTGAAAATTTCTCCACATCGACTTCCGATTTTTCTTTGATCTCCAATTATTTTCTGATCACTGCACATACGGCCTTCTGGGCACTCCAGAACCCTATCTTACGGAATGCATCTATACAGCTTCATAGCTTACTCGTGCATCGAATATCACTAATTTACCAACTTGGCAAAAACAATTCATAACTAACAATACACTTAAAACCAAATTATTATTAGTAATGAATTTTCTTTCTCATAATGATAATATTCTAAAATTTTTAATATAAAATAAAAAAATAATAATTATTATTATATATTTTGGAATGCTTACCTATATGTAAATACTGTACATATCTTTTCTATTAAATTTTTTATTTATTATTATAACATTTTAATTACTTTCTTTTATTATTTAATACCTGAAAATCAAAATTTTAATGGAGAACTGAAAAAAAATTTTAAAAACAAAATTTTTTTTTTTTCATTAACCTTTTTTTTATTTTTTTATATTAATTTACTTTTCAAAATTCATTTATTGTCACTTTCTATATGTCATATATATATAAAAAAAATCTTGTTTAAACTATAATTAATATTTCTGTATATTTGTAAACAAATTAATATTTCTGTATATTTGTATGCAAATTAATATTTCTGTATATTTGTAAACAAAATTTTAACCTTTCTTTTGAAACTTTAAATAATTGATTGAGGTTGGCTGGAAGTAGTGGCCAGACATGGATTATACGGGTAAGGGTTTTACTAACCTAGGTACATATCCGCGTCTGGAGGGAAAGAAAGTACTTGCCAGAAAATCAGACTCCACTGTGGGTCAGCCCATCGCAACCGTAGCCTTCCCTGCTTTCTTGTTCTAATGGGTCCACGGTGAAATATTACCTATCTGAACACTTCATTTGCTTCAAAAATATATAAATAGGAAATAACAGTCAACATGTTTCAAGCGCTCAAAAATAGGCGCTCCTTTTCAAGATTTATATTTCCTATTCATATATTTTTAAGGCAAATGCAGTTTTTAATTTGGTAGTGTCAATTATTTACTTTAAATTATCTGAGAAAATAAATTTTTTTTCCCTATTGTGACTGATGATTTTGCTGTATGACAAGTTTTCCTTTTTTTTTTTTTTTAAATANTTTTTTTTTTTTTTTTTAAGTTACTCTATTATAATCAACATCCAAAACAGACCCCGTAACAGTCATAAAGGTGGGAAAAGAAAAGAATAAAATGTATGAAAATAACTATCAACGTACGTCATGAAAAATAAATAAAAAAGCACGTAACAAAAAAGAAAAAAACGTTTAAATTTACAGACATATTTTTTTTAAAAAAATTTCCTACATGTCTGCATTCACAGTCCAACAAACTGCTAGAAGTTTTGAAAAAAATTGTATTCGAGCTAGAGTGGATGAATAAAAAGTATTTTATAAACGATTGAAAATTTAAACGAGATATAGGGAGAGTGTGAACTAATAGCAGGAATTGAAGAAAAAACGTGCTATCAGACAACTATAAAAGTATACATTTGGTGACGTGGACTGCACGTGCTACCACCTAATGTTCTTTATTGAATTTATCTGACACAGAAAATATAAAATAATTAAATATTTAAATGTCAGCAATACAATATTTTTTTGTTCAAACAGAGCTATAAATTAGAAATTATCACTGATGTTATCTTTTAAGTATGTGAAAAAGTAAATCTCTTATAGTAAAATTTAAAACACTGACTAAGCTCTTAATGCTAATTACAAAAATGGTGCAAAATGTATTATAGTTTTTTACTGTTCAAAAAGTTACTCATTGTTTCTTTCTTTACAGCCTAGTTTTTTCATCAGACAATCAACACCTATTTGCCTCTAATGAGAACGGTACAGTTGCAGTTTGGGAAAAACCCTCCAAAGGACTCTCGAATGTTCCTCGACTACTCATTTTTACTTGAAAATTTGCTTTCATTGCTAGTGTAGAACAATTATCGTTTTTATGCCAACTCATTTAATTTTAACCCATACATATATTTGAAATGTTTTAAAAAGATTCAAGGTTCATTAATAAATACATTTTATTCTTTCAAGTATTGCAAATATTTCTTTTTTTTTAAAAAAAAAAAATAAAACTTAGTGAATAGTACCTGTAAACAAATCAAAATATTTTGAATTCTAAATGGTGTGCGAATCTTCTCAGCCAAAAAACAAAGTTAAAACTCTAAACTTGGACCCTAAATTCAGATATACAGCAGACATTGATAACCTTCGAAAGAAAGATCCTCAGAGCCATATTTGGCGCAATTCAAGAAAGGGGATGCTGGCGAACCTGGTGTAACATCGAGCTCTACCGACTCTATAAGCAGCCCCAAATTACACAAATAATCCGCAGTTATTGGCTAGATGGCGAAAATAGCGCCAAGAGAATTGTCACCTTTAAGAACCTCAAGGGGTCACGTTCCAGAGATAGACTCCCTACTAGATGGCTCAGCAATATCGAAAATGATCTGAAAATCCTAAAGATTAGAAATTGGAAGGGAGTTGCCATGGATATGAGGTGCTGGCAATTGTCAGTTGTTGAGACAGCCAAGGCCTGCAAGGGGCTGTTGCGCTGACAAAAAAGAAGAAGAGAAATGGTGTGTAATTTACTATAGAGACTGATATCATATTGATTTGTTCAATTTTTAGTTATAAAATTTTTTGTCATAACCAATCATCCAAAAGCTTGTTAACAAATTTAAATCCAAGTATACATTTCATCATAATACAATTTATTTTGATTAATTTTACATAACATTTGGCTTCAATAATTTATACATAAACAACATCAACATCCCTTCTCACCTGAAAGAAAATAAAAATTTATGTTTCAGAAATTCCAATTTTTAAATTTTCTTAATGAAAAAAAATATCTTAAAATACTGCTTAAGAGCGTAGTATGTACAAAGAATATATATGTCTGACACACATGGTGTAAAAAGAGTTAGCGAATGGTGAAATATCTCAAAAAATATGCCTCAGTACAAAAAAAATTAAATTAATCACATTCAATATTTTTTAAATGCTATCTGATGATACCAAACTTGATGTTTTACCCCCAAACATTTGAGGGAGGGGTGGAGCAACTATCTCCAACAAAAAAAATTGGGGGTTCATATTAATTAAAGAATTCGAAGTTGCCCCGCCAAACCCTCAAAGGTTGGGGTGAAAGTTCTAGTTTGGTATCATTCAGTAGTTTTTAATTAATTTTTTGAAATATTAGACTTTTCAAACTTTTTGTATGCCCTGTGTATTGTCACATTATATAATCTTTGGTGTGAATCTGTCTTCAAATACATTGGAGAGGAGAGTTTTAAAAATTAAAGCAGTCATCCCTTATTTAAATACAGTTTGTCTAAAGTAAGAACTCCCCTAGCCCCATAGTCTGGACAGGTGGTGGGAACTATAGTAACGAGTTATAACTATTTCAAGTAGGGGTGTGGGATCATTGTTTAGGACAGGCGAAACTCTTTTTCTTCGGTCTACTGCTTTAGCCCTAGAATGAAGAGAACCGGGTGCGTAGCATTTTTATAGAGGACTGAAAGGCGCTTATTTTCGTTTTTTAAAAGCTCTTAATGGTGCTTTTTTTCATTTGATGTTTTTAAACAGTGCTTAATTTTCCCTTTTCGAAAATGAAATTTTTTTTTACTTTATCATGTCGATTTTCGCCACATATTATGCAAAAGGGTGCTTATAACATTGTTCTATTCAGCGTTATTTACAAATCATTCAACTACAATCTATTTCGGCGTACCATTGGTCCATAGCGTATAAAAACGCCAATCATTTTACATGTTTGATGAAATAATTGTGAGTCCGTATGTGCATATGAGCTGGGTTCGGTGAGATTAATGCACTCTCATGTGCAACTCTGCTGCATTTTGCAAGACATTCTCAATTTCAGGCTGCACTTTCCACCCTCTGATATCGAACCAAAATACCTCTTGATGATTTTATAATGGTTAATATAATCAAGAAAAGAGTTCTTTGTCTGAAACTAGTTATTTTATCATGATCATATTAAGTCTTTTAAAATTATTTTGTTAATGCATATAGTGCTTTAGAATATTATTTGAGTGCTTAGAAAGTACTTAAAAGGTTGTTAACAGATTTGGCTACGCACCCTGGAGAAGCTACCCTCCCTGAAATGTACTATTCTTGTTTCCATAGCAGCAGAAGACTTCAGACTTTGAGGCACCAGGGAGTTCTTACCGTAGACAAACTATAGAAGTTCCACGCCACCAAAACTCACCATTTCCTACTTTGTTTATTACAATAGATACAGATTCTATGTTCGATTTCATTTCGTTAAGCTTGATTTTAGGATAACCGACTATAAATTGAATTTAATACCAATTTGAGACAGACAAGGCATCATCCACTTTGCACAGAGTAAGTGTTGCGGGTTTTCTAAGTGTCGTTTAATGATATTCAGTATAATTGAAAGATTTTTTGTGTAAGATCGATGGACTATCATTTAGTGCGTCAATCAAATAGTTATTAACTATATTATTGAACATTTTGGAATAAAATTAGCTTTTGATTTTGTTCTACAAATTTCCTGAATGTTTATTAAAGTCAAATGAGTTATCCACTTTTATGCGTTAACAAAACACTAAAAAAAAAGCGCAACCCGTTTCTACAGAGCCCCACGCATGTTTTATTTATTTTTTCTATGTAACCATCGTTGAACCTAATTTTGGGTTTACGACTATTAATGTTCAACTCCGTAGACTTGCAATTTTGAAACTAATCTAGAAGACAAGGAAACTCCTGGATCAGTACACTCAGAGGTATTGTTTTGTTATGGGAACATGGAGAACTTTGTGACTCGATTGATTTAACGTGCATCGGTCACCATTTACTACACAAGGAGTCTACGGCCGGCAGGGATCAAACCCACGACCTCTTAGAATGGGCCCAGACGCCCTAACAACCTGGCTATACCGGCCTATGCGCATGTATTTTGGAAAATAATCTCATTTTAAAAGCAGTATTTGATTTTTGTTCAATATCCATAACTCGAGTGTCGAGATAGCCTGGTTAGTTGGGCACTGGGCCTGAGAAATTTTTCAAGTACAAGTTAAATTTTTATTTCTCGCGAACTATCCGGACAGTTTCGTACAAATTTTGTCTCTTAAGTTACTTAGTAAAAATTTGCATACCTTACAATTCAAAAGTATTCTAACTATCATTAAATAAAAAATAATCCATAAAAATTATCTTCCAGGTTGAAATATCTTTGGATAAACGAATTGTATAACTGAGTGCCAATATTTTTCGTTTCGAATAAAAAATTCGAAAGATTTGCAAAAAGTAAAATTAATTTTAAAGACCTAAGTCCACTAGCCAAAGGACCTAAGTTAACTTTTAATGAAACTCTCCAGACCGTACTTTTCACACCTCGGCTATCACTCTTTTTTATGGTTAAAAATCCAAATAAGTCGTAAAAAGGTATTATTAAATAAGTTATTTGAAGACCAAAAGGGAAGAACCTTATACGTCCATTTTCCACAAAAATGACGGTTGGATTCCCATCTGTTGCATTTTTAAAATTATTAAGTTTTGACAAGTAAATAACATGAAAAATCGGTTCTCCCCGAGAGTTGTGTCACAGTGAAGATGGGCTGTTCTGTGGAAAACCTTTTGAGCGCAAAGTTGCTTTTTTTCTCCGAAACTGCTTTTAGGGACGTTCTTTGGTCTTCAACTCTTCATTTGTGTTAGATTCCGTAACTTAATTAGTTGTCAGCATTAAAAATGAGTATTCATATTCTGGACCATTAATATTGGTGCATAAAAATTATTCAAGTTGGATTGTTAAAACCCTTGTTTGGAGAGATTTAATTTAAAGAAGAAAAAAACTTACTTTTAAAAAGTATTTCATAAGAAACATACTTTTGGAAATCTTTTCAGTCACTAAAAATAAAGAAAAAATGCATACATTAAATCTATAATACTCTAAATGAAGAACTTACAAATGGATCCTAAAATTTTGAAAACAAACGGAACTTCTAAATAAAAATTTGTGACGTTGAATTCGAATACCAAAGCTATTTCGTACTGCAATTGAAGAAGAGGAAGAATATTTTTGCTTCTGCATTGGAGAAATTTTGCTTAAAGTTTGTCTTACGTTAAACATAGCGACACTGCTATTAGTAGGTAAATTTATGCGCATGCTCTGAAGCTCAAATAACGTTCAGAGTTATAGGGAACTGTAGGATCGAAAATTAAATGGCGTGACATATTTTTGAATAATTTGATTCCTATGCGCATTAATGTCAGTTATCATAATTGTCTAGAATTCAAAGTAAATAATGTTCTTTTTTTTATATTTCATTTTTAATTAAATACTTTCGTTTTTAAAATGCCTTTCTTCTTAATTTAGAATATTTTATTTATGAATTGTATGACTTAATATATCACTTACTTTAATTCGTTCACTCCCTAACGTCAATGAAAACTATATAAAAATTGCTGTCTTCTTTTAAAATTAAATTTCATTATATTTAAAATATGATAATAATGCATCAAAAATAGAACTTCCTCCTTTTCGAAACAATAAAAGGGCTAAATTCATATAAAATGCAACTAAGGGGATTTATATTATGACAATGCCAACCTTCATCTCTACAAAGGTTCCCTATGATGAAATCGAGATAACATGTCTTATATACTAGTGAATTGGTATTTAGTATTTATAGTGGTAGTTACGCCACACGACAACTGTGTTTTCAAATCTAGACTAGACAATGACTATAGAAAGAAATAACGAAGCAATTAATGGTACCTGAAGGACTCAAAGTGTCGACCAATCATTTTGCCAAATCATTAAGAAGAATGATTTTAGGTCAGGGGTGGCGAACCTTTATATACCAACGTGCAATTTTTTTCTAAAAAATTATTTAATGAGGTCATAGACGTGCCTTTATTAATGTTTATTATTTTGTTTGTTTTGTGAATTTTAATTTAATTGTTAAATATGCTTCATAGTGCAATAACATTTGTGTAATGACAATTCATAGTATAGTGTAATAACAATTGGGTATAATATGAAAAAAGCACAACTACTTCCACTTACTAGGAATAACATTTACCTTTTAGTTTAATTAATAAACTGAGTTTTAAATATATTAACTAAATTCATAAACTTCGGTAAAACAACAATATAAATTATTTCCAAAGGAACTAGACTAATACAATTCCAACCTGGCGAGTAGCGACTTATAAACAAGACACTTCGTTTGATGCTTTTACTTGTTGCTAGAAATCAGGTTCGCAGAAAATGCTGTTTACTATTTAAATTTAGTAGGAATAACACGATCTGTGACGTAGGCTATAGTATACCCAATTGTGATCGATGGCGTGCCCAAAATATTGTGTCTCGTGCCATAAATGGCACGCGTGCCATTGGTTCGCCATTCCTGGTTTAGGTTGTTTACTGTATCAAAGCATTTAATAAGTGCTTTATATAAGTAAAATTAGCTTTATGACTTCTTTGAAACCTTGTAGTGTATCTACCACTACATAAATATAAGTCCAATTCACTATTATATAAGACATGCTAACTCGATTCAATCTTCAGATACCTTTTCATAGATGAAGGTTGACATTGTCGATATCTATTCCTCTCCCCACACTGGTGACCCCGACTTAACACGCTAACTTCGATGGATGGTTCACATTGAACAGTTGACTTGCAATTTGTGACTGCCTTCCTCGTGCTGTTGCTTCTCAGTCTCATTTACAAACCACAATGGAATCCTGCTTACACTCGTCTGCTAATTGCAACAGAGACCACACACGCGTCCGTGAACTTAATACATCTCTCACGATCGGCACTCGAAAAGTACGGTGACCTTAATACAGTATACTTAATACGTTCGTGTATAAATGGGTTAAATTAGACGATATATGATATAAATTCGACGATTGAATACATTAGACGATATATGTATTAGAATATTCATTATATCAGGAATTATATTGGTATAGTATAATAATTAAACCAAATTATTAGACGCACTGTGGTCTTTTAATTATTATATAATTTGCACGAGTTTGTATGCATTACTTTTATATTTAAAAATGCATGTAATCGGTTTTTATTCAGGAGATTTTTTTACATACTTCCTATTTATATTTATTTATAACATATTGCATTACAATGTTAACCAGTTGATACACGAACGTAAACAACTGCAAACTGGTTTCACCCGCGTAAAAACAATAAAACTGTATAAGTATCACCTGATAATTAAGGTTTTACATAGAATCTTATAGTGCGTCTAATAATTTGTCCAGGGACTAATATATATACAGTCAAACCCCGCTATAGTGAACCTTCAAGGGACCGAAGTTTCTGTTCACTATAACCGGGAGTTCACTACATCCATTACGCAGTCAATTTAACTAATGGTTCCTTAACTCCTCCCTTTTATTACACATTATTCAAATAAATGACTGAAAAATATTATGTAGCGGCAAAAAATGTGTTTTTTTTCATTACTCTTCGTCTTGCGTACAAAAAAATTAGTAATCTTTAGCTGATAAGCAATCCTCACCATCAGATATGGAAACAATTCCCGACTCTCAGATAATTTTTCCTGAATTTCTGTTATTCCGCTTTTTAAACCTGTCTAACCTGCCATTCGAGCACGTAAAAGTAGTTTCATAAAATCGCTTAGCAAATTCATCGACATTTGCCAGATACTGGAAGATTGCGGCTTCTTCGATTAGCTATTTTTCTTCATTTTCCTTGTGATCTGCTTTTCTCAACTTTTTTCCACCATCTAAATTTTTTTCATGAGCAGAAATTATTGTCTTTTTTTCCATATGTTACAAACTGCAGATTTGGATAGTTTATATTCCCTGCAACTATCAGCTTGATTGCATCCATTTTCAATTTTTCTGATTATGCCCAGTTTATCAACAAAGGAGAACGTTTTACGTTTACTGCTAGCCATAGTTAAATTTGAGACACTTGTTTGCAGGTTTTATTTTAACTGAACTGAGAGAAAAAAGGAGTTGAAATGATGGCCTTATCAACACATATTAGTGTCCAACTCTTTGACCAATAATGAATAATTACTCATTCCTTCTGAAAAAAATGCATATTGATCCCGCTGACACCTTACAGGTGCATCGTCTGCCTGGGTTGGAAACATCTGCTTGGTTTGTTTAGGGATGGGAAAGTGAGGTAAATGAAGCAAACAAGAAAAAATGCTTATCGCTACATTCCCCTCTATAGATGGTTCTGAAAATCGGTATATGAGCAATTCTACAAATAAACACCAATTAGGCGGCCAAAAAAATTTAAAAAAAGTTTTTCTGAGCACACTATTTCTACATGAATTTTCTTCTTTTTTACACCCTAAAAAGGCAAGAAAAAANCTGAATTTGTCTTGATATATATATATTAGATTGCACGAACTTCTAATATGATTAGGAATGTAAACAAAATGCATGTAGTCTTACCCGCAACATCTGCTAGTGAGTGAGCAACAAATAAGGTTTCGGACAGAAAAATCGACATCATCATCGCAATAGTGACAGGCGGATATATTACTGTTTGGGCCAGCCTCAATATAACCAGGCGATGATGTGAGGAGAAAAATGAGCCATGATATCAATATTGCTGCGCTACAAAGCTGTAAATTAAATTTATACATTAGTACAAATTTATTATTATGTTAGTGCAATATTAGAAAGCACTATTTTTGCGGATATAATCATGTGAGCTGATGACGTGATTATATCCTTTCGGTTTTTTTTCCTTTTTGTTAAATTATTATATGTCCCACAGTGAACTGATCGTTAAGATACGGTTCCCAGCAGATCACCGAAGTCAAGCATCACTGGCTGCGGTCAGTGTGCGAGCGTGTCACCAGGATCAGTCTGCGTAGGGACCGAGGGTGTGCGGTATTGGTCCTATTTAAACTGTTCTACCGAAGCGGGGGTGCAACCCTCCTCTACAGAAGATCAAAATTGTGATTACATGTCTGCAGATTTTCCTCAGTGATGCTTTCCAGATTATCGCCAACAGTCCCTTGAGCTGATCTAGTGCGACGCAATTAAATTACAGCAACAACATCTTCATTTATGTCGTTATAATATCGTATATTTTTCTTCTTCTTTTATTAAACATAAACGTCGAAAGAAAGCTATCATTATATTTCAATATTAAGCTAAATTACTTTTAAATTTTACTGTAACAAAAAGTTCCCATATGATAGCGTTGTATTTTTTATTCATTTATTTACTTTTTTTTTATACAGTTAAGAAATGTAATTTCTGAAAATTAAAGTTTGGTACACTTCATGAGCAATCACGCGAATATTTCGATACACTTCTCTTCACTAAAAGAAACACCCAGCATTTAAATAACTACGTAAGTGGGGACAAAGAACAGAACTTCCTCGTTTGTTTATGAATGGAGAGATGAATTCAATATCAAGGTTGCGTTAAGAATTGAAAAAGGTTGTGTGCTTTTAAATTCACGTTTTAATCATTTCAGAAACACGAGAAGAGGAAGAAGCAATTTAATATTTATTGTTTTGCTCATCTAACTTCGAATATAATATTTTTGGAAACATTTTGTACACCTAATAATTGTTTTTATTCTCAAAATGTTTAAATCTTATACACGATGGGAAAATAAACTAAACATTCATGAATTAAGTTATTCTATTTCTATACAGAATTTCACAATAATTTCGATAAAATCTCATCGACTGATTTATGGGAGTGCATTCAGGGCACGTGCCCAGGGCCTGATTATCGCCTAGGCATGGGCCTAAGGCCCACACTTTCTGGGGGATCTCAAAAATTAGTAAAAAAATCCACAATATTACTATTTTCTTTTTTAAATTTTTCTCAAAAAATGCATTTTTTTTAATTTTAAATTTTCTTTATATTGTGCTAAACCAAACTCGTGTAAACTTTGCACCTCGTGTAAACTGTGCACTAATCAAATTCGAAGGTACAGCTAAATTTTAATGGTGCAATTTTTACACCAACGGCTTAAGTAAATTCAACGGAAACACACGTTCGCAAAGTTTCTTGTAAATGATTAGTGTCAACAAGAATTAAATGATAATTCTTAACAAATACGTTAAGTTGTAGATGGAAGGGTACAATCTTTAAAATAATTCAGCTAATCAGTGACTTTTAACAAAAATCACCGATTTCAGTTGTTTGTGGTCACCAGACTATTTTTTATTTTCAAACAACATTGTTTTGTTGCTTTATATTTTGCTTTAATATTTAGATGTGTAAACTTTATCTTAGAAAAATGATCTTCAATTGTCTGCTTTCAAAATTTTTTACTGTATTGCTCTTGAATCATGCAGTTCAATAGATTCTTTTTTATACTCAGGACTACCCGGGAAATTTTGTGGGTCTTGGGCCTGAATTTCTCTTGATCGGTCCCTACCCAGGGCCCCATACAAGTTGGTGGCCCTTTCAAATTACATTTTTAAAAAATTAATAAGTTACAAACATGACAAATTACCAAATTATGAATAATTGGTATTTTTTTTCTTTCTTCTTCACAGTTTATTTAATTAAATTTTGAATTTCTGTATGATGTATTTTTAAATGAGCTTCAGGTTGTTTACAATTTTCTGCTGTCGAAAAAAATTATCTTTGGATATTGTGGTTAAATACCATGCATCTTAACACTGAAACTTGTCAACTTTTCTTAGAGGGCCCCCCGAAACCTGTAAATCGGGGCCCTGTGCGAGTTATGCGTGACCTACATCCGTGGAGTACATTTAAACCAAAGCAGACACTTCCAAACACTTACTAACTTCCGTTTTCCTCTATGTTCATTTTGATTTTAATTTATTATTTACTAAATAATTCCAATAACCAAAATAAATAAAGAAATCGGATTATAGAAAAAAAACTTAAACATCTCTTAAAATATAAACAAATTAAGACCATGATGTTATGCAAAAAATAGTTCACAAAATATCAAATATGTAAAATGTTGAAAAACAGTTATAGAAAATGATAAAATTGGTGAATTGCTAGACTTAAGGATACTGTAGCGTAACTACCACTACGAATATTAAACATTAATTCACTAGTATATAAAACATGCTATCTCAATTCTATCTTGAGGTACCTTTTGATAGATAAAGGTTGGCACAGCAGAAAATTCCTTTTCCTCCATTGGTGACCCGGACGTGATATGAACTTTCTAGATACTTCGATGGATGGTACACATTTAAAAAAAAGTTGACTGGCTATTTGTGACTGCGTCATTGTCCTATTCGCGCTGTTGCTTTTGAGCCTCATTTACACATTACGGGATCCTGCGCACACTCGACTGCTAATAGCAGCACAGGAGGGACCACACCCACAATCGTGAACTCATACAGCTCTGACTACAAATACTCAAAGATTCGGTGAACTTGATACGACTCTCACCACAAGTGCTCAAAATCCGGTGAACTTAACACAGCTCTCCCGGTCTTTCTCAGATAGGGTAGTTAGTGGTATCCGTTCATCGAATTCTTTCCCTGACAAAATTCTGGCGGGACGTACTGTAGCGCAACTACCACTACGAAAATTAAACATTTAATTCACTAGTATATAAGACATGCTAACTCGATTTAATCTTGAGGTACCTTTTGATAGATGAATACCCTAAGGCAAAACATTTTTCTGGTGAAAAAACTGTGAATAAGCCTCCGAATTTTTGTTAAAAAATTCCTAAAATTGTGCGAATTAATACCTTTTTCTAAGTTAATATCAAATCAAGTTTTGATATTCAGTACTTGATCTAGAATTCCGGGAACTGTAGGTACAGAATTGTTAGGAAACGAAACTTAAAAGCAAATTTTTACACAATTATTTATAAAATGTTTCAAAATTATTTATAACAAAAATAAACTATGATACATTAGTAAATTTGAGTCTGTGCTTATTTCAATTTTTGTCGACACGCTTTTAAAATATTTCTAAAGGAAAAACACGCAAAAAATAAATAAATTATTTATTTCATATTTAAGAGATTTGGAATCCTAAGCTTAGGACTTATGATGAATCAAGCACTTTTCTTACAAACTTAAAAGGGAAAACATAAATTTCTAGTAAATATAATAGAGTACACTTAAATCAAGATCAGATGCATTCACGAATTGTTGTCTTCAATTTTGCAGTAAGCCGTAAGATGACAATGGTAGATTATTTACAATTCGAGTACGAGAACGTGTGAATTTGTTGCCGTTACGCACGTGACTGAACATTTCACAGAAACAGAATTTAACTGTTATAAAAGGCATGTATATTTTAAGTTAATAAAGAAAATTACATACTGCCATTAGCACAGTTATACATGAATCTGTCACTTGTATGGCACTATTTCTTAATATTTATTTTTCTATACGCTTCTTTTTTGTCGAGCCTAGTTTGAATTCCTATTGATATTCTCTGTGTGGTATTTGATAAATAGACTAATTTAATTAAAGAGTTTGTGTACGGTAAGAACTCCCCCCGCCACAAAATCTGAGACCGTCTGCTGCTATGGAAACAAGAATAAAGCGTCTCAGGGAGAGTAGCTTCTCTTCACTCTAGGGCTAACACAAAACCCTTTCTCTAGCCGATCTGAGCCAAAACCAGTCCTAAACAATGACCCTACTTGAAATAGTTATATCTCGTTACGATAATAACCGTCACGGGTCCAAACGAATGGCTAGAGGAGTTCTTACTTTAGACAAACTATAGCTTACATTTCGGGCATTTGCCAAAGCGACTATGAGATTGTTGAAATTTACTGATCAAACAGCGACAACCACCTATTTGAGTCTTCCGGTAAATGTGCATCCTAAATTAACGAATCTTACTTTATCCTAAGAAGAACGTATAGTGTAGAAGAGGATTCTTGGTGTTTCAACTAAACCAGAAACAATCCTTGAGCTTTACTTTTACAAAAAAAATTTTAAAAACAAAATAGAATAGAACATTTTAAGCAATAAATAGCACTTAAAAACAGAAAATAAAATGTGAAGAAAAAACAGAACAAAACGAAAACTACAAAGCGAGTACCGAATTCAAATGAAATTACATAAACGGGAAAATTTTCAATAGTGAAAATATTTTCGTAACAAGATTGAGAATCTGTATTTCGTACAAGAAAACAGAAATAAATATTTTGAATCATTCTTGAAATTTTTGAATTTCGGATTTTTATTAATATTTTTTTCCGCGGATTCTTATAAATTTTTTTATTTTTAATTATTTTATTTTCTTCTCTTTTTTTCATTATTCTGTAATTTTTTCCATGTTTTCTCTACATTTTGAACTTATTTTAAGAGTTCTATATACTTGCAGATTATGAGCAGAAAATAAAACTTATTTTTCTTCTTCTTAATTTTCTTCGTTTTTCTTTTTTCCCTTTTTGTATTTATTGTGNTATATATATATTGTAGAAGGTCAGTTCTACAATACAGTAAATCTGTTGCATCTCCCTGTCACACCAGGAAATTAATAGAATAACCACAGATTATCCAGATTATCTATACTTAATAAGAAAAATATTAAAAAAATAAATAATTAAAGGTTATAAAGTACTTTTAATGCTATATTTTGTACTTATAATATAAAAATGTAAATATAATTGCAAAATAAAATGTTAATTGAAAAATACAATATATTTATAGACATATTATGCGCCATTTTCTTGTGTAATGAACTAATTAGTATATCATACGTAATTAAATAAAGGCATGTTCATCCAGTGAACAAAGAAAAATGTTGCATTACGTCACGTGTAAATACCTTGTTATAACATAGTATCTTCCATTAAAAAAAGACGAATTAAATTGTAAAATACACGAAAATTGTTCTTTTTCTTATTCTTTTTAATTTGAATATTTAGGAATAAACACTATCTTCAAAAATAAATATTACAGTTGTAGAGAAAAAAAAAAGAAAAAGGAATACTTGCTTTAAATCCTAGTGACATGATTACTGTCGAAAGTGTGAAAATGGTATTCGATGGATTATCGTCAATCAATATCATACGTAATTACATAAAGCCGTGTTCGTCCATTGAACAAAGATATATGTTGTATTACGTCACGGTGACAATATCTTGCTCTAACATGTAGGAATAAATTATCTTCCATTAAAAAAAAAAAAAAACGAAATAATTTGTAAAATACACGAAAACTGTTCTTTTTCTTTCTTTTTAATTTGAATATTTAAGAATAAACACCATTTTCAAAAATAAATATTACAGTTGCAGAAAAAAAAAGAGAATTACTTACTTTAAATCCTAGTGACATGATTACTGTCGAAAATGTGAAAATGGTATTCGATGGATTATCGACAATCAACTAATGATTATCGTAGATCAACTAATTCTTGAAATAAAAAGAATACCTAATTTCTTTATTACTCATTCTCAATCTTTCCTTACCGATTCAATCAAACATCTGGGCCAGTCTTCCAACTATCTTCTTAAAAACTGGTTTTAGTTTCGCCTTCTAGCGCTAAGTCAGAACCTTATTATTATTATTAATTTTTTCTTTTTTTTTTTGTTTTAATGGAAAAGAATTTTTCCTGTTGTTTTTTCAGTGCGAACTTGAGAGAGTGTAATCGTTTTTCCGCTTAGGGGTTTAATCATTTGTATTACATAGGGAATAACATAACAAGAAACGGGTCAATTTTCAGCGTGACATAAGTTTTGATCATAAATTTTGTATCAGTTTCTGTTTTTAAAACAAAAATGCATTCTGATTTAATCTGTCTTTTACATTTAAGAGGGAATTAAAACGAACCACATTAGTTTAAAAAATACACGATATAGTATGATTAAACTAGCTCCCATTTAAGGTCACCAAAATTTCTCACAGTGCAGTCATGAAAGGCCCTAGGGACTTAGACTGAGGGAGTGTATGGAATCTCTGAACGGGAAGCGGACACCCCGTCTAGTGTAGGGTCCTCAGGCAACTATGCTATGGCATTAGGGCCCTAGGGGGAGGTAGGGCCTCTCTCAAGGACAGCTGATTTTTTCTTTTTTTCATTTCAATAATTTTTATGTCCGTTCTTCGTACAGGGTAAAGAAAATAAATGATCAATAAATCGATATTAAGCATGCCCATTACCGTATAACATGCACCAACACAATGCTAAATCAATTCCTATTTTTTTCTATATCTATTTGTTGCCCTTTCCGGTAGTTTTATGCTCTCAAGTCATGTTTATGCTATCTAAATTTCATCCTATCAAAATAAAGATAATTTATATTACGCAGTATCAATGGGCATAAAGCCATCGCTCGAGGTCAACTCCTGATAGTCATAAATCAAGAGAATGTCGACTTTCACCGCTGAATGTCAACAATCACATAATCGCTTGGTGAAAGTCCGAAATATTTGTTATATCCGATTTGATATTAATTTATACATTATTAAATGTATTCGATATTTTAATATCTGCTGAGAATACTTAGGAGAAACATCAGTGCTCGAAGAACTGGACAAATGTATACCGGGCGGGCAGTGGCACTGAACTTTAAAAAAACATTGATGTAGGGCATACCGGGCAAATTTATACCAAGTAGTGACATTTAACACCTAATATATTTATCAAAGCGGCTATGTGATTGTCAACAACCACCAATTTCTGTCATTCTAAGTAACACACACGCACGTACACACGGACTTTTTGACGGAACTAACCCGCATTTCCGTTACATAGAGATAAACCATGAAAACCTCTCACGGTTAGCTTGACGGCAAGGGGACTCTAAACCATTATCTGTCGGATATTTTACGTCAGCACTGTGATCGTAAGCGAAAATGAAACAAATAAGCCAAATTATGGATTTCGTTAAAATGAGAACTACAAGAACTATATTATAAACGTTGTAAATGCTTACCGAGGAAACATTCCTTTATCAACGAATTTAGTTCTTTTATTTTGATTTGAAAAGCGTGATGGGAAATATTAATAAAATTATTCATAAATGCAGGTATTTTCAAAAATTAAATTTTATTAGAATTGTTTTAAAAACATTATTTGATATTTTTTTAAGCTTTTTTCTCATTCGCCTTTTTTTTTTTAATAATTTCATTAATTCAAACGAAATATTAAAGTAATAGATTATTAGTTTTATTTAGATCTAAATGTAGAATGATTTTTAAAAAATCATTACTGGAAGGTAAGAAAGAAAAAAAAAAAAACTCTAGGAGCCATTTTCATCCTTGGGAACCACGGTTCTAAGGCATTCAAAGAACTAGTAGCTGTTCATTCATTGAAGAAATTGATTTCCCTTTTAGTATGTTTTTCTTTTCAATTTTAAATTAATTTTTATATTTTATTGCCAGTGCAAACACAACAAATAATGAAATTCTTAATTAGAAATAATTAAATTGTTATTTTTAATGTCTCTTAATTTTAAATTTACAGTTCTCTTAAATTTTAGGTTTTCTTCTAAAGACAAAAATTACTTTTAAGTGTACAGTTTAAACAAATTAAAATTTGCGATAAGCTTATAAATTTAATAAGAACTTTTAGATCTAATGAATTCAAATACATATCTGATACTTAGTATCAGTTTGTAATTGATATAAAAATACTCAACCATCTCCACTGTAGATTGTTGAAGTCTTTTGATAAAGGACTAAGTTAAAAAATATGTTGACAGTGTTTATCAGAGTTCTTCCGCTAAGTGCATAAATGACAAAGCTATAATTTTATTACATATATATATGTTACCGTTAAATTCTTCATGAAATAACTAGATAAGTCAGCTTTTTATTATTTTTATAACCGCCGTTGAACAGCCGACCCAATATTTGGGTTTACGGCTAATGATGCTCAACTCCATAGCCTTGTAATTTTGAAACCAATCCAGAAGACAAGGGAACTCCTGGATCAAGTACTGGGAGAAATTTAGCTTTCGTGGAGGACTTTTTGATGGAACTAACCCGCATGTGCGTTACTTGGAGAGGAAGACCACGAGAATCTCCCACGGTTAGCCTGACGGTAAAGAGACTCTTGCCCATGATTCGTCCACCACTGAAGATATTTCACGTCAATACCGTGGTCGGTGCAAGCCGGGTGCGGATTCGTATTGACCAGCCATCGCTGGTATTCGAACCTTGTTCACCTCATTGGAAGGCGAACGCTCCATCCCGGCTCTAGATAAGTCCGTTAAAGTACTAAAACTATTGATCACTTGTAGCTGCTTTGCAATGACGTGTGTGTGTACGATTCATTCCGTTGCAACTGTGTATTTATGTTGCTCTTCCTTATTTAACAATTAATTATTCGCTAGAGAGATAAATGTATTATTTGAGAGGTTTTAGCCAGTTATGATCAATTAATTTATAAAATAACTTCAGACATTTATTTTCATTTAAAGTATGAAATAACTAGTTATTCTATGAAACAACTGAATTATACACTTTAACAGTAACAAATTTACCATTGTGCTACTAAGAAATACCTGGGCTTTAGAAGGGGAAAATAAAGTGAGTATTTCAAAAGTTTTTATTTATTTTTTAAATCGCTTATTAGGTAAGATTATGATCCACCTAGATGAGAATTATAATTGATGAATAATTCTTAATTTTTGAAAGTGTTAACAAGTTCAGAAAATACAGTATTGGAGTATCTTTGTAGTCAGGAAAATATTGGATCACAATTTTTTTTCTTTCCTTTCACGAAACACCATTTTCACAATTAGCATAGAGGGCGCTACATAAAGATATGCTAAACATAACCTAACAATAATAAATAACTCTTGCAAACTCACAGCAACTATAAAAATAGTATGTTATTCTAAAAAAAGATGGGAGGGGGTCATTTCGTGATGATAGAAGCCTTCAAAAAAGTGGTTCACGTAAACGGATAACGAATTCGCTTGGATTCATTAGTTAATTCTTTAAAAGAAAAACAATACTCTTATTTTAAAACAGAATTTTAAAAAATACACCCTTTGAGCCATGTTAATTTTCTTCAATACATGTTATATGCTACACTCATTTTCATTAAGACACTTATTGAGCTGTGTCCATTTACTAAAAAATGAATTAAAAGGAGAGTCGATTTTTTTAAATACGCAATTTGAGCTATGTTAATTTATTTATTCTACGCATCTTGAGATTTCTCCATTTTCCTTAAATGTGCATTTTAAGGCGTCCATTTCCTTAAATACGCATTATGAGCTGTGTCTATTTACCTAAATATGCATTGAGTTTTGCCCATTTTCTTAAATGCATGTATTGAGCTTTGTCCATTTCTTTATATGTGCATTTTGAGGTGTGTTTATTTACTTAAACAGCTATGTTCATTTTATTAACCACATATTTTGAGCCATGTTCAAAATAAAAAGCTCACAGAAGATAAGTTTTTCGGTTTTTAAGTTTGTATCTCATAAACTTTTATTTTTAAGTTTTTATTAGCTTGGAATTAAACTAATTATAATTTCAATAATTAGACTGCTTAAGGATTAATTTGTTTACTGAAATTATTTCGATAGTGAGTGAGAAATTTTAATCTAAATATTGATGAATGTTTTCATATCAGTTTTTAGAGCATGCATCATGTTTGCTCTAACAGTTCTCTCAAGTCCATATGTCAGTTCAATCAAAGAAAAAGGGTCTTATATAACTTCGTAAAAAAAATAACTCATTTTACAACAGAAAAACTTAACACTTAGCACAAAAGAAATCTTTTAAAATTCAATTAAAATAAAAAGTGGTCTTAACTGAAAATAAATACAATAATATTTTTTGATGTTAGTCAGGGTAATAATTTGTAGTTTAAAGTAACATAATTAAAAATAAGTATAACTAAATTATTAAATTTTCTGGCAGTCAGCGTGAGAATCTCCATGTGTTGCCAAATCTATCAACAAAAAATAAGCACCTTTTAAGTACTTTTTAAGCACTAAAAATATTTTTAAGCACCATATACCTTAACAAAATGCAAAATAATTTTCAAAGACTTAACATGATCATGATAAAATAACTAGTTTCTGACAAAGAACTCTTTTCTGGATTACATTAGCCATAATAAAAAAGATTGAGAGATTTTTTTAGTTTGATTTCAGAGGATGGAAAATGAAGCCTGAAATTGAGAATATCTTGCAAGCAGAGTTGCACAAAATATGCAAGAATCTCACCGAAATCAGCTCAGAAGTCACTCCCCAGTATTTCATTAAAACATGAAACATGTTTGGCACTATCATACATTACGGACAGACGGCACGACGAAATGGATTGTGGTTGAATGAATTGTGAAAATGTTGAATAGAACAATGTGAAAACCACACTTTTGCATAATAAGCAGCAAAAACCCAACAGTGCAAAAATGAAGAAAAAAAAAATCTCATTTTCAAAAAGGTAAAAGTAAGCAATTTTTACAAAAACCCATAAAAAAAAAGCACTTTCAAGGGCTTTTAAAAAACCAAAATAAGAACTTTTAAGCACTTTTTGAAAACCTTG
This sequence comes from Parasteatoda tepidariorum, assembly GCF_043381705.1. NCBI lineage: Eukaryota > Metazoa > Arthropoda > Arachnida > Araneae > Theridiidae > Parasteatoda > Parasteatoda tepidariorum. The sequence goes on from NC_092204.1 coordinate 5,770,693, forward strand.
ACTAGAGTTTTGACGCCTTGATAAGAGTAAACAAGAATAACACACATTAATATTAAATATCTTTTAAATGTAACTGTTTTTTTTTTAAATTCTCACACAAGGAAAAAATAATGTTTTACAACAATTTAAAGAGTTTTAGGTTGCCTTAAAATTTTTTTTACAAGTGTACAAAAATAACTGTGGGCAGTATTTTTCCAAAAGAGTATATTTTAGTTCATTTTATTATTGTAAGAAACTTATTTCTTTATATTTAATATTGTGCAGCCAAAGCTTTTTTTATTTTTTTTAGTTCTAACTTAACAATTCTATTGATGAGATGAAAATTTTTTTTTCAAATGCAGAAAAAAAAAATATTGCAAAAATAAAACTAGTCACATATTTAAAAAATAACAATTTATCACTTATAAATAAGCAATTCTCATATTTTATTAAGTTTTATATCTTATATATAATTTTGCCAAGTCTTCCTCAAATAATCATAAAAAAAAGTTTACATTAAAGAAAAACTATTTTACAGATTATATAAATATTAAATATTTATTAAAACTTCCCACACAAAACAAATATTCATTTCAATTCATGAATCAATAAAATTTTATAAATAGGTGTAACCTGCAGTAATGGTTTTCTGTAGCAACAAAGACATTTTTCAAAAGTAACATTAAAATAATATTCTATAAGCTGAACAACAAAATAAGCTGCAATATATTCAATCATATTAATATTATCCATTTAAGGTTACAAAATTCATACAAAAAAATAAGCAAAAATAGCTCTTTATATTGAAAAAAATAAATAAATAAAAGATAGAAAAGGTAAAAAGGGGTTCTGGAATACTAAGGTGCTAGCAAAAATTATGCGGAAAATCTGAATTAAATCTAAAAACACACAAGAGAGTGAAAGGAGGAAAAAAATAGCTTTATATCAAAACAAAATTTTATTTAGAAGCTTGATACAATAAAAGCAATTATTTTCGTGAACATAAGTTTAATAAATATTCACAACCTAAGTTTTATTAGGAAAACAATCTATATTGTGCAAGTAATTGTTAAATCTCTATAATTCAACGTAACTCATTTCAGATAAAATGAAAAATAGTGAGATCATCTTTTTAGCAATCTGACTTAATCCAAGAAAAATAATTTAATTTTTACTTGGCTTGCAACACAATTCAGAAAAATAAACTACTATAAAAGCATAATATTCATTAATTTGATTAAAACCTCTATTATAACTAGTAAATTAAATTGTATAAAAAATGTCTCAAGATTTTTATAATTAAAAATGTATATAAAAGTGCATTAAAACATAAAGAAAACACCGGACATGAAATATTTTTTTTAAATGTATATCTACATAGCAACCAACTAATCTCAAGGAAAGAGTTAAGCAGCTGATGAAGGGAAGATAGAAGAAACCAAATGACAATAAATAGCAGCTTCTTTAATTTTGGAAAAGTGTGTGAGTAAAGTCTATGTAATCATAAGCCCCAGGAATAGCTCGCCCATTTTTGTCTTCATAAGGCTTCATTCGTGAGACACAATAATCGGCCATTTCTTTTGTAAGATTCTGAAAAGGAAAAAAAAACAACATCGATTTACAGGGTGCATAGCCAAATCTTTCAACAAAAAACAAGCACCTTTTAAGCATTCAAAAAATATTTTTAAGCACTATATACAATAACAAAATGCAAAATAATTTTCAAAGACTTTACATGATCTTGATAAAGTAACAAGTTTCTGAAAAATAACTCTTTTTTAGATTTCATTAGCTACTAAAATATTAGAGAGATTTTTCGGTTCGATATCAGAGGGTGGAAAATGAAGCTTGAAATTGAGAATATCTTGCAAAATGCAGCAGAGTTGCATATGAGAGAGCAAGAATCTAAATTAACCCAGCTCAGTTGACGCACTATGCAGACTTGGAAGTATTTTATCAAACATGTAAAACGACTAGGGCTGGCTTTTATACGCTACCTACCGACGGTACGCAAAAATGGATTGTGGTTGAATAAATTGTGAAAAAGTTGAATAGGGCAATGTGAAAAGCACGCTTTTGCATAATACATGGCGAAAATAGACATGGTAAAAAAAATAATTAAAAAAAATCTCCATTTCGAGAGCACTTTTTAGAAACACCCAATGAAAACAGCACCTTTAAGGGCTTTTAAAAAAACGAAAATAAGCACTTTAAAAACGCCAAACACCGTGATTCATTTATTTTACAAAACAAATACAGGGTTGCCATGCAAATCGAGACAAAGAATTCCCTGCACATAGTATGCACAATACATGAAGAAGAAACACGGAATTACTGTGCCCTTGTTAAGAGAGCTATATTAGGCTAATTTTATTTAATTGCCGAAAAAATAAGGAACAGCTCAACATACTTAAAACAAATAATGCTATAGTAAATGAAATAGTTCAGTATAGCTGAAATATCTTTAAATATCCCATAGATTACGCTTCGAGTGGTCACAATTTTTTAAAAGACAAAAATAAGAAACAAAATTCCCTGTATAGTTCGTTCGAACTTTTCTCCACCTCCTCGGACGAAGAATTTATTTCAGCGCAGGTGTAAGAGGAGAAACGTCTTCGTGTTTGAAATTGAAACAACCCTTCAATGCACGCCAAACGCAAACAGAGAATTCTTTTTCAGTCACTTACCTCGCTTTATCATCTGCTATTATATCTTTCGTTACTCTAGCTATTTAGATATATTGCAGCAAAATGTCTCAAAAAGGACAAACTATTTACTCAAGAGAGAGAAATATTATCAAATTTATGAATATTTTATGTTATCAAATGCCCATAAAGATTGCAAAATAAATATTTTGTCATACGATCGCCAAATAGCAACTTCGTTCAGGATTGCTCACATCCTTCTCCTAAAAGCATCGAAATAGTATCGTCGGATACCACGTGATAAAGGCGGAGCCAAGTGCCAATTCCTTGTGAACGAACTATATTTTACCAGTTCATAAAGAAAGAATTAAAATTCTCTGTTATTTTAGATGATTTTTTAAATTCCCTATATTCCCATTTATAGCAAAATTCAATAAGAAAAATAACCTTGTCTTTTGATCTCTCATAAAAGAATACACACTTAATACATGCCCTGTTTTTAAAGCTAGCTTTCGAATTTAGTCGCTGCTTTTAATAAACTTAATTTCATAAAAAATCCAACTTACGGCGTATAACTCTTCTGCAGTGACATAGGGTCTCTCGCCTGAGGTAATGGCTCTGAAGGCATTTTCCACTTCTTCACTGGAGCGGACATTTTCAGTTTCCCTGGAGATCATGAAGGCCATGTACTCTTGGAGGGAGACATAGCCATCTCTGTTAGGATCTACTACATTCAGGATGGCCTCGAATTCTGGGTCTGGTTGTCCCTCTTCCACCATTGGCAGGTCATATCCCAGAGCACGAAGGCAACTTTTAAACTGGAAGTGGTTTAGTCGACCAGATTTTTCTTTATCAAAATGTCTAGAAAAGAAAAAATTATGAATTTCCAAATCGGTTTTTACTCAAACGTAAGAATACAATTTCTGAGAAGTCCTATACCACAATATGTACTAGTGAGGATAAAATAACTGTGGGATAACACAGGGATAATTGTGACACAAAGTAAAAAAGCCAGAAAATTTCAAGTGCAAAAATTCAATATCAAGATATCAATTTCTATACCATACATGTTTTGTATTTAACATAATTTTTTTTAACAAGAATAATTATATTACCCACCAATGATGAACATCACACCTTTATAGTAACTGATATTAGTTCTTGCAAGAATTGCGATGTTGGATTTTTTAATATCGCATGAATATGAACCCAGAGACTAGATTTTAAAATCGCACGGAATATATTATTTTAAAATTGTGTGAATACAAATTATGATGTAAGATTTTTACACCACATGAATACGAATATTAACATGTAACTTTTTAATTTTGTCTTGTTAGCGCGAATTAGGGAAAGATTCAAAATTTGGATTTTAGATTGAGGAAATCTGAAAACTTTATAAGTTTTGATTAGCGAAATTCCAAAAACCATGATCTTGAGAAACATGGAATTCTGGGATATTCCCAGAAAAATCATATTCCTTGCTCATAATATTTAGACCAGGAAGCATAATGCGAAAAACCCGGAATTCCGGTTAACCCCCAGAATACAAAGATAAATACTTGTTTTATTTTTAATACAATTTATCGTAAAAAATATAGGATCAAAAATAGTATTTATTAAAATTTTTAGTTTTTTTTCTTCTCAATATTCTAGGCGTCTCTTTCCACTTCAGTGGTAACTACTCAATTTATTAATTATACTTTCAGTAAAATTATTTGCCAAAAACTTGCCATAAATTCAGAATTTATTGAAAGATTTTATAAGTGTGTTTCAACTCATGTGGTGCACTGCAATACAGCATTTACAACTAAAAAAATATTCATTTTAAATATATAGAATGATTTTAAAGGTCAGTTTAAAATATAGCTAATTTTAAACTTATTTTACAACTTAATCAGAAACTTGAAATTCACTTTCGAATGTGGCACATACAAACAACATCATTTTGCAATACTAATTGGTGTATTTTAAATTCTACACAAAATGTTTTTAATTCTTTGAGGGATACTAACAAGATAAAGAAAGTAGAAAATGGTGATAAACTCTAATTGGAACTAAACATCAGATTTAATTTTTAAGTTGCTAAAAATTTTTTTTATTGAAGATTAAATCTAAATGTTGAAGAGAAAAAAAGAAAGAAAATACTTACTTAAACATCATACTAAATTCTTTCAAAGCATCTTCGGAAACTCCACTCTGGTTTCTAAAATTAAAATAAAATTTTACTTCTGATATTTAGAAAATTCAGAAATATTAAAAAAAAAATTGCATATTTTTAGGCTCTTCTGAGAACTTTAAGTGCTTGTGTAGTGTTTACTAATTTGACATCCTCATTATTATTGCTGTAAGAAGCACCAGAATATATTCTTTATATTTAATTGCATAAATTTTCAGAGTTAGCAAATTTCTTTCTTGTGGAAGAGACTTGAGATTCATTAAAAACGGCACGCTTTAAAATGATTCTAAATTAAGATTATGCCTTAAACACATAATATTGATGCTAACTGGTTTTAGATGAAAAGAATCAGTTCTTACAGAAATCTATAATAAAACCTAAATAAAAATTAAACCTAATTTAAGGGTCTACAACCAGTTTAGTGCAATCTTCACTGATATTGCACAAAGGTAACTCCAAAATATTATGTTAAATGCAGGATGCAGAATATTTATGTAGATTTTGATTGGAGTTTGCAGAAAAAAGTTTATTTAATGTGGAAATTCATTACAAAACTGTGAGGCCAGTTTTTGATCAAATAATTTAATTTGTTTAAAGATGCTACTAGAGATCGGTAATCAAACTTCAATTTCTGCTTTGGACTTAATTTCTTACATAATTTAAATTAGTTTTTATTCATGCTCCATTTTTAAAGATTATAAGAAAAAAACTAAACCTTTTTGCAATTTTGTCTTTCATTTTTTTAAGGTGACAAGCAATGCTTCCAGATACAAGGGAAAAAACAACAAATGCTTGAAATATTATTTATTCTTTTAATCGCACAAAATACACGTGCAGCTAAGCCATTTCAAACACACCCAACACTAAATATTCAAAATCATTTTAACTATAACAAAATTGACATAATTGTAGCAATTTATTAAATAGACAAAAGTTAACTTGTATTTAAATGTGGGACTTTAATATTACAAGTAAAAAATAAGAAAGTAATTCATTTCTGAAAAATTTATGAACGTGTTTCTTAAAAACAAAAGCACTTTTTTTTTCATTCCTGACATTTTCTATGAATTAATTTTAGGACTTGTTATTGATAAGCAGAGGCAAAATACATCCCAAATATTGGTTAAATTCAGTTTAAAAAACATACCTTGCTTGTATTTGTTGTTCTAGATTGTGCTGCATTCTCATTCCTAACTGATCAAGTTGATCCCATTGCTGAGCGAGGCCTACAGTACTGTGCTCTGTGTAACGATTGTCAAGAATAAGGTGTTCACCTAAAAGAGCGCCTAAATCTTCTATCTGTTTCAGCTCTGCTCTTCGAGCCCTCACATCTGCTGCTTTGCGCTAAAAAGGAAAATCAACTTAAATATGGGAAAATAATGGAAAATCAACATTTTTTTTTAAAGTCCCGCTACACACTATTGTTAACCCTTCAATGTATTACAGGGTTGCCACTCAAATCTGGAAAAAAAATTCCTTGTACATATTATATACAGAATTATTGTGCTCTTGTATGAGCTATATGCTAGTTTTAAATGCTGGAAAAACTTAAATAGGAAAAGCTGAACTTATAATGCTATAGTAAAGTTTTAATTACAAGAAGAAATATAATTTTTTATGGTTACAATTACATAGTTATAACTTTTTATGACTATAATTAATTTTATTTATTTGCTTTGATAACACCTCATTAGTAATTGGTTTTTAAAGAAAAGAGCTTAACATGGATGTTATGATTTATCTATAAATTATCCAAAATTTTAGATACAAATAATTTTGTCCCTAAATTCTTTTTGCAATATGAGCAAAATGTTTTGTTGATGCTCAGACACAATTAAATATGCATACTTTAGTTGCATCCAGCTGAGCTTCTAGAGAACCAGTTCCTTCAAGCATCGATGACCTAAAAAAGTATTTTGAACACTCAGAAAAATATTTTTAAAAAACAATTTGCTTAATTCTAGACTTTCCTTTCAGACATTATTTAATGTTACTATTTAAAATGAAATTTGAAAGAAATACATAACATAAATTTCGTAAACAGCTCTAAAAATTTATCCTTACTCATTTATGTCAACGGCATACCTACCAACAACGAAGAAATAAAATAATGGAGATTTTACTAGCAAAATTTTTTAGGCTATGAGGTAAAGTTTTGATACATCATGTATAAAAAAAAATAGAAAGTCAAATTAGAAATAATATAACTTGCATTTAGCAAAAGATATGTATATAAATCTTAATCTACAGAAGAAATTTCTCACCATTATTTATAATTACTTAAATTATTTTATAACCGTTGTTAAACAGTCAACTCAATTTTAGGGTTTACGGCTACTAATGTTCAACTACATAACCTTGTAATTTTGAACCCAATCCAGAAGACAATGGAACTCCTGGATCAATCAAGTAGTGGAAGAAATTTGCCTTTGTGGAGGACTTTTTAATGGACTAACACACATTTGCGTTACATGGAGAGGAAAACCACAAATACGTGACAAGTATAGCCTCACTGCAAGGGGTATTTACTACTTACTATTAACACTTAACATACTACAGTACTGGCAAATAGCACTATCTGTTGAGGAATAAAGGAAGTATTTTTGCCATCAGTGGATATTTTATTGCCAAAAAAATTTTTTTTTTCACAACTTCAACAAATACGGAAAATTTGAGAATATNCGTTTCTGCGCAGTAATGCGCAAATATACCGATTTGGCGCAAAATGCGCAGCACTTGAAGCCCTGGTTACATGGAGAGGAAAATCACAAATACGTGACAAGTATAGCCTCACTGCAAGGGGTATTTACTACTTACTATTAACACTCAACATACTACAGTACTGGCAATAGCACTATCCGTTGAGGAATAAAGGAAGTATTTTTGCCATCAGCGGATATTTTATTGCCAAAAAAAAATTTTTTTTTACAACTTCTTTAACAAATACGGAAAATTTGAGAATATACGGGTAAACAAGAGATAGTTGCAAAATACAGGAGTCTTTGTTAAAAAAAACAGGAGACTAGGCAGGTATGCATTGGAAACAAAATTGTACTAGATATAAAATTTTACATCCAATTAATTTGAAAATTTGATTTTAGAACAAAATTATGAGCAAAAAGAGTCTGTAAAATTTAAATCCTGGCAAAAAAAATTTAATTAATTAAATAATTATGGTAAAAAGATATAATTATTTCACGAAACTAACATTAGATAAGATTCAGAGTTGTTTAAAAAAATAAATCGTAATGATTATAAAAAATAAAACACAAAACAAAATCGACTTACCCATCAAGCAACCACATTCTGCAAAATAAAAAAAATAAAAAAATGAAATTAATACCAAATTAATAATAAATAAAATATAAGTAAGACAGGCTCATAAGAATCACGGAAATAAAAAGTCATGTGATTTGAGCAGAAATTTTGGTGTGATCCACACATTTCCGAATGAATTTGTTCTGCATAAGATTCATTGTTTTTAGAACTTTTATTTGCTTAAACAGGGTGCATAGCCAAATCTCTCAACAATAAATAAGCACCTCTAAACTATTTTTTAAGAACTAAAAAAATATTTTTAAGCACTATATACATTAACATAATGCAAAATAATTTTCAAAGACTTTACATGATCATGATAAAATAACTAGTTTCTGACTAAGAACTCTTTTTCCTGATTATATTAGCCACCATAAAAATATAGAGAGATTTCTTGGTACGATATCAGAGGGTAGAAAACGAAGCCTGAAACTGAGAATATCTTGCAAGCAGAGTTGCACATGAGAGTGCTAGAATCTCACCGACTTCAGCTCAGTAGGCGCACATGAGGACTCACAAATATTTCATCAAACATCTAAAATGATTGGTGCTTTTATATGCCATGGATCAACAGGATGCCGAAATAGATTGTGGTTGAATGAATAGTAAAAATGTTAAATAGAAAAATTTCAAATTTTTCATATTTTTTGTTGTTGCTTAATTCGCGGCAAAAATCGACATGGTAAAGAAAAATATCTTGTTTCAGAAAATAAAAATTACTACTTTTACGAAACACCTAATGAGAAAAGCACCTTAAGGGCTTTTAAAAAACGAAAATCAAAAATAAGCAATTATTAAAAACGTTACGAGAGCCATGAAATTTCTAACTAATTAAATAGATAGTGTGCAGATAGATCTCTCATTAGTGTTATTATGAAAATTGTTTACCTTGTGTCTGTGAGCCATTGGTGAAAAGCATTGGCATGCTTTGCAAACTCAATTCTTAATCTATCATTTTCTTCTTGTCTTTGGTCTTCTTTAACAAGCTCTACATCTCTTTCCTAAATGAACATATCAAGTGTTATCAAAAATTACACAGAATATTTGAAAGGAAAAAAAAAATTATTTAGCAAAAAGTTAAATGTGAAACCTACTTGTATGATCTTTTGAAGATTGCGCCAAGTATCCTCTAATGCTTCCATAGTGAACCAAGTATAAGGATTACCCCCGACATTGAAGGATTTTATCTGCTGATCCAGAGCTGCTAATACTTCAAAATCGGCTTGTGCAGAGCTCAAAGATGCTTGGAACTTTGCATGAGCCTCTCGTAATGCCTATCACATCAAATAGAACAGGTTAATTAATACTTTGCTTTTACATTTGTCAAAATACTGAATTTCTGAGAGGTAATTAATATAAAGGTTTCAAAATTTATACCTTTGAAAAGGTATTCAATGATGAACACAACTTCGAATTTTATTTAGGAAACAAAAAATACATTTTGGTGACATTATATAGAGAAAAAAAAATCTCTAAGATGAGGCACAGGGGGAGGGGGGGTACTTTCTAATCACACACACTTTTATTCTCATTTTCCTGTAATTTTGTTTTAACACATATACCGTCAAACCTCACTACAGTGAACCTGCAAGGAACCGAAATTTCAGTTCACTATATCTGCACTGCAAACAAATTTAACTAATTTTTCCAAACTGCTCCCTTTTACTACACATTACTTAAATAAATGACCAATAAACAGAAATTTAAAAATGATTGAACAATATGAAGGAAAAAAAAAATGTGTTAACTTTTATTTTTTATTACTCTTTGTCTTGCACACAAAAAATTTAGGGATAGTCTTTATTTAGGAATGGGAAACTGCGATAGAAGAAGCAAACAAGAAAAAATGCTTATGGCTACATTCAAGATTGGCAAGTTTCTGCCCAGGTGGTTAAAACCACTGGTAGAAACCGGTTAAAACTGGCATGGCAGAAACCCTTTTCTGCCACATTTGTGGCAAAACTGGCAGAAATTCAGAAAATGACATAAAAGTTAAGTACTGAGATTGACATACAATAGATAATTCATAGAAAAAACATTTAAATGTTAAACAAAGTGACCAGTGAAATTCCTGTTTACATTTACGAATCAGTGAATCTAACCAATTATATTACCTCTTGCATACAGTAAAGATTAAAATTGTTACTGTTTTAATAATTGGATTGTTGCCATGCAAATTATGTCTTGAAAAGAAAAAAAACTATTAGAAAGTAGCTCTATTCAGTTACATTGAGAGTTAAATGATAATAATTACTGAATTTCAGAGTTTAATTTAATAAACTAAAATTTAGAATTTATATTTATTATTACATTACTTTATTCTTTATTTAAGATAAATATTTGATACACTGCACTCTTTTTATTTAATATAAACAAAATAATATATATTTACAAACAATGAATTAAAAAGTTTGTTACAGTTACAATTTTCAGTTTACTTAAACAAAATGTCATTAAGCAATTACCAGAACTAATATAGAAGTTTTTTTAGTTTCCGCCGGTTTTTACCGGTTACAACCAGTTTCTGCCACTGGCATGGTAAAAACCAGTTTCTGCCGGCAAAAAGCCAACCCTGGCTACATTCCACTCAATAAATCTGCACATGTATTGTAAGTAGAAATTTCAACATTACCAAAATATGAAGAAGAAAAAATCAGTCGAAGACAGAAAAAAGTTCATAATATTTAATTTCCTCTCTTTTGGTTCACTACATCCACAAAAAATAATATATGTGTATAGCAAGGCACATGAGCGAACATTTCGTTCCCTATAGCGGGAGTCGACTGTATTTACTTCGAATTTAAATTTAACTGAATTGCTTTTTCAAATTCAATAATCTAATCACTGAGGCATATTGATTGATTTCAGTTATACCAAAAAGTAAATATTAAATAAACAAATATATATATATTTTTAACATCATAGCACAATTTCTCATTTTAGAAATTATTGATCGAACAAATATTTAAAGTTATATTATATTGCAGTAAAAAATTTTAAAAAATATACATTTAGTAGTTTGCATAATAAAATTGATATAGAAAGACAACTGTAATTAAACTGATTAGGCTTAAATTCAGTGAAAAAAATTACAGAAGGATTTATAAATCCTATTTTCTTTTAACCAATCAGATCCTAAATCCAGGGCATCTGCTACAGATTTTCAAATTCATGACTTTCCATGTCTAATTCCAAGAGCTTTTCATGATTTAACAAAGTTACTATTTTCTCCTGACAAAAACAGACCAATAATTTCAAAAAGCATTATAATAACATTAATTGAAATGATAGGTATAACCAAAACTGTTATACTCTGCATCTTTCTATTTATAGATTTTAAATTTAAAAAACAGAGTAAGGAAAGAATTGAAACAATAAAATAAGTGAAAAAAATACAAAAGCAAATAATTTTTTCTTCTTTTTTTCTGCAGACTCATATTCTAACGATATTTTTCTTGTTCATCAAAAAGAAATACTTCAGATTTTCCTTTTTCATTTCCGAATAAAAAAATTCCCCAATGACTGGCTTGCCTCAGTTAGAATTTTAAATTGATAAAATAAAAAAAATAACAAAAATTCTGAAATCATAGAAGTTTAAAATACAATTTGCTCTAGAAACAATGTTCTTTCTTTCATTTTTTGAAAGAACACCATAATTTTTATAGAACAGCATTAAAACATTTTATATTTTAATAAAATAGGAAGGTGAATGGGGATTTTGTTACAAATTCAGATATTCTGAACACCATGAAATGGGGGGAGTGGATTCCATTTTAAGAATTAGATTTTTCAACAACCTAAATCCATGACTTTTCATGATTTTAAAAAAAAAAAAATAGTTAAAATCATGAAAAATTTTGTTCAGTACTGAAATTCATGACTTTCCAAGTGCGCAGATACCCTGCATTTAGTAGTTTTCATAATAAAATTAATACAGAAAGAAAATTGTAACTAAACCGATTAATCTTAAATTCAGTAAAAAAAAACTATAGAAGGATTTATAAATCTGATTTTCTTTTAACCTATGAAGATCCTAAATCATAGTCTATGCTTAGCATAATTATGGGAAGTTTTTTAAAAACTGTTCACAATGTAAAATATGTTTATGATAAAATATATAAATACTTTGATTTCTTCGATAGAGTTGCAGCGAACCGGATCGGTAAGATCTTCCTCTGCATTTTCAAACCAGCTGTTGAAAGCAGAAGCTTTCTTTGCAAATGTAAGGAACAGGTCTTCAATCTAACAGCAGAAAATAAAAGCTCAATCAAATTTCAATATTTTTACCAATTGCATAATGGGTTAGTAGTCAGTAAAAATTACTAATGCAAGTGTACAAATAATCCCTAACAACAAAATAACTTGGGCCCTCATTGGACTAATATTCACGAATCTTGACATTGGCTCCGACATTGCTATGTATAGAATTGTCTGATTCAACTGATATTTTACAGCCACCTTACAACCAATGCCTGACTTATATACAATTGTCAGATTTGCTCGATATTCTATATTCATTATTCAGTCACTATAGGCCTGGGCAGACCCCTAGCATCATAGGACAAAATTCATGGATATAATGAATAAAATAGCGATTAAAAAATGCTCACTAGTTGCTACTCGATCGCAATTTTCTTTTTGTTGAAAATGCATCTCTTATTTACTTTATCATGTGCTTAAAGTTTCCTTTCATTTTGAAATTTAACTTTGTAACATTTACCATATTTCGAGAAATGCTTAAATAGAAATGCATTTCATTAATAATAAGTTTCTTAATTGTTTAAAATTTTAATTTTTTAAAAAGTGACCATGATTTTAAAACTGGCCACTGTTAAAAAATAGTACAACTTACGACAATTATCAATTAATCAACTTACCAATTTATCAACTTAAATACATATAGTGCAATTTCCTTTTATTACTTACTGTAGCATTAACTGGGACAATTTAGGTTTCATACTTATCAGAGTGAAAAAAAAAAGAGACTTTTTAACTAGTTTTTTGTACTCTAGATAAGATTACCAAGCTATGTCACAAACTAAGTTTTACTTGCAAGTATTGTTACAGTGAATAAAATGAAAAACATTATTCAATTCATAATATCAACATATTTTTTAAAATGAAATCAGAAAAAAAAAAATTTTTTTACCTGCTTAAACTGTTCAAGCATATGAAGCAAACGCTGTTTACGGGCTTCCGAAGCTGCTAACAGGTTGTGCCACCTAAAATGAATATTTTTAACATTACAGATATGTTTAATTCAATAAAACTTATAATAAAATAATGAGTCCTTAATTTCAAAATTATAGACACGATAAAGTGGCCAGTCAAGGAATGATGTGGCTGAATGGTATCTTGGTTTTTTATTTTTTGCACAAAATTTCTTTTTTGAAGGAACATTTTATTTTGTTTAGGTATAATAAAAACGTTTAATTTTTCCTTTACACCTAAATAGTTCACCTATTTAATTCCTAAAGAAAAATAAATTCACACCTGCCAACAATGGCATAATAAAATAACGGAGATTTTACTACCGGAATTTTTAAGGTTACAAGTAAAGCTCTGATATGGCGTGCGTAATCATGTAAATCAAAAAGAGAAATTTAAAATAGTAAATAATATAAGCACTTACATTTAGTGAAGTAAAGAATATGTATGATCTTAATATAAAGATTTTTTTAAAACCATTATTTATAGATACTAAACTATTCTATTATATAATCGTCGTTGAACAGCTCACCCAATTTTGGGTACAGGACTGTTAACGTTCAACTCCATAGTCTTGTAATTATGAACCTGATCCAAAAGACAAGGAAAATCCTGGTATAAGTATTGGGAGAAATTAGCCTTCGTGGAGAACTTTTTGATGGAACATACGCGTATTTGAGTTATGGAGAGGAAAATCACGAAAATCTCCCACGCCAAGGGGATTCTAACCTGTGATCAGTCTACCACGGAGTATATTTTACAACAGCACAAGTTGGATGCAGAATTCACATAGAGCAATCATCTCTGGGATTTGAACCTGGTTCACCTCATTGGAAATCAAACGCTTCATCTCCTGAGCCATCAAGGCTCGACTTAAACTATTAACATTCAACATACTGCAGTACTGGTGAGAGCACCTTCAGTTGAGGAATAAGATAAGTATTTTGCCATCAGTGGATATTTTATCACCTAAAATTTCTTTATTAAAATTTCATAACGAAATACGGAGAAATTTGAGAATTTATGGGTAAACAGGAGTCTTCGTTAAAAAAAACAGGGGGCTTGGGATACATAAATTGTATTTGAAAAATTCAGTATCCACAAGATAATTTTATTTCAGTACTTATGACACAAACCTTCCAAGAACATCGTCATGTCGTTTAACAATTGCTGGAGTTTGGTCATGATTAGCAGCCATAAGTTGGTCTTTCAACTGAGTGATGCTTTGAATACCTTCTTGCTCAAATGCTGACAGACCAGCATCAAATGTTTCCTAAGAACAAAAATTCCTTATTTAAAAATCACATTCCAGTTTGAAAATAATGACTATAAAAAGTAAGCTTAAAGAAGTCAAGAAAATATTAATTTATTTACTAACTTGTTTTGTCAAAAGAGTCTGTACTGATGACAGATCTCGGCCATAATCTTCAGAACGAACATGTGTTTCTTTGTCACCTGGGGGGAGGGAAAAAAACAAAATTTAAAATATATTCAGGTACTAACAATTGTTACATATACTAATGGCACAATCATTCTAAAACAGAACATATTCCAGTTCTAAAAGTATTAAACAATTTTGCCTCTCACTTTTACAAAAGATGTTCAGACAATGAACTTTTTGATAATCAAAATCCTAATTGAATGTAGAAATGGCGAAATTAAAACATAATTACAGCAAAAAAAGTTTTAAGCACTATATGCATTAACAAAATGCAAAATTATTTTCAAAGACTTTACATGATCATGATAAAAATAACTAGTTTCTGACAAAGAGCTCTTTTCTTTATTATATCAGTCATTAAAAAATGATCCAAGAGATTTTTCGGTTTGATTTCAGAGGGTGGAAAATGAAGCAGAGTTGCACACGAGAGTGCAATAATCTCAACGAACCAAGCTCACTGAAAAATTTTTTCTCAATCGAAAAAAATTTTGCCGCTTTCATACGCTACGGATCAACGGTATGCTGAAATAGATTGTGGTTGAATGAATCGTGAAAACGTTGAATAGAACATTGTAAAAAGCACGCTTTTGCATAAAAAACGGCAAAAAATAACACTGCAAAGAAAAAATACCTCATTTCGGAAAATTAAGCACTCTTTAAAAACACCCATTGAAAAGAGCCCCTTTAAGGGCTTTTAAAAAACGAAAATAAAAAAAAGCACATTTAAGCACTTTTTAAAAAACACTATGCAACATATTAATTGAAAACTCCATTGAATATAATAAAGTGTAGTTGGTTTTCAAACTTACCTATCCAACTAGCGACTACATCAGCTTTCCACATGAACTGTAAGTAGGCGGAGTTATCCTTCAGTTTACTCTTCCTTCGAATGGCGCTGGCATCCAGTGCACTCAATCTGTCGTGAAGTTGCTGCAGTCTTTGACTGATGCTGCCAGAGTGGTGGTTCTCTTCAGCCACCAGTTGTTGCCCCTCTGATGAAATCGCAACACATCTTTCACGGTGGACAGCAAAATCTATCTCAAATGCATCATGTTTCTTCAACAGGCCCTGCCGTAAACATTTCATTTATAAGTTTTTGTTCAGTAATTAACTGAGTAATAACTCTACTAAATTTTAAATCATATCAAGCGTGTTTGTCATAGAGAGTGAAAAACCCTGAAAATTTTATGAGCAAAAAAATAGATATCAATTTATAAATCATACATAATTAATATTTAACATAACTTTTTGAGCTAACATTTATCATATAATTACCCACTAATGGAGTCACATTTAGAGTAGCTAATTCAAGGAAGAAAAAAAACACTTTTTATAAGAATCGCAATATTTGATTTTAAAATTGCGTGAATATCAATTGCGATATTTGATTTTAAAAAAGCGATAATACAAATTGCAGTATGGAATTTTTAAATCGTGCAGATACGAATCACTATGCATAATTATTAGATTGATTACGTGAATATGAATCGCATTACATAGCTTTTAAATCATATATAAATGTGAAAATTATGCGCTATGGACAATGGTACGTTGAAATTGATTGTGTTTGAATGATTTGTGAAAACATTGAATAGAACAATGTGAAAAACACGCTTTTGCATAATATGCTTCAAAAATTGACATGGTTAAAAAAAATAAAAAATCTTAATCTCCAAAAGGGAAAATTAAGCACTTTTTAAAAATACCCAGTGAAAAATGCACCTTTAAGGGTTTTAAGAAAACGAAAATAAGCACCTCTAAGAAATTTTTAAAAATGCTATGCACCATGTTAAATATGCAGCTCATTGGTTATTTGACAGTCAAAAGAATAAGTAACAAAAATTAAAAAAAAATTGTATATAATGGAAAAAGATAATGAAAGGGAAATACCTGAACTGCAGCCATTGTGTCTCCATAATCATCAACATTCAAAAGTTGATGTTTCTCAGAAATCCAGGCTTCTTCTTCCTCTAATTTGGCTAAGAAATTTTGATATGCAAGAGATTCATTCAATTTTGTTCCTCTGTCAGATGTCATCTAAAAATAAAATTTTTCTTATTTTAATGACAAATACTCTCAGTTCAGTGAAAATCAGTAAACCTGATAAAACACTGAATAGTTTAAAAAAAAAAAAAGGTTTTAAAAATAATTTATAAATTTCAACTTTTAAGAGTTGTAGTAATAATTAAACCTTCCAACAACAGCAGAACTGGGTGTACAAGCAGAAATAACTAAGAAAAAAAATTTCTGAGAGGCAAAAAATTATTAAATATATTTCAAGCTGTAGGCAAGAAATTTACAAAACTTTTCTCTTGCATTGCGTTCTCTATGTTACTTCATTAGTTTTTCTAAAGCGTTTTTCCATTTTAAAATTAAAATTTTTAAAATATTAAAGAATTTTTCTCAGAAATCCAGGCTTCTTCTTCCTCTAATTTGGCTAAGAAATCCTTTAATTGATCATCCCACAAAATATTGCAAAAAAAGAAATTCCAATTATATAAATCAAAAAGCAATGTTAGAAAATAGAATTGAAAAAAAAAAAAGAAGAAAAAGAATCTAGTTTTTATTGCTAATAGTCTAGTTAAATATAAGGATATCAGAACATAATGAAAAACTATCGACAAATTTTTAAATAATACATAGATTTGAACGCATTAGTCTTTTGATGTATGTAAAATTAGATAATTAATACACAGAATAAATAAAAATAAAATACGAAGAAAAAAACTGCTAACATTAAATGATGCAATGATCACAGAAAATGATAATTTTAAAGAATAGAAGAAAAAAAAAACCAGGAGCAAGTGACTTCGATAACAATAAGCAATTGATAACATTAGCCATAAATCAATGTATTCAATAAGAGAGCCAAAACCATACTTGTAAGTGTTTTCTAGAGAAAACACATTGCTCCTTAACCACCAATCATTTATTAACAGTTAACCAACCCACAACAAAGATAGTCAAGTTTTACTTCAGCTTTTATAACTTTTTCTGCCCTTTCATACACTCCAAGTTTATTCACTTCCCATCACCAAGAATCTAGCAAAAAGAAACCTTCCATTTGTATACATAGCTGCCAACAAATAGAAAAAAATCCAGTAGATTTTACGAAATATATAAATTTCGTGATAGTTGTTGCATAATGTACTAAATATTTTACACCTAAGGAGTTTTATAGTGATCAAAATAGAAAAACTGCAATATTTACTAGATATGATAAACATTAAACAGACTTGAAATCGTATGTATTATGTTTACTCATAATTTAGAATATTAATAGGCATTTATTTCAAAGATAGTTAAAAGAATATTTTATTCAATTTAAAAAGAGAGTTTCGAATAAAATTAACCCGAACATTCTAGAACAAAAAATTTTTTTAAACTGATTTCTATAAATGCGGTTTGCTTCATTATGTATTAGTAATACTTGTTTAAATATTCTAGCAAGTAAGCAATATTCTGTACAAAAATTCTATCTCAAAAGGGATTTTTTTTTAGGGAATTTCCTAAAATGTACAAAAACTAGGAGAATTTAAATTAAACCAGCAGACCAGGAGAAACTGGCAAAATCCAGTAGAATTGGCTGCTATGCTAGAATGAAAAAAAATCAGGAATTTTGCGGAGCACAAACACCCTGGAATACACTTATATATGCATACTTTTTTTAGTTCCTGCCAAGCATTATCCAAATTTTTAAGCCTCAGTTCTATTTCTGGTACACCTAAGTTAGACTCTGCCATTAATTTTTGACCAGCCTCTTGGACAGCTTCAATAGTTGGTTCATGGGCTACTAACTCTGCCTCGAGACGCACATGCTTTTTACGTAAATTCTGTACTCCAGTCAAGTCACGACCATAATCATCAGAACTAACCAATAGTTTTTTCTCTCTGAAAAAAAAAAAAAAGAAACTTTTTTTATTTTGAAGTAAAAGGATATATATATAAAATAGAATGAAATTTGCGATCTATTACTGATGCTAGCACAGTCCAAATTGGAAAAAAATAAAATAAAAAATACTTAAGTTATAGGATAATGTAGGAATGGAAGAGTATTAAGGAAGTTCTCCATCTAGCCATACATATTTTATATCCGTCATTGAACAGCCGACCCAATTGTGGGTTTGCGGCCACTGATGTTCAACTCCGTAGCTTTGTAACTTTGAACCAATCCAGAAGACAAGGAAACTCTTGGATCAGCACCCCCAGATGTATTGATTTGTAATGGGAACATGGAGGACTTTGTGACTCGACTGATTTAACGTGCATCAGTCACCATTTACTACACGGGAGTCTTTGGCCGGAGGGGATCGAACCCACGAATTCTTGGGCATGGGCCCAGTGCCATACCAACTAGGCTATCTCGGCCCTAAGTCATACATATTATAAGGTAAGAAGTGAGACTAAGTGTGGCTGTTTCCATGTTTTGGGGCAAAAAGAAGGAAGTTATTAGATTTACATTAACATATACCCCATTTTGTACATGTAGAAGTTCAATTTTCAGTTTCTTGATACAACTTCTGATTTTAATTTTGAAGGTGATCATCTCCATAACTATCTCATCATTAATTTCATTTCAGCTTTCATTTGTAGCTATTATATTCACTATTATGTTTTAATGATTAAAGTTAACTTTTAATATCAAATACATCTAAAATTAAAATGGTTTATATTTAAATTAGTAGCAAGCAAGTACATTGGTCAAATAACTGTATAATTATATTTTCTTTATTTATTATAACTTGACTAATTTAGTTAGATTTTGCACGGCTGTAAGTGTTTATATATATATATAGTGACTTCGATAACA
>NC_092204.1:5790290-5806780 GCF_043381705.1 Parasteatoda tepidariorum
TGTTAAGATAAATATAGTAAGCAATTATATATATATATGTGTGTGTGTGTGTGGACAACATAATTTAGCAAAAAGGACAAATTTTCCTTTTGGGGTAAGGGAAGATAACAAACAGATTGCAATAACATTTCTTTGTAACTGAATCCACAAATAATGTTCAGTCGATAAATAATAGAAAATAACTCAAATCCTGTAACACTCAAGATTAAAATATTATTTTCTGCATAGAACATAATCTTTTGAAGTGAAATTCTAATTTTAATAAAGTGCAAAAAAATTGAGTTTTGAAGAAAGAAAACAATGACATACTTAATCCAGGACTCTTCGTCGGCAATATCACGGAAGAATTGGTGCAATGTATTTGCTTCATTAAGTCTAGCTCGCCTGTGACCAGCCAAAGTTTTGACTCTATTGTATCGTTCATTAATTGAGCTGCGCTTTTCTTCAATGGAGGCAGCATCGCACTGCCCTGACTCAATTAAACTGTCAGCTAAAGTGTTCATATCTCTGATGCGATCTTCATGGGCATTCACATCAGCTTCAACAAGTTGATGTTTCTTGATGAGGTTTTGAACAGAGGCTAAGTCTTTGCCAGATTCTTCAGATTTCAAAAGAGATTCAACCTAAAATAGCAAACAACATAAATAATTATTTGCAATCGAGCAGAGGTCAAATATATTTAATGTTTCAACGAGTCTTGCAAAATATTAAATATATTGATATCTTAGTGTAAACATAACCCCGTGGCAGAATGGCAGAGACACGGCGACATTGTCTCAGAACGTTACAATGTTCCAAAGAAATTTACACGTAACATTTAAATCAGGCATTTAGATAACCACTTTTTGACAGGCTCAATTTACACCGATAGTATCGTAAATCGATGCTAAGTTTCGATTGCATTTTCGACATTTATTGATATTGACTTTTACCTGGTTTTTAAATATCTCAATATATTTCAGACAGTATGGAAAATTCGAACGGGGCATTTGAGTATTTACTTTTTAAGGCAATAATTCTATCGAATTTTTGGCAGTTATTGCTATTGGATTTTTCATAGTTTTTAAAACCGATATTTTTTATATGATATTATTTATTACAGAAACCTAATCTTGAAACGAAACGCGCATTTGAGGAGTTCACTTGATTTCTTGATCTTTACTTTTCGGCAATTATTACCACGGATTTCATGATTTTTTATTGTGATAATTATTTACAAAATGCGAAGAAATAAATAATTTGTGTGCCCCCAACAAAATACAAGAATATCGCCCATAATATTAGGAAAAAAAATTATAACATTTCCAGTTTAAAAAAAAAATTATTTTAAACACAGCGCTTTTGTTATTTTAAATTAGTAACCCATATGTTTCTTATTAATAAAATTATCTTGTAGAAAGATTTGTGCTAGGCAGCTTTGTCACAGATAGTTCGAAAAAAATTCTGCCACAAGGCTTGCAACACAATTTTAAAATAACGTATTAATGAAACAAAGGAAAAACTAATTAGTATTACGCTAAGTAGTTACGAAAATTTTCTGCAATACTTTTGCAAAGTAAAATTAAAAATCCAAAATTTATAAATATTGGTATTTTATGTTGAACAAATATTATTGAATAAGGATCAAGCGAACAATGATAATTGTGCTCATTCAAATAAATGTAAAAAATGTTTACTTTAACAAACTGAGTGCTGGTTACACAATAAACGTAAAAAGGAGTACTTTGAGTTTATTCAAGAAAATGGAAGTGTTCTAAATACAGGGTATCTGCTACATTTAAGATTTTCAAATTCATGACTTTTAATGACCTTAACGAAGTTACTATTTTACTATTTAAAAAAGCATTATAATAACATTAATTGAAATGATAGGTGTAAACAAAACTGTTATACTCTGCATCTTCATATTTATAGATTTTAAAAAACAGCGTAAAGAAAGAGCTGAAGCGATAAAATAGCTGAAAAAAATACAAAAACAAAATTTTTTTTCAGAATGATATTCTAAAGCTACTTTTCTTGTTCATCTGAAAGGAAATTCCTGATCTTTCCTAATCACTCCTGATTTTTCTGTTCTCATTTTAGAATTTAAAAAAAATGTGCCAATGAATGGCTTGCTTTAGCTAGAATTTTATGTTGATAAAATAAAAATATATAATAACAAAAATTCAGAAATCACAAAAGTTTAAAAGATAATTCGCTATAGAAATAATTTTTTAAAGAACATGATAAAAACATTTTATATTTTAATAAAATATGACTATGAGTGGGGGACTTTGTTACAAATTCAGATATTCGGAACACCATAAAATGGGGAGGGGGGGGGGTAAATTCCATTTNTATCTACCATCGTATTATATATGTTACAAAAGTTGTTGGAAAGTTTGTTTTTGGTTAAAAGATTTTAATATCTTACCAGAATTTAAAGCCTGTTTTCAGGGAGCTTATACATATGTTTATTAATTTCATATGTAGTGGCGGTTTGTGGAAATCCAAGAAAAAAAAAAAAAAAAAAAAAAAAAAAAAAAAAGGGTTAAAATTCACTTTAGAAGTGTTGAAATAAATACATGATGCACGGAAAGAAAAAAAATTTGATAGTCAAAGCAGCCAACATGGATAGGAAAAAATTTAGTAGATTTCACAAAATAATATAAATATCATAATATTTGTTGGGAACACATAGAACTAATAGAACCCATAATATTTGTTGGGAACTAAAAATACACATAGGGAATTTTAGGGATTTTTATAGTCATCAAAATAGTAAAACTGCATTATTTTCCAGTTATGATTGGCATTAAACTTACCTGAAATCTTATGTATTATGCTCACTCATAATTTCAAATATTAATAGGCATTTAATTCATCAAAGATACTTAAAATATTTTTTTCATTAATTTAAAAAGAGTTCTGAAAAAAATTTAACTAAACATTTTAGAAGAAACATTTTTTTTTTTGAACTGATTTCTATAAATGAGGTTTGCTTCATGATGTTTTAGTAATACTTATTTAGATATTTAAGCAAGCAAGCAATAATCTGTACAAAAATTCTATTTCAATATGGATTTTTTTTTTTTAGGAAACTTACTCAATTTTAGGGATTTTTCTAAAATGTACAAAAACCAGGACAATTTTAACTAAACCAGGAGATCAGGAGAAACTGGCAAAATCCAGTAGTCTACTGTAAAATCCAGTAAGTTGGCAGCTATGGATATTTAACAGGGTGCATAGCCTAATCTTTCAACAAAAAATAAGCACCTTTTAAGCACTCAAAATTTTTTTTAAGATACATTAATAAAATAATTTCCAAAGACTTTACATGATCATGATAAAATAACTAGTTTCTGACAAAGAACTCTTTTCTTGATTATATTAGCCAACATAAAAAGAGCAAGAAATTTTTTTGGTTTTATTTCAGAGGGTGAAAAATAAAGCCTGAAATTGATAATATCTAGCAAAATGCAGCAGAGTTGCTAATGAGAGTGCCAGAATCACCTTTAAGCACTTTTTAAGGGGTCGCTGAATCCAAATAATCACCGAAATATCAATTTTTTTAATAGTTTATAATAAAACTTCAAACTATTTAAAATGTACTGGAAAAAAAATCATCCCTCTATCTACATTTTTAAAAAAGTTACGAATGATTTCAGATTGTCCTAAAACAGAAACTTGATCAGCAGATAGAACAGAGCATAAAGTGCTTTTTCTCATACATGATAATTTAATTTTAATTAAATCCTTAGGGAATTTTTTTATTTAAGATAAAGCTTTGAAGTAAACTTTTTTATCTTAAGTATAATACACTTATTCAAACTGTGAATGGAAACTGCATTTTATAAGGTAGGTATTTTAATTTTTACAGCATGTAATATATATATAACAGGAATTTTAAAAAAAAAATTTCTCCACTTTTTAACAAAATAATCTATAAAAAATTGATACATCAACAAGAGAATGAGCAAAATTGTTAAGATAAATATAGTAAGCAATAAGAAAAAAATCTTTTTTTTTTGAAAATATGTTAAAATAAAAAATCCTTAAGGATTTAAAAACTTAGTTTTTTTTTTTAAATTTAAAAAAAAATTAAACAGTTTAACGATTTTTTGAACATAAATTATTGATTATAAGTTAAATGAACATGTAAAGAATCCACAAAATGAATGATTATACCTTTATTAAAAAAAAAAAGGGTACTGTGATCCATTAAAAACACTATACACCATGATTGACTTAATTTGTGGAATATGCATGCATACCTGAGCATTTATTGCTTTATCAAAATCTTCATGTTTCTTTATGAGAGATTCTACATTATCACCACCCATGTCATCAGAGCTGAGGAAAGCTTCTCGACTTCCCATCCAGTTTTCTGCCTGCTCACAATCTCTGTAAAACAACTGCAGTTCCAGACACTGATCTAGTTTCATCCTTCGTGCAATCCAAGCACTGTAGAAATAAAAATTTAACGTAAATATTTTTTTCTTAAAGTCAATTCCTACTTAGGGGCAACAAAGAAAATTATTAAATAATTAAAAAAATTTAATATTTGAAAAAACTATTAAACGATTGAAAGAAAAATGCATTTGAAAAAATTTAATAAAAAACTATTAAACGATTGAAAACAAATGGATTTGAAAAAATTTAATAAAAAAACTATTAAAACTATTGAAAATAAATGTATTTGAATTTGAGTGGATGAATAAAAACTATTTAATTAACGATTGAAAATTTGAACGAGATATAGGGAGAATGTGAACTAATAGCAGGAATTGAAGAAAAAAGGTGCTATCAGACAACTATAAAAGTATACATTTGGTGACGTGGACTGCACGTGCTACCACCTAATGTTCTTTATTGAATTTATCTGACACAGAAAATATAAAATAATTAAATATTTAAATGTCAGCAATACAATATTTTTTTTGTTCAAACAGAGCTATAAGTTAGAAATTATCACAGATGTTATTTTTAAAATATGTGAAAAATTGAATCGCTTATAGTAAAATTTAAAACAATGACTAAACCTATCAGAAAATTCCATTTTGTTTTTTGCTCATCCCTATTTTAATGAATAAATTAATATTTGAAAAAATTGTATTAACATCAAGTGTCATCCACTACAAGTTTAAAAAAATTTATTTGAAATTGAGTGGATGAAAAAAAAGTATTTTATTAATGATTGAAAATTTGAACAAGGAAAATTTATATAAATTTAGGGAGAGTGTGAACTAATAGAAGGAATTGAAAAAGTTTGTCTAACTCAAATTTTTAAATAGCATATAGAACAGTTTTGAATTTTTTTTAAAAATTTTAAAAGACTGAAAGTTACTAAAATGTGGAGTAAATGAGAAGTTTGAAGAATGTGAAGTAAATGAGTTATTTGTACAAAAATTATCATAAACAGCTCGATAATGATTTTTATACTTTAAAAGTTCAAAAACATGTCATTTGAAAATGTTAGAATCGTCTTGAAGTATCAAAAACAATTCTGCTTTGGAAAGGTGAACAAATGGGTATTAACTCTGGAGTTTCAAAACAATCTAAAGCATTAACAAGAAAATTTGTTTGAATTATCATTAAGCAAAAAATATTTATACTAAGATATCGAAATGCTACTGTTGAAGAAAAACTTCTACCCATAATTTTTACTTTTACAATAAAAAAAACAGTTCTATCCATTGAACGGACAAACAAGATATTTTAGTTTCTAACACGCTTAAAATATATTCATTATTTGAAAAACAATTATGAGATGATTGAAAAGGAAAAAGCTTTTCTCCCTTATAAACTGATTTTCTATTGTTGATGGTAATTTATTTTGAACTGATGGTAATTTACTTTAATAACATTTTTCTTTCTTAATTACAATGGTATTCAAAAATAAAACAAAAGTGTCACTAAGAATAGAAAAAATACCGTTCAAGATCTTGTCTCGCATCATTCATTTTTTCCAATTTTTCTTGCACCTCTGGACTGGCATAATGACCACTCTGAAGCAACTGTTGCCCAAACATTTCAAAGGCCTGGAATGTACCAGCGCGAGCATCAATCTCGGTACGATGTTCCTGAAAAAAACATACAGCATATTATATTAAACCCTTGGTTCAATGAAAGTTACTTTTGTTAGAGAGGCTATGTTAAGACTGCTAGCAGATTTCAAACAAGAAAAATATGTTGTGTCACCAAATATAATGATGTTAATGATGCAGGAATATTATGACTATAGAGTAAATCAATTATTTTATCAGGGTTCGTAGCCAAATCTTTCAACAATAAATAAGAGCCTTTTAAGTACATTTTAAACTCTCAAAAAATATTTTTAAGCACTATATACATTAACAAAATTTCAACATTTTTTTTAAAGATTACACGATCATGATAAAATAACCAGTTTCTGACAAAGAACTCTTTTTGTTGTTGTTTAGATTAGCCACTATAAAAAGATCAAGAGGTTTTTCAGTTTGATATCAGAGGGTGGAAATGAAGCCTGAAATTGAAAAAATCTTGCAAAATGCAGCAGAGTTGCACATGAGAATGCAATAATCTGATCGAACTCAGTTCAGTAGATGCACATATTCGAACTCGCAAATATTTTATCAAGCATGTAAAATGATTGGCCCTTTCATACACTATGGACTGACAGTACACCAAAATGAATTGTGAAAAGGTTGAAAAGGACCATGAACCATGTGAAAAGCACGCTTTTGCATAACACGTAGCGAAAATCAATTTGGTAAAAAATATCTCATATTCGAAAATGGAAATTTAAGCACTTTCTCAAAACATCCAATGAAAAAAGCACCTTTAATTGCTTTTAAAACACGAAAATCGAAAATAGGCACCTTTAAGAATTTTTTAAAATCTATATGCATCATGTTTATAATTACAGCATTGTACTGTTCTTTCTTCTTGGGAGAATTGGCAAAATGAGCAAGTTATATGGTAAGGAACAGTGGATTAAGTAAGATAATTCTATGTTTCATATAAAAGAGCAGCACAATTTATAGATTTTATAAGTGATGATTACTTCACTGAAATTTACCTAAGAATATATTAGTTTCTTGTGCATCTTTGAGAACATAAAAAAAATGCAGTGATAAAATAAAGCCTAAACTATCAGATAAATGGCGGAAAAACTAAATACATAGCTAGAATGATCACAGAATACGCATCTAGTAGAAGTTAATGGTTTATTTGAAACTGATGAAATCAGCAAAAGGTAATTAAAAAGAACTCATAACAAACATTACATTCAAATAAGCAACACACTACTAGCTAAAACCAATCCAAATAAGTCAAAATTTAATATCTTTCAAGGTGTCAAACAATACAAGCAATAAGTTTAGTAAAAGCCAAGATAATCGCAAAAAATAAATAATTTCAGTGTTAAATGGAGAGTTTATTTGTAATTCATTCACAAAGCACAAACACATTCCTCAATAATACCTGTGGGATGCCATAATATGCATCTATTTCTGAACGATAATTCTACATAAAACAAAAAAAAATAACTTAAATTCAGTAATAAGAAAAAATTACTAAGTAAGAAAAACTTTAATTTACATAATGCATAATATACATAATTCTATGTATGCATAATATATACCCCAATTCTGAACTTATCCACCCTAATTCTGAATTTATTACTGTCATCAAAGTAAAAAATAATTCGATTCTCTAAAAATTTATGTTTAAAATTATCAAAACTTATTAAATTCCTGCAAGATAGATTGAAATTACAATTTCAGACAAATTTAAAAAAAAAATTATATTGATGATAAATTTGGGACTTTATAAATAAGTAAAATAATAATAAATAAATAGTTTAAGTACATTTAATATCTTTGTTAATTGTTCTAAAATTTAAGTCAGAAATAAACCCTTTTTGTGAAATTTAACTGAAGGAACATGAAGAGCTATCATTAGTTATACATGAATCTTAATTATCTCAGTATTTGCTAGGAAATCACAGAAAGATGGACCACTAAATTATGAGATTAACGAACATTTTGATTAAATTAGTATTTCCTGAATTTTAAAATATCTGTCCGCGTCTTAAAGAGATTTCAGTCAAGATCCTAACTTTATTTTTAAATATCTAACAATATTGTTTAGGTTCTCTATGTGATAGAGATTTCAATCAATATTATTATAACTTTATTTTAAGACATCTAACAATTTTGTTCATATTTTTGGTGTAATAGACATATCAATAAAGATCATTATAACTTTACAAGATGTAGAAATGACTGAGAAAACAAATGTATTCGATTCTTAAATAGTCATTACAGGAAAACCAGAGTTCGTTACACTTTACGAATTCGTGCAATTAAGCTAATAAAAACCTCTAAAGTACATCAATTTATTTTCATTCTATAATAATCAATAAAACATTTAAAGCAATCTAATTGTAAAATTGTTTAGGAATTTTTTATACTTTGAAATGAGTAATAAACTGATTAGTTTAGAACTAATCAATAAAATTTATTAAACAATTTCATTGTAAAATGTTTTGTAAACTTTGAAATCATTAGTTTTACAAAAAAACAACAGATTTTAATCAAACAATCTTGTCATTTCAACTGGATGATTTCAATATGATCAAGCATTATTAAGCGATTTTTCATTAGTTTTTGAATAATTAGAGAAAGCAAAACTTAGCTTATTGAGGAAAATATTTTTACTCATCTTGGAATTATAATAAGAAATCCTACTTATAAATTTTTGATGCAGAATAAATGCATTTAATATTTCAGTTAAAAAAATTTTTTGTTAAAAAATGAGCAATTGCTCTTTTTAATAATTTTTTCCTTATGGTTAAGTCAATTACAAATATTTAGAGGGAGAATCGAAATTGACTATTTTTTATCAGATTTGAAATTTTTTATTTTATTGCCCATGAACAGGAAAAATAAATAAATATATTGAATGTGCGTAAGAGCAATTTTGGTGTGTCAATCATACATCACTGAAAATTGAAGTTTTGAAACATAACATGCCTCATTCTGAATGAAATGTAAGAAATTTATATCTCACCTGATGTCTTTCAAGTAAAGCTTCTGCCCCAGTAACATCACTTGCTAATTCTTCAGAGAACACAAGACTCATCATGCTCTGTATCCAAGACATTAAATCTCTGAAAAACATTTGGCGATTTTTAAACATCAGTTCTATGCATACCATCAAAAACATTTTTTTTTTACGTTCAGTTGATTTAGTTTTCAGTTTTTTTTTAAAACACATTTTCGGCCAAAAGTGCACAAATATTTTTTTATTAACACTTTGACGAATATTTTTCACTAATTTTATTTTTCAGCTATTGTCAAGGGCTCTGAAGACATCTATAAAATATTAGCAATTCAATTAGAGTAAAACTTTCTGTTGAGGAATTTTCAAACTACTGAAGCTTATTAACTTAAAATAGTTATTGGCAAATGAAATTTTTGAAAAATGCATAATTATTCCTTTTGAGATTTATCATATGTTTTTATGATGGATTAAAGTTGCAAGTCAGTAAATAAAAAAACAAATTTCATAAAAAAAGAATAAGCGTTCAACTAAATGGTTTGTTCATTGATTTAGTGAATACTGTCTATATGTACTATTTTATTTCTTAAATAAAATATAATTTTTCATGAATGAAATTTTTTTGTGTCTTAATGAATGTAATGCAAGTATATTTCAATTAAAATAATACCACATTTTATAAAGTTTCTATGCTTGGCCTTAAATGGGTTAAACTTACAATCTAATCTTTTAAATGAAAACTGGATGCTACTTCTCATTAGTTAATAGCTGTTAAATTGCAATCAGATGTTAACTTACAAAGAAAATGAAACAAACTGTACTCATCATAGAATTAAAGGATATTAGAATATATAAATTGTTCATCACTCAAATTATTAATATTTAACACTAAAATAGAATAACATAGTCGAGCGAAAATAGATTTTTAAAAAAAGGTACGAATGTAAACCCCAATTTCTAGTGGGAAAAAAAAGATCTTTTTTCTTTTGAATCAAAATTATAGTTATATATCTAAGCAATACCTGTAGTCAGCTAAGAATCGCTGTAAATCGTATGAATCTAGAAGTTTTTCCTTGCGGGCGTTGGCTTTTGCAGTAAGCTGTGTCCATTCTTCATTAATTTCTTTCTGTTTGATATAGATCAATTCTGCTGAATCAGGATGAGTTTGCATAAGTCTACTGGCAGTGTCATCTAAGCTTCTTATCTATCACAATTAATAAAAACCATTTATTTAAACATAAATATTTTAAAGACAATACTAATTAAATAATCTCGTTGTTCTATAACACTCAATTCAATAAATAAAACAAATAACATCAGCATAATAAGCCGAAGTAAAAAAGAAAATTTTTTCGCAACTAAGAAAAAATATTTATGTTTATTGACGCCTGACTGTTATATTGTAATTTCTAAGCCTGGTTGTAACCTATTATTTTATTTTTAAAATGATTGATTTGATGTGAAATTATTCGTTAGTGGAGTGGGGTTTTGTAGAGGCAGATTAATTAAAAAAATTAATTTCTATTCAAAAGGCAACATTATGATGAAAAATATTCACCAGATAAATTACCTTACTACCAAATTTGTCACTACAGAGATGACTCACATAACTGTTTACATTAAACTATTTATTAACAATCATTAACTTGGCCACGGTTTAAACCATCCTATCCAAAACCCATCTGTAAAAATTATGCCACAATTTAAAACAAAAATGTATTGTGAAAAATAAAAAGTTTATTATTTTTAATATTGCATTATTTATCCTTATGCAAGAACATAATTTATCAGTATTAAAAGCATATTTATTCATATTCTAGAGCTCAAAAGTTATAAATCTTTTCCTATTATATTATTTTCTTTTAATAAGTCAAAGCAAAATGTATAAAAAAATATCAAATAATTATTAATATATGCAATTATTATGTGTACAATGGTTACACCTATAGAATATTTACCTTTTACCTAAGTTCAAGGTTTTGGACATCTTCCAAAACCAGTTTAGCATGCCGAAAACCTCAACCCTGTGACATGTGTTAGCTGCTGTATTTAATTATTAATTCTGATCACTTTACGCAGACTTTTATCACAGAAAAGGAACTACTTACTCTATCTCCCAGAGCAGCAAGATCTCTTTCCAATCCTTCATGTTTCCTTTGTAAAGTTTGGACACTACGCAAATCTTCACCACAAGCTTCACTATTCAGGTTGTCATCTTTTTCCCTTATCCAGTCTTTGGTTTCATCCACATCACGCTGGAATCTCTGCACTTCATGGGCAGAGCCCAGCTGAGTCGCTCTTTCTTGAGACACATTCTGGACTTCTTGCCATTTACGATTCACATCCTAAAGGAGTAAATAACTATCATAAATTTACGTTCATACAATACATATTTTTTTATATTTAAAGGGTTGCCACAGAAAAAAATGAATATAGTTGCTTTTAGTAGCCCAAAGCATGAAAATAGTTGCCTAAATAAGAACAAAATTATGTCTAAAATTTTATTAAATTACTAAATTGTCATATCATGATCCATTTAGTCCAAGTTGGTGGCAAAAATGATACTCTTTATAGAAACATTAGTGTTCTAGCACTAAATTTTTATATCAAAAAAATTAGTATATTAGCAGAAAATTAAGTACTTTTAATTACTAGAAATTATTCAAAAGAATGTT
The DNA here is from genome assembly GCF_043381705.1 of Parasteatoda tepidariorum. Taxonomy (NCBI): domain Eukaryota; kingdom Metazoa; phylum Arthropoda; class Arachnida; order Araneae; family Theridiidae; genus Parasteatoda; species Parasteatoda tepidariorum. The sequence goes on from NC_092204.1 coordinate 5,801,990, forward strand.
TTTTCATTAAAAAGAACATACTTTTTCTAAAAAATTTTCAGTTTAACCAATAATTGATTTAGAATATATATATATATATACATATATATATCGCGAAGAGTGATTATTCAAATTTGAAATCCACACATCGTAATAGCATATTAAAAATTGCATTTTTTAAAATCGTGCAGAATTTCAAAACAATCGCAGTTGAAAAGACGATCAAGAAACAAAATAGATTTACAATGGAATCTGTACAACTTGAGCGCATTAAAAAGTGAGGAATAAAATTTGCAATTTAAAATTTTTTAAGAAAGAAAAAAAATTCAGGCAAAAAAAGTTGCCATAGTCGGCTTAGGTCAAGACTAGATGCAAATAGTCTCATTTTAGTAGTCTGGTAACCCTGTAATTGGTGATATTCGATGTCAAGAAGATTTATAATTAAATTTTTCTTTTTAAAAGTACGTTTCTCAAATCATACAAAATACATCTTTACATCAAAGGGTTAAAATCAATAAAATATATTTATAAATTAAAGCTCTGACAAAACATATTGTAAATAATTAATATTATGAAGAAAAAACATTTAATTTAAAACAGTTAAAATTAGATAATTATAAACAAATAACTGAATAAATGAAATCATAATTGTCTCTATTTGAGATAAATATCCTAATAAGTAAGCAAAGACCAAATTTGTAAGTTAGATATCAAATAAAGAATTATTCAAAACAAGAAACAAGAAAAAATTAATTTTTTAAAATTAATTTTGATAGAACAAGATTTTCTTCACTATTTAATACACCAACTACATAAGTAATAAGTTTAAAAAAAAATAATACTTATATTGAATAAACAGATGATAAACAAGAAGCTTTATACCACTTTTTTCCTGCTTAGTCAAATTTTTTTTCATTTTAGTCTACTTTGACTATCATATAAAAATTTATGTACATAACCTTATCTCATAATTAATTTCTCTGGGGAAAAAACTTTAAAAACACTAACACAACTGCAATATATATACACATTGTACAAACATATTTTTGATTTAACTATGCATATTTCTTTAAAAAATATATATAGTTAAGTAAAATAAAGTTCTATTTTTTAATATGTTATGGTTTAAATCCTATGTCAACTCTGAATAATGAGAAAAGTTCTCACTTCAATCTGAGTTTGAATTTTCTGTGCAGCTTCAGTGTGACCAGATTGCATCAATCGACTTGCGGTTTCATTCATCTGCTGTAACCTCGCTTCATTGGTTTGTAGCTCAGCTCGGAAATCATCAAAATTCTTCTGCATTACTTCAACTTGTTCTAAATCTTCTCCCACATCTTGTACTTGGGCTATTTGTTCCTAAAGGAATACACACATTAAAATAGTTATTTTTTTAGTTCAAATTCATGCCAAGAGTATTAAAATGTGTCAAACTAATTAAAAAATCCTAATGTAAGTTAGCATTAATACACATACTGTCCTGTGGCTATTTAAGCTGTCAAACATGTGATCTTTTTCTAAGGGGTTTTCTGGTTTAAAAATTTAAAATAAAACAATTAATTTAAAAAACAACAACATTGAATTTCTTTTATTGCATATTTTGACACTGTATATAATGAAGTACATGATGGCCAAACCATTGTGCCCAGAAACTATTTGATATAGTTGAAACATATGACCATTGAACCTGCCACAGTGCGCTGCTGAGGACATCATTTACCAAGTTACGTGTTTTTTTTTTTTATATGTTTAAATTACAAAACTTTTTTAACTAGCTTTTTTTAACTATCATTCTGAGAAAAAAAGCTTTTTTCAGATTTTATTTGATTATGAGTATAGTAACATTCATACAGAATTGTTAATTTTTGGTCTGTCCTGTTTCAAATAATACAGTATGGAGATTGAGCTAAGATCATCCACCAGTGCAGGGTATGACAGTGTCTGTCCTCTTCCTCGTCATTTTTATAGTTAATTTATAAAACCGTTAAATAATTATACCACTTATCCTTTCATGTCAATAAAAAAAGGTTTAAAAATGGGGCGTAAATCGAGCCTGATCATAAATTGAATCTAAACTAGAAGAGCACCTTTAAGATAGAAAACTGAGTTAATATTTAAAATACAATTAATGAATACCAAATAAAAACAAAAAAAAAAAAACTTAGAGGAAATCTTATTTTTTAGTAAAAAACACTAATAATTTTTTTAAAAAATAAAAGATTGCATAACATTAACAGAAAAAATAAATTCGAAAGAAAATTTAAAAATTATGATTTTATTTTCTCACTTTATCTACNCTCTTCTGTTTCAAATAATACAGTATGGAGATTGAGCTAAGATCATCCACCAGTGCAGGGTATGACAGTGTCTGTCCTCTTCCTCGTCATTTTTATAGTTAATTTATAAAACCGTTAAATAATTATACCAGTTATCCTTTCAGGTCAATAAAAAAAGGTTTAAAAATGGGGCGTAAATCGAATCTAAACTAGAAGAGCACCTTTAAGATAGAAAAATGAGTTTTATTTAAATTACAATTAATGAATACCAAAAAAAAAAAAAAAAATTTANAAAAAAAAAAAAAAATTTAGAGGAAATCTTATATTCCAGTAAAAAACAATAATATTTTTTTTAAAAAAATAAAAGATTGCATAACATTAACAGAAAAAATAAATTCGAAAGAAAATTTAAAAATTATGATTTTATTTTCTCACTTTATCTACCAGTGATTAGATCTTTACATAGTGTCAGCTTATAAAAACATGTGCTATGCCATGAGATCATCAAATATGCAACAACTAAAATAAAATGTTCTAAATTGCATTGATGAAAAACAAAAGAAAAAGTATTACACAATGCATATTGTAACTTTTTGAGCTTTTGAGACAGAGACTACCCCTTTGGAGAAAATATATTAAATAAAAAATAAACCAGCTTTATGATACAAAAATAGTTTCCTCTGAAAGTAAACTATTCAATTCCTCTGAAGTAAACTATTTAAGGAGGCAAAATTGAAATATAAATGAACATTCTTACTTTGAATGTTAACTGCCTTAACTGTGTTTAATATTTCTTCTAACTGATTTTTTCTTTATCACTCTTTTCAAAAAAGGAACAATTTTTAGAAAGAAAAAAAAGACTTATCAGCTAAGGTGAATATAATAATAATTCAAATTAAATATCAAATGAAAAATTGCTGTAAATAACTTATTTTGTAGATAAAATTGTAAAAGAGCGAGTTTTCCAATAAGCATTTTAAACTACAATAGCTAGAACACAAAGAGAAGTAGATTTACCTTATCCTTGAGCCACTGCGATAGTTCTGCTGCTTCTCTCACCAACTGATAGGCCTTGCAGGATTCTTCCAGTTTATTGCGTCTTTCCTGCCCAAGTCCCATGAGGGATTCATACTGGGTCTCTATCTGTTGTTGCCTAGCAGATATGTTGTTGGTGTCTGCAAGATTCTGTTGACTGGAAGAGAGGCCAGCCTCTATCTTCTTCACGTAGGCAGCAGGAACAAAACCCTGCCTGTCATTCACTTCCACTTTCCACCAATCCTGAAAACAATAATGGTTATTACATGCCGAATGGAAAAAAAACTGACATACCATTCAACAAAGAAGATTTATAAACATACTAGCCTTTATCAGGGATGAGTTTGGAAAGAAGCCGAAAATAGAAAATCAAAAATGTTGTGTGCAAAACAAATTTTAAATAAAAAAAGATTCACTAAATTTTATCAAGTGTATGTAAGAAGCATATATCCGTAGAGCATTATCAATATTTTAATGAAAATACCGAATTATGAACAGTGCTAAATAAAAATTTTAATTTTTTCATTTGTTATTATTATTTATTTTATCATAATTTTTTTGTGAATTCCAACCTGGATGTGAAATTTTTAAATCGCGTGAATATAAATTCCAATGGGTGATTTTTCCAAGCGCTTGAATACAAATCAAGATGTGTTATTTCATATCGCGTTAATACGAATCGAGATGTATAATTTTAAATCGAGTGAATGCAAATTTAAATAATGCAATTTTAAATAGAGTCAATATTCTATCGCGATATGATTTTCAAATCCCAAATGCAATTTTGACCCTGGTTTACATAGATACAAAAATGCACAAATTAAAAAGAAAAAAAGAAGAAGAAAAAAAGATTTTTCAGAAGTTTGAGAAGAAGCAAAATTTTCTTAGAAAAGCAGAATTTATTTATTTATTTATTTATAAATATTTTTTAAAAATTAGCAGAATTCCACCAAAAAGAAAAAAAAAAAGAAAAAAAACTCATCCTTGCTTTTTAAAGTGAGCGGGATTCTTAACATAGGGTGGAGGGAGGAATTTTGAAAATAATATGCAGCTCTTTGCTGACTTACACAAAAGCAGTCAAGGAGTAACAGGCAAACCTTTCAACATTGTATAATAGATCTTAGAAGTATAGCTTAGGAGGGCACAAGCCTACGCTAAATTTAAAAATATATATAAAAAAATAGATAACATATGGTAACTATTTAAATTTCAGAAATTGTTAAATATTATATAAAATAAATATTGTCTAAAATACTGAATATTTAAAATGTCTCTAAGCATTTTACAGAGAAAAACTTAGATACTTCTGAGAATATTACTTAGATATGGTAAAGATTCTGACGATAAAAATGGCAGACTCCATATTATATTAAAGATTGCCCAAGCTCCACTAATTATACAACTAGCTATATTTTTATCTGGTAAACTTTCAAATAAAGACATGCGGATAATAGTAAGGGCCACAACACATTTTAGAATCCTCTATACCAGTGATTCTCAA
>NC_092204.1:5806846-5865201 GCF_043381705.1 Parasteatoda tepidariorum
TATATATATATATATTGTCGGCAAATGTCTTGTCTCTGACAATCTTAAAATAAGTTAAAATAAGAAGGAAGAGTTTAAATTGTATTTGGCAATTTTAAAAAATGTTGAAATAAGTAGGAAATTTAATGACTATTAAAATTCTTAATTAACAAAAGAAGGAAAGCTAAATGTTAACTTTCAAACGGAAATAAAAACTAATCATTAAAGTATGCTATGCAATTCATAGTTATAAAAGCAAATTAACAAAGGATAACTAACAAAAAAATAAGCTAATAATTAATAATTAGCAAAAAACTAGTTAACAAGAAATCACAAAAAATAACAATGTAAAAAAACTAACAGTTAATAACTATACAAAACAAGCTAACAATTAATAACTAGCAAAAAAAAATAATTGTTACTAGCTAATAAAAAATTAGTCGAAAGAAATAATTAATCCCTTAATAAAGGTGCTTTTGTAGTACATATTATTTTATTTTACATTCAAAATTATTATCACAGACTATTTAACACAGTGTATTATAGGTAAGTAAACAAGTTTTAAACTAATTTTTTTCCTTGTGTGCCGTCAAATTTCGAAATTGTTAAAAGTGGGCCGCCACAGAAAAAAGGGTTGAGAATCACTGCTCTATACAAATATATATATATATTTACCTTGTTGTTACTATTCAAGAGAGTAAGGACATCTCCTTTTTTCATTGATACTTCTCTTGGACTTTTTTCAATGTAATCATACAAGGCCATCACAAATTCTTTACCGGCATGATCTACTACAGGGCGCTCTTGTTGCTGAAAACAAAAATCAAGATGTCACAACTCTAGAAAAAATAAATCTTAAACGATCTTCACCATAAAGAATAAGTTAACAGCTTTATTTGGATAACATATATAATAATGTTTAGATAATGTAATATATTAATGTATAATGTTTATAACAACGTAAGAAAAAGTAGTCACAATTTGAAGGAAAAGAAAAAGGTGTCCAAAATCCTTAACGTTAATTTTGCTTTTGCATGTTTTACTGTATCCCTGTAACTATTTTAGCAAACCAAAAATTTTCAACATAGAATTATTAAACTAGTTAATTCAAAGATATTTCCATGCAAAAATTATTTATAATGGCTTAAAAGAAAAAAAAGTTAACTTACATTAAAAAGCTTTTGAATTATAAGGTATTTGAAACTAGGTAATTTCAAATGACAAAATACCAACGTTTCAAAATTTAGTTATTCACAAACTACTTGAATGAGTTTATTCAAATTTTGTATTCTGCCATTTTAAATTCCGCAGTTTAATAATATTTGAAAATTTGCATACCTTGCAACTCAAAAGTTTTTCAGAAACCTATAAAATCTGTGTTTTGACAAACATAAAAAAATTTTTTTTTTGTATGGAATTATCTTTGGATAAAAAAAGTTTTTAAAACCTTTAAGTTTCTGAATAAAAATAAATTCTCCAAAACATGGTAAAATACGAAAAAGTGAAATTAACATGAAGGAGACCATAATTTCAATTGCTCTCCTTACTAAACGATTGTGACTATAATTTCTGAATTGTAAATCTAAATGTTGAGAATTATAAATTGAAACACATCTGAAAAAAGAATTTTTTATTCAAAGAGAGTACGTTAATGTATCTTGTTTAGTAATTTTTAGTTTGTCCACAAATAATTAGCATCTTTTAAGTCAACCCCTTGAAGGAGTATGTGTGCATGTTAGAATAAGAAAATAAATTCATTAGATCAAAAGTGTTAAGCACTTTGCACACTGTAAATAATTATCTACTTTCAGTTTTCACAGATGAACTAAACAAATGTCTTTATATCTAATAATAAAAAGTAACTTTATTCATTAATTTTCCATTTTCGGGTATGCAATATATACAAGGTGATCTCTCATTCTGAAAGGAAGAGATATATCAGATCTTGTTTCATAAATTTTTTTTTTGTTGATAAAATTACAAAGAATACAACTGTGCAATTAGTATTTTGTAAAAAGATTATTTAGTTTAGTGTTCTGTGTTGGTCTGTTAGTAAATTTTTCAAAATTACTTTCTTTGCACAATTTACAACACTGAAAGAATTACTTTTCAGTATGAAGCAAATCAGTTCTTTAGAGTTAAACAAAAATAAAGGCATATTTTTTTAAAGAAAAAATCTTAAATCTAAATAATCTAAAATAAAAATAGGGTGTTTAATTATCTACCTAAAATAGTATATTTTCATTGCTTTAAATTTAAACTCTAATAAATAAAAATTCCAATAATATTCTAATAATTTAAAATTCCACTCTAATAATGTAAATTTTTTGCTTTCCTCTTTTTATCTAAAGATATGCTGATACAATCATCAAACGTTTGTTAAAAAGGATAATAAAAAAAAATTAAAAAAAAGAGTTAGAGAGAGAGAGAATGAAGATTAAAGAATATAATAATTATCAAAAACAAAATCTGAGAGAACAAGGGAATAGAACTCTTAAAATTCAAATTATATCAGTAAGACACACATCAAATTTGGTTACTTACTCGGCAAGAATGAGCCTGCTCTTTCAGTGACAGTATAGTATTTCCAAAAGCTTCCAAATCAGCCATCAAAGCTTCATGTTTTTTCAGCAAAGACTACAAATAAAGAGCAAAATTATAGGTATAGATAGAGATCAGGTAGTTTTTTTGTCCGAGACATTACAATATGTTTAATACTTCAGTGGAATCTTCATCCTTTCCAAAATCTTGACTTCCGACAATAGGCTCTTTCTCTTTCATCCAGGACTCGGCCTCATTTGCATCAGCAAAGTACTGGTGAGCTTGAAGAGAATCCTCTAAATCCTGCTTTCTTTGCAAAGCTTTATCCTACGCAGAAAAAGTCATAATTGTAAATAAAATTTGGGTTGATAAGTTTAATTTGTTATCGGAAAAAATTTAAGGCCAGAGCTTGGTTTTTGTATTAACTCAAGTAAGGCTTGACTCAGTCCATTTTTAAATATTGCCTGATTTAAACATGGATAGTTAGAACATGAAAATTTTGCTATTATAGTCAAACCCTGATATAGTGAACTCCCGGATATAGTGAACAAAATGCTTGGTCCCGTGCCTTGCTATACTCATATAATGTTATTTTTAGTGGATATAATGAACCAAAAAAGTGAGGAAGTTGGATATAATGAACTTTTTTCTATCTTCGACTGATTCCCCCCTCCCCATTTTCTTGTAATAATTTTGAAATTTGTACTTCAAAATAAATACATATACCGATTTTTAAAACCATCTATAGAAACTACTTTTATGTTCTCGAATGGCAGGTTAGACAGGTTTAAAAATCGGAATAACAGAAAATCAGGAAAAATTATCTGAGAGTCGGGAAGTGTTTCCATATCTGATGTTGAGGATTAATCATCAGCTAAAGATTACTAATTTTTATTTGTGCGCAAGACGTAGAGTGATGAAAAATAACACATTTTTTGCTACTACGTAATATTTTTCAGTCATTTATATGAATATAATGTAATAAAAGGGAGGAGTTTTGGAACCATTAGTGAAATTGCCTGAGCAACGGATATAGTGAACTCCCGGTTATAGTGAACCGAAATTTCGGTCCCTTGAAGGTTCACTATTTGACTGTATTAGTTTTGTTTAAGTCATTGCACGGAGATGATTTTGAAAACTTTCTTATTTATAGTTCAAAATATGCTCTTGCCGCTAAAGCCTTTAGCATTGAGTCTCTAAGTTCTCGACACTTAAATTGAATTGTTACATGAATAGCAATGCTAAACATGTTTGTGTACATTTCTATACACGCACACACATAAAAAAAAATAATTAGACACTAAGAGACAAAGAAAATGATGGATAATACATTAACGAAAGCGTGTGGTACTTCATTTGGTTTTAAATTATGCGCAAAGTTTTAGAATCGTCTAATAACTAAAATTTAGTAAATTAAAAAAAAATTAAATAGATTTAATCACAAGAATGTTTATTCAGAAGAAAAAGGTAATTGGCCTTGCTGTGTTTGGGTTCTATAATAAGGACTGTTACCAAATTCTTATCCAAGCCCAGGTGGGAAAATTATAATTCTAACCACTGCAATTATGCTTTTAAAAAAAGAGGGTAGATAATGCTTTTTTGTTATTGAACAATTTGTAAATTGCTTTTAAGATCTAGAGACAAAATCTGTCTAAAATGTCCATAGAAAAATACAAAGCTGCCAAAAAAAATCTATATAATTTTCCTTTTTAAGTAAACTAAATTAGATTAGTGTATAATCATGAGCAGATAAGAACATGTCTTAAAATAAAAACAATGATGAATAAATACCTTCAAAGCTTGCCATTTTTCATTCAATCCACTCAATCGTTTTTGTATGTCGTTCGATGCGAAATGACCTAAAAGGAAAACATTGATAGTAAATAAAATTTTATACATTAAACTGAATATATTTAAAAATATTTGAAAATAACAGAAGGATTTTTCATTTATTTGTTAAATCTAACTTTGAAATTGACAAAAAAAAATTTGTTTAAATACCTTCTTGCACCATTTCATCCCCACATTGGCACACAGAGCGTACTCTGTTTTCATGATTATTGATTTCTGCTAACATGGCTTGATGTTTCTTAATCAAATTTTGAACACCAATCAGATCTCTACCTGTAATAATAATTTGATTATGTGATGACTTCAAATATATTGCAGCATACTTCTGGAAAAAAACTGGGTATCAATTGCAAACATAAACAAAATTGAAGAATTTTTAGATATATTACAGAAAACAATTAAAAATAATTTTATATTAATATTAACAATTAAATTTAAACAAAATAGAATAAGGTAATTTTCGACACATTTGAACCAATAATTGTATTTTCTAAATTTCTACCCTTGGGAGTTCGTTGAAAATGTTCAGTGTAAGAAGAGCTTAAATTTAAAAAAAAAAAAAACATAAATAAATAAATAAAAGAGTGGGCTTAAAGGGTTGAATCAAAACAGTTAGGGTTGAATCAAAACAGTTAAATACTACTTAAACTTAGATTCATATTAAGGATGCTGGTCAATATAATTTTTAAAGTTTACTTTTTTCAAAATCAAAATATTCTCAATTTTTCTGGTCATACGGACGGATAGCTACATTTTCTTAATTTCTACCCTTGTAAGTATATTGAAAATTTTCAGTGCAAAAAGATTTCAGAGCTTAAAATTTNGCTTAATTTAAAAAAAAAAAAAAAAAAGGAAGAAAGTTTACTTTTTTCAAAATCAAACATTTTCTCAAAATCTATACATAAATGTGATCGTTGATTTCTTGAAACTTCTGTACCTTGGATTTCTGGAGCACAATCATCTCTGTCCAACCCATTCTATTGTAGCGCCCTAGAGGCATTTTTTTAAAAAAGAGCTTTTAAATCCAGGAGAGTAATGTACATTGTGTGAATTAGGACACTCCAATAATTTGCAAGTATTAAGAGCAACTTTAAAAAGGTAGAAACCATACCTCGATTAGTAGAAGCAGCAATAGGTTCCTTTTCTCGAATCCAAGCCTCCTCATCCTCAATATCTCTGTACAACTGCTGCACTCTCAGAGAGTCTTGAAGTCTCTGGCGTCTAGTGGTGATGGGCTTTTGCAAAGCATTATAGCGCTCAACTAGCGCCACCTGTTTATTCTGAATTGAAACTGCATCAAAATGACCACGTTCAACAAAATTTGTGGCCTGGATGATAACTCCATCAATGCGATCCTAAAACCAATTCAACCGATTTATACATCAAGATTGTTTCTTTGAAAAAAATTTAAGAAACTAGTACTCATCTAGTTTCTTCATCCATTTGGTAAATTTTTTAATCAAATTGATGAAGAGGGAAAAAATTACCTGATGTGAGGCAATATCTGCTTCCAATAAAGCATGCTTCTTTATCAAGTTTTGTACGCTTGTTAAATCCTGCAAAAAGATATTTATAATGTTAATAATTCAAAAAAACTGTTACATTAAGCAACACTGATTATCACAAGACAAGATTGTTGATATTGTTTCTCCAAAATTTTAAAGACCTAGTTGTGTTTAATGAAATTAAAGTTAAAATAATCAGTTCTACTTTAATAATATCAACTTCTTAGGACCAAAAATTATTTGAATTTTTAAAATGTGTAGAATCATCCTCCAAAGATGACATGACTAAAAAATAACTACCTTTTCATAAAGTCTGCTTTAAATATTATTTTAAAAATTAAAAAAAAAGAGACAGAGAGAGAAAGAAAGAAAGAAAAGAGGTGGTTTCTTGCAACCATGATTTAGTGATTTTTTTAAGTTCATTGATCAATTTTCTATTTATTTGCAAGTGTGTGATATTGAAACATTAAAGTTGGGGAAAGTTATTCTTCACTTACATCAACCAAAGGCAGGGTGCGTAGCCAAATCTTTCAACAAAAAAAAAAAAATAAGCAACTTTTAAGTACTTTTTAAGCTAGCACTCAAAAAATATTTTTAAGCACTATATACATTAACAAAATGCAAAATAGCTGAATTCTGACAAAGAACTCTTTTTTTTTTTATCATACTAGTCATCATAAAAAGATAGAGATTCTTCGGTTTGATTTCAGAGGGAAGAAAATGAAGCCGGAAATTTAGAATCTCTTGCAAAATGCAGCAGAGTTGCACATGATAGTCCAAGAATAATTCCCACTAAATCCCGTTCAGTATATGTATATGCGGACCAGCAAGTATTTCATCAAAAGGAACAAAGGTGCGCCAAAATGCATTGAGTTTGAATGATTTGTGATAACATTAAAAAGAACAATATGAAAACCACGCTTTTGCATAATACGTGGCGAAAATCAACATAGTAAAGAAATTTTTTTCATTTTTGTAAAGAGAAAATTAAGTACTTTTAAAAAACACCAAATAAAAAAAGCATCTTTCACGGCTTTCAAAAAAACGAAAATCTAAAATAAGCACCTTTAAGCACTTTTTAAAAACACTACACACCCTGCAGAGGTGTTTGTGGTAGAAAATGAAAAATCCTGAAAATATTATTAGCAAAAAATCAATATCAATTTATATATCATACATGTTTAATATTCAACATAACTTTTTGAACTAACATTTATAATGAAACTACCAACTATCACACTTTTATAGTACCTAATTCAAGAAAAAACTCACTTCTTACAAGAATCGCAATATTGGATTGTAAAATAAGAGTGAATATGAATCGCGATATTGGACTCTAAAATCTGGTGAAAATGAATCGCGATGTTGGATATTAAAAAAGCAAAAATAAAAATTACAATGATAAATTTTTAATACGAATATGCAAATAAGATTCAGAGCATAATTATTAGATCGTGTGAATATGAATCGCAATGCATAGTTTTTAAATCACCTATAAACGCAAAAATTAGTGTTCGATATTACAATCAAGCGAATACAAATATTGGATTTTAAAAACGCGAGAATACGAATCACAGCATTGGATTTTAATACGAATACGCAAATATGAATCACACTGCATAATTATTAGATTGTTTGAATACGAATCGCAATGCATAGTTCTTAAATTACCTATGAATGCAAAAATTTATGTTTCATATTGCAACATTGATTATTCACATTACAGAATACGAGTCGCAATATTGGATTTTAAACTCGCGTAAACGCAACATTTGGTTTAGAAAAGCGCTAATACAAATCGTGATATTGGATTTTTAAACCACATTAATAGTAATTGTGATGTGTGACTTTAAATCATGTGAATACAAACTGTGGAATTCTGCGATATTTGAGTAAAAAACACATACCCTGCTTCTAGTTTTTAGACCTGGAAGAATGTTGCAAAAAACCTGTAATTCCGGGGTACCCCCGGAATACAATCACCCCTGACGAGCATGTAGTTTACACCATTTTATTAGGACAAAATTGTAAAAGAATACATGTCACATAACTTAAAAAGAAGAGAAAAAAAAATTTGCACCTTTCCATAATCTTCAGATAAGAGTTGTCCCTCTACTTCAGATAGCCAGATTTCGATATCTTCAATACCTCTATTGAATTGTTGTTGGGCAGCTGCCTCATTCAATTTAGATCCTTTCCTCTCAGTTGCCTCAACAAGTGATTTCCACAAATCCAATATTTCCATCATACGTTCACTAACAAAAAAGAAAAACACTTCTTTAGTCATATAAAAAAAGTGGCTATCAAGCATTGTATTTATCTAACTGCCCACTTTTAAAACAATTCAGTTACTATCATAACTTTTATTTTATTTTTCAATATTTAAAATGCTTTCTAAATAAAAAAAAATACAACAGTACAGTTTAATAACTTTCATTTAAGTCTACTATCCTTTCAATTATAATGTTCAAATAGACTGAACTGGCTCATGCTAATTATTTTCTATAAACAAGTGAAAAATTAGTAATGAGCTTGTGGGGAGAGAAGTTACAGACAATGTCAGCCATCATCCAAGAAAAGATACCCCAAGATAGAATTTAGTTAGCAAGTCTTATATACCAGTGAATTGATGTTTAATAATTGCAGTGGTAGTTCAGCCACAAACTAATAAATATGTAACATACTAACGTAAATAAACATTGAAGTCAAATATAGTATAAAAAAAAAAAAGAAAAAATTCTACATTAATAATTGATTCTTCTTGAACAAGTTCCATGTCATAATGTTTGACAGGAAAAGAGCAATGTTTTTGGAAAAAATATTGGACTTATAGGTACCTCAAATTAATGTATTTTCACTGAATTTTTAGGTATTTTAATAAGGAACATGCATGGTATTTTTTAATTTTTTGAAATGAAACTTCAAACCATTTTATGACGATAGACACCAATTTCAGTTCAGTGGGTTAACTAGTTATTTTGTAATAATATTTAAAATTGCACGATTAGTCACGCAACCTAAAACGCAGTTAGGTTCTTGAAATCAGAATATAGGAAAAATACGACTCCCATCACCTTCTGATACAGAAAAGGAGCATGCTGTCGCTCATAGTACATTGATATTAAATCTCAAAAATAAATCCAAACACCTACAACGAAAATTGTTTTATATCACGTTGTAATAGCTTTACATTTAACACAACTTACAAAATTTAATAATATAAATATATAAATATAAATGTACCAAAGTCGAAAATGACAAAGCCATCAGATGTGATGACCAAAAATAAGGGAAAATTTTTTTTAACTATCTGAAACTTTATTATTTTGTTGCAAAACCATTTAACAGTATTTAGTAATATTTTAACTTTATAAGGATGTTTTTTTATGATTAAGCTTTTCTGAAGAAATCATTCATTATGCTAAATTAAAATGTTTATGAAATGATATTTTTATGAAATGCCTTTGTCTTATTTCATTCTTGGAAATGAAAGGATTTAATTCCTAAAGAGTAATTGTGAACAGGTTATTCCTTTTCATAAATAATTTTTTTCTTACAAAAACAATCTATTTTGTCTCGTTCTGCTTAAACTACGTTATCTAAAAAATATGTTCTTTTGGTTTTCACTTTATTGAAATCGGAATTTTAAGATAAAAAAAATTCACTTTATTTTTGTGTAGTTGAGCGAGGAAAAATGTAAAAAGAATTGAAATAAAAAAAGGGGCTTAAAATATTTTGTGTCATTTCTAATAATAATTAAAATATTTCAGAAGTAAACAATAAAAAAAGGTATTTTTTAAAGAAAATTTTTGAACTTTATTTCTATAAAAACTTTTTAATTTCAATTACATTTCAATTTGCTTTATCTGCGATCAAACCAGCCTGGAAAAATTAAGAAAGTAGTTTCGAACTTTTTTTTGCATTCATCAATTTATTTCTTGTCAAGGGCACCNACTATCCTTTCAATTATAATGTTCAAATAGACTGAACTGGCTCATGCTAATTATTTGCTCTAAACAAGTGTAAAAATAATTAATGAGCTTGTGGGGAGAGAAGTTACAGACAATGTCAGTCATCATCCAAGAAAAGATACCCCAAGACAGAATTTAAATTTAGTTAGCAAGTTTTATATACCAGTGAATTGATGTTTAATCATTGTAGAGGTAGTTCAGCCACAAGCTAATAAATACATAACAAACTAACGTAAATAAACATTGAAGTCAAATAAAGTAAAAAAAAAATCTACATTAATAATTTATTCTTCTTGAACAAGTTCCATGTCATAATGTTTGACAGGAAAAGAGCAAAGTTTTTGGAAAAAATATTGGACATATTTTATATAATATTGGACATATAAGTCCTAATAAGGAAAAAATATTGGACATATAAGTCCTAATAAGGAAAAAATATTGGACATATAAGTCCAATATTTTTTCCAAAAACGTTGCTCTTTTCCTGTCAAACATTATGACATGGAACTTGTGGAACATTATGACATGGAACTTTTAACATTTGAGGTACCTATAAAGGTTCCTCAAATTAATGTATTTTCACTGAATTTTTAGGTATTTTAATAAGGAACATGCATGGTATTTTTTAATTTTTTAAAGTGAAACTTTAAACCATTTTATGACGATAGACACCAATTTCAGTTCAGTGGGTTAACTAGTTATTTTGTAATAATATTTAAAATTGCACGATTAGTCAAGCAACCTAAAACGCAGTTAGGTTCTTAAATCAGAATATAGGAAAAATACGACTCCCATCACTTTCTGATACAGAAAAGGAGCATGCTGTCGCTCATAGTACATTGATATTAAATCTCAAAAATAAATCCAAACACCTACAATGAAAATTGTTTTATATCACATTGTAATAGCTTTACATTTAACACAACTTACAAAATTTAATAATATAAATATATAAATATAAATGTACCAAAGTCGAAAATGACAAAGCCATCAGATGTGATGACCAAAAATAAGGGAAAATTTTTTTTAACTATCTGAAACTTTATTATTTTGTTGCAAAACCATTTAACAGTATTTAGTAATATTTTAACTTTATAAGGATGTTTTTTTATGATTAAGCTTTTCTGAAGAAATCATTCATTATGCTAAATTAAAATGTTTATGAAATGATATTTTTATGAAATGCCTTTGTCTTATTTCATTCTTGGAAATGAAAGGATTTAATTCCTAAAGAGTAATTGTGAACAGGTTATTCCTTTTCATAAATAATTTTTTTCTTACAAAAACAATCTATTTTGTCTCGTTCTGCTTAAACTACGTTATCTAAAAAATATGTTCTTTTGGTTTTCACTTTATTGAAATCGGAATTTTAAGATAAAAAAAATTCACTTTATTTTTGTGTAGTTGAGCGAGGAAAAATGTAAAAAGAATTGAAATAAAAAAAGGAAGGGGCTTAAAATATTTTGTGCCATTTCTAATAATAATTAAAATATTTCAGAAGTAAACAATAAAAAAAGGTATTTTTTAAAGAAAATTTTTGAACTTTATTTCTATAAAAACTTGTTAATTTCAATTACATTTCAATTTGCTTTATATGCGATCAAACCAGCCTGGAAAAATTAAGAAAGTAGTTTCGAACTTTTTTTTGCATTCATCAATTTATTTCTTGTCAAGGGCACCTACAAAAATTTTCTCAGAAGGGAGAGGAGAATTCTATCGGGGGAAAAAAAAAACATTCCTCAAATTTTTAATCATGATTTAAATTTATTTCTGTAATTTTTGAAATGTTAACAATCAATTTTTATAACTTATTCATTGTCACTAAAATACCGAAACAAAATTAGCAATTTTACAATATTTAAATTTTTAATTATATTATTTAATTAATTATTATTATTATTTTCTTTAATTATTCAAGAGAATGTAGTACTTTATTTAGATCATCTTTATTGAGTTCTTTAAATTTTCTGCACACAAAAAACATTTAGACGTTTTTTTTTTTTTTTTTTTAATTTTGCATGATTTATTTTGCGAAATGAATTTTGCAAACATATTTTTAGCTAATAATCGTATAAAATTCCTTGAATAAATTCAAGATTACATATAACAATTGTTACAAATAAATAATCATTTTTTGTAGTTTTGCAGGAGAAAAGGTTTTAGTAAAAAAATAATAACTAAAAATAAATAAGAGATTGAGAACTATTTGAATTTCTCGCAAAAACTTAAATCTAATTCTTAAATAATTACATTTCCTATCTGGGATAACTATAAGGTGAAAAATTTCGAAGCAGTTCTTATTTGTAAATACTGACCAGCATACAAAATTGATATTTTTGAATAAAAAATATCTGTGGTAAACCTATTACTTTTTTACAATGCTTTTACTGAGCATTGAATAATGTTAATATAAGGAGAAATATTTAGCTCACCTTATTCGGGATGAAGCATAATGATTTGCTTCCATCAATTCCTGACCAGTACTAGCAATTTCATCAATCCTACTTTTATTGGCATTTAATTCTTGTTCAAAATTTTGATGTTTCTGGACTTTGCCATTAACATTGGTTGGATCCTATAAAATAATTGTTGTAAGTAAAAAATTTTTTTTAAAAAAAGTTGCTTTTGTTGACACAAAAATCAATTAACTTACAAGATAACTCTCATCGGTTGCAGTCTTCAACTTTTCACTAATCCAACCTTTTGTTTCATCACAATCTCTTTCAAACTGTTGTAAACGATAAGAATCTTCCAGCATTGCACGTCTAATGTCAGATTTCTCCATCAGTGCGGAACGTCTTTCTAGTAACTGCAAAATATAAGCAACTCAACATTAAGATTTCTGAAAATCGATAACTACACACGACTTTTAAACACTCAAAGTCATAAAAGTAAAGTTTTTTCTTCATCAGCAGTTCTATAGAGAATTATTTCAAGAAATTTTAACGGTGTATCAGGCATGAAAACAATGTCGTGAACCCTGTGGCAGAATTTTTTCCGAGCTTTCTGCGACATACCGCTCTAATACCATTATATTTAGGGTTGCGACAGAAAAAAATAAACAATATAGTTGCTTTTAGTAGCCTCAAGCATGAAAATAGTTGCCGAAAACTATGAAAATATTTGCCTAAATAAGAACAAAAATATGACTAAAATTTTAATAAATAATTTAATTGTCATATAGCATGATCCATTTAGTCTAGTTGGTGGCAAATATGCTGAGTTTTATATAAACATTAGTGTTTTAGCACTAAATTTTTATTTCAAAAAAATTTGTATACTTGCAGAAAATTAAATACTTTTAATAACTAGAAATAGTTTAAAAAAATTTTTATTAAAAAAACAACAACATACTTCTTCTAAAAATCTTTTAGTTTAGTCAATAATTGATTTAGAAAATATACAATCCAATACTCGGTTCGCCTTCCAATAAGGCGAACCGAGATCGAATCCCAGTCGATACAAATTCTGCATTCGTCTTGCACGAACCACATTGCTGACGTGAAATATTCTCAGTGGTAGACGGATCATGGATTAGATGCTATTAAAGACTAGTACCCTCAAAAAGTCCTCCACAAAGGCACATTTCTCCTGATACTTGATCCAGGAGTTCCCTTGTCCTCTGGATTGGGTTTAAAACTACAAGGCTACGGAGTTGAACATTAGTAGTCGTAAACCCATGAAATTGTGTCGGCTGTTCAACGATGGTTATATATATTGTGAAAAGTGATTATTCAAATTTGAAATTCATGCATCGTAATATAGTAATAAAAATTGGGTTTTTTAAAATCATGCAGAATTTTGATGGCAAAGATAATCTTTATATAAACGTTAGTGTTCTAGCACTAAATTTTTATATCATTAAAAAAATATTTTTTCATTAAAAAAAAATATATTTTCTAAAAAATTTTCCCTTTTATCAATTGATTTAGCATACATATTGTGAAAAGTGATTACTGAAATTCGAAAAGCACGCATTGTAATATCGCATTAAAAATTGGGTTTTTTAAAATCATACAGAATTTCGATGCAATAACTATTGAAAAGGCGATCGAGAAGCAAAATGGACTTACAATGGATTCTGTGCAAATTTAGCACATTAAAAAATGATGACTCAAATTTGCAATTCTAAATTTTTTATTTTTAAAGAAAAAAAAATTCACTGTGTTCAGAAACCATTGAGGGGTCGCAAGTTGTCAACCCAATTTATGCACACACACACAAAAAAAAAAAAACATTGCTAGGAACATAGAAAAGTCTCTTAATAGCCTCCTTTTCCTGAAAATAGTTTTTTTTTTTTTTAGCATTTTCAGGCAAAAAGAAAAAAAGTTGCAATAACCGCCTTACGACGAGCAAGCAATTACAATATATATAATAGCGATATAAGCAATTAAGTATACTTACAGCAGCTCTTCTTTGTGCAACATCATCTGCTGCATAATGTTGCCCTTCAATCAATTTAGTAGCAAATTCATCAAGAGCCTTAAAAAAATTAAATACATAAATAAAGAGTTACTGAAAGACATCAAAATTGATGAAGATATGAATATTCAATATTTCTCCATTCAAACGATTAAAAAAGATAATTTAAAAATTTTTAAATGAAAATGCAGTGAGCATGCAGCTTAATTTCTTTTTTTTCAAAAGTAAATTAGTATATTACATCTCACTCAGTTGAATGTTTGAATTATTAATTTAATAAGTTTTTTAAAACAAGTAATACAGAGATAAATAAGAGCTTTTGGGGAAAAAAAATGAATTTATACTATATGATATTGGTAACTATGTTTGTGATATATATTAAATGAAGAACTCTCAGATTTATTCTCCTTGTTAAGATGATTTCAGAATAATGTAATTTAGAAACGGCAAATAAAGCACTGTTAATCAGAAATGGCTTGAAGCTTATTTGAAATTCACCATTGTCTCTCAGGCAATCTGCATGGTTTTATATGGTACTACCTGAATTTAATAGACATCTGGTAAAAAGTACCTTATTAATGTTTACCAATTTTTAATGTTCTACAACAAGGGTTTCTAACCAAGGGAGAACTTCACAATTCAGGTTTTAAAGAAATGCAGGTTTCTTTTTTAAAAAAAACAATCCAGGTGGGTTTTATTGGGATTTTTAAAGTTAGGAATTAAAATAAAAAAGTTTTAATTTTAATGTAGTGCCATCTTTCGCATACTGGGTCAAAAACCTTGTCACAATTTTAATGTAGAAATCCTACTTATTAAGCAAAAATTAATCTGCAAGTCTTAAGCCAAATCCAATATAAGCTTTACGAGTAACAACACAGATTTCAAGTAATATTACAAAAATACTCAAATTAATAGAGAAAAATAATTCTTATTACACATTTAATCTTTCTTAAGTTTAATGTAACATTGGAACTTCAAATCTAACTTTTTTTTAAACACCTCAATTTTAAATAGGAAATATTTTATAAATAATATTCAATTTTCGAAAGAATTTTTTTCTTTCCGTCTGAGTATTGTCAAGTCAAACTATTTTATCTGTTGCTCTTTAGGTCTCTGTTACTTAAACTTAACATTATATCACATAAATCACATGCTGTTTTATTTTCTGATTCGTTACACCAGTTTCAGAATAATGGAAAAACCATATCAATTTAATTTTAGATACTTTATAGCTAGTCGTAAAGTATTTAAAATTTATAAAATATAATCTTAATAATAAAATACTTAAAATATAATTTAAATAAAAACACAGTTATCTTATCCGATTCAAAATATGTGGAGTGCACGAAAAAAAATTCTTACTTTAATTTTTTCTTCTTGAGCAGCTAGAGATTTTTCAAAATCTTCATGTTTTTTAATGAGTGCTTCCACAGAATCCAATGAATCTCCCAAATCTTCATTCACCAAGAATGCCTAGGAGAAGAGGAAATTAAATTCGCAATGCCTATTTGCAGTGTCTGGCAAAGTTAGCAGTTGGAAAGAAAAACCCTATCAGCTTAAACTACAAGAATTATATAAAATTTTGCCTGAACATATTTCTTTTATTCCCTGAAATATATATAAATCTCTGAAATGACCAATCTTAAAACATTTAACTTTTTATATTTTTGTAATACAATATATATATAATTTTTAAGTACAATATGTGTAAAATTTTTATGGTTCAGTCTTACAATTTGCTTCGCAAAATGGTTTTAAATTTAGCATACTGCAAGAAGGGTAAAGAAAACAGGCTAAGAACAGAACTGAACTAACACACTATAGTAAATTTAATAAACTAATATTTGCCAACAGTGGAGAAATAAAATAACAGAGATTTTACTAGCAAAATTTTTTAGGCTTTGAGTCAAGTTTTGACACATCATGCATAATTATATAAGTCAAAAAGAGAAATTCAAAATTGAAAATAATATAAGCACTTACATTTACCGAAGTAACAATTATGTATGTAAATCTTAATTTAAATCTTTTTTCAAACCATTATTTATAATTAATTAAACTATAAACACTCAACATACTGCAGTACCGACAATAGCACCATCTGTTTAGAAACAAGGTGTATTTTTGCCATCCGAAGGAAATTTAACTGCAAAATTTTTTTCATCAAANAATTATATAAAACTAGTGGGCTGCGTCCCCTGCTCGCTGACGCTCGCCAACCCCCGAAAATTGCTATGCAATCTTATATGGTTTGCTTCGCTCGCTACTAACTTAGGTACATTGCAAATAAACAAAATTCTAAAAATTCAAAGCAATCATTCAAATTCATATAACAACTTTTTTTTGAAAAAAAAATTACATCTTTTTAGTAAATACTAAGTCATTAAAATAAATTTGAATTCAAATAAATGACATGTAATTCGTTAAACCTATTTGAAATGCGCTATAGTATAAAATCTTAAAGCCTAGTAGCACGACTGAGAGACTCATTTTTCAATGAATAACTACTAATAACAATAATAAAACAATTTGTGATATAAATAAAAAATCGTCAAATAAATTTGTGAAAAAAAGCGCTTTCGACAAAATACTAAAATAGAGATCTATCGACAAAGACTACTCACTTCTGCCTAGCTTAAGGTTATTTCAGTTTCCGTTTTTAAAAGCGCTATATGTTGAGCACCTCAGCTAGATTTGGCATGTGACATTTTTAGCGGCAATCATTGGTCGATTTTCTATCGTTGCCATTCGAGGAGTTGTAATGAGGCTTTTTTTTGTCGCCGTGTATGAGAAATATATATATAGATTTAAAATGTTGCCAGAACATACTTCTTTTATTCCTTGAAACATATATAAATCTCTGAAATGACCAATCTTAAAAGATTTAACTTTTTAAATTTTTTTGTAATACAATATATGTATAATTTTTATGGTTCAGTTTTACAATTTGCTTTGCAAAATAGTTTAAGTTCAGCATACTGCAAGAAGGGTAAAGAAAACAGGCTAAGAACAGAACTGAACTAACACTCTATAGTAAATTTAATAAACTAATATTTTCCAACATTGGAGAAATAAAATAACAGAGATTTTACTAGCAAATTTTTAAGGCTTTGAGTCAAGTTTTGACACATCATGCATAATTATATAAGTCAAAAAGAGAAATTCAAAATTAAGCACTTACATTTACCGAAGTAACAATTATGTATATAAATCTTAATCTAAAGATTTTTTCAAACCATTATTTATAATTAATTTAACTATAAACACTCAACATACTGCAGTACCGACAATAGCACCATCTGTTTAGAAACAAGGTGTATTTTTGCCATCCGAAGGAAATTTAACTGCAAAATTTTTTTCATCAAATACTGAGATATTTGAGAATATACGGGCAACAGGAGATTGATGAAAAATACAGGAGTCTTTGTTATAAAACAGGAGACTTTGCAGGCACGTAAACTATTATATTAGATGAAGAACAAATTAAAAAATATTAAAGTTTTTAAATGATTTTAATTTACACAGGGCTGCCACTGGATGAAAACAAGAAAAATAGTTGCTTTAGTTGCATCATATATGAAAAATAGTCTCCAAGATATATAAAATAGTTGTTAACATCATATCCTCCTCTAACATAATTTTAATTATTTGTGCTGCAATAGCATAAAATTCAAATAACATGCAGTTAGATACTCATATTTTATAAAAAATGTACATTTATTTGTGGATTTGCCAACAATATATTCTTTCACACTACGCACAAAAACAGGGAGTTTTATTTTTATCTGTTACAGAACAGTTGAATTTGAAACTTTAATTTCCTTTCTCGGTTCTAAGTTGCAGCTGCTTAGTTTAGGCATTAAAAAAATAAATATTGCAATTTAATTCCATTTTATTTTGTTTATTTTTCATAACTGACACATTTCCAAATTTTAATGCTTATCAAAAAAATCACGATCATAACTCGACAAAACAAATATCACCATGTACCTTTTTTTCTATTCTAAATAGCTCTAAAAAAATTAACAACACATTTTGCGTAATCAAAGACAATTTTTCTAATTTTGCTACTTCGTTCAAATTAAAAGATAGGAAGAAACTTAATCCTCAGAGATATTACATTAGCTTTCTAAAGCAGGAGGAGCATTCACGTAGTGCAAATTCCAATTCCATCAGTCTGATTGGTTAAATATGTCTATCATGCTTTTGACATCAAACAGTGAGAAATAATAAAGTTAGGATAAAACGAAAGCGCGGAAAAAAAAAGTGGGGGAAACTCATGAAGCTATTCTTCATCTTAGTCGTTTTGGCTTAAAAAAGTCGCTGATTTTACGCAAATCATTGCAAATTAGTTGTTTTTACTCATATTTCTACTAAAATAGTCGCCATAGTTGCTATTGCTTTAAAATAGTCGTTTTAGTCGCCTTTTTAGTCTCCAATGGCAGCCCTGTTTACATTAAAATATTGAAGGATATAAAAAAAATCAAATAATCCATGAAATTTAAATAGATGAGTTTACTTCTTGTTTAGCCATCCAAGTGTCTGCCTGTTCAGTGTCTCTATAGAAGAGTTGCAAATCCATGCATTGTTCATAAAGGATACGTCTCTCCTCCCACAGTGAGAGTAGAGACTGCTTTTCATTTGCAAGAGTCACAAGCTGTAAAACAAAGAAAACTTTTATAAGTATTAGTTTTACTGGAGTACACGGGAAATTTTATTTTTCAAATGTGAAAAAAAAATCCCTCTACATATTATACACAATATATTAAGAGGAAACACAATTACTGTGCTCTGATGTCAGCTATATTAGGCTAACTAATTTGAATTGAGGGAAAAACCTATAGGATAAAAGGAACAGCTGAACATACATGCTATAGTAAATGAAATAGTTTCAAAATTAATTTATTTATAAGCATTTATTTATTAGCATACATTTAAACACTTCTCCAAGAGCATTTATTGAAAAACGTTAAATTATCATAATGATGAATAGATGATAATTACTTTTTCCTTCACTTCTTCAACTGCATAATGATCTTGATCTAAAAGTATTTTTCCTGCTTCAGCGGTGGCTCTAAAACTATCTTCTCTTGCATCTATCTCACCCTAATTAAAATAAATATTTTAAGCATATATTCCATAATACATCTCTTTTTCTGAATTACTAACTATCAATACTTGGTAAATCAAATGCTCAATTACTAGTTCTAAATACAAATAATGCTAATTAATATAAGACATAAAAGGAAATTTATTTTTTAAGAAACCACGCATTTATAAAATTTAAACACTAGTTTACATATTATTTTATAAATAACTAGTTTACATTATATGGCAAAGAGGCTTTTCAAGCTCTTGAAGCTGCTGCCACAAATATGGGCCTTTCTATTAACAAAGATAAGATGTAATTCATGGGATTTTCATCCTCAACTGCAATTAACAGTGCCCCTTTATGTATCGATGGTTATACCATTGTAAAGGTTAACAAATTGAAATGTTTGGTACTGTAGTTAACGATCAAAACATACTTAGAGCAGAAATCAATAATAGAGATCGAATCTTCTCAGCCGAAAAACAAAGTTAAAACTCTATAAGACACTCGTACTTCCTGTAATGCTTTATAAAAGCAAAAATTGAATCCTAAATTCAGAAATTTAGTGGTCACTAGACACTTTCGAAAGAAAGATCCTCAGAGCCATCTTTCATGGAATTCAAGAAAGAGGATGCTGGTGTACCTGATATAACTTCAAGCTTTACTGACTCTATAAGCAGCCCCAAATTACACAAATAATCCTCAGCAATAGGCTGAGATGGCTAGCCCATCTATGGAGAAGCCCTGAAAATAGCACCATGAGAATTGTTGCCTTTAAGAACCCCGAGGGGACATGTCCCAGAGGCAGACCCCAACTAGATGGTTCAACGATATCGAAAATGACATGAAAACCCCAAAGATTAGAAATTGGAAGGGAGTTAAAATGGATAAGAGGAGCTGCATTTGTCAGTTATTGAGGCAGCAAAAGCCAGCAGTTGCACTGACAAAGAAACACTATTTTGGAGAATTCAGAAATTGGCTTTGCGTAAGAAATTTTGCTTTTTGAAAATATTCAATACAAACCTTGTGTTCCTGATGCCTTTCAAGCAATGCTTCAGCTCCTGCTACATCTTTAGCCAATTCATCTGCAGAAATGATAGCCTTCATGTCGTGAATCCAAGATACTAAATCTCTGAAGTCGGCTAGAAATCGGTGAAGAAGATACGACTCATCCAGGCGTCTACGGCGCTCTTGTGCCTATAAATACATCAAATTTTATTTTATTTTTTACTTTTATTTAATTATTTATAATCGCAAATTATATTATTAAAAAAGACTTAATATTTTTAAAAAAGCAGAGACTAACCTTTGATTTAAGACTCTCCCAATTAGATGAGATTTCAGCATTTTTTGACTGTATTTGTCCTGAATGATCTTGATGAATAACACATAATCTGTCTGCTTCTTGGGCTAATGTCATTACCTTAAAAAAATAAAAATAGCATTTAACAGGAATAATTGTGAGCCCAACTCAAAAATCCTGAAAATTTCGAGTAAAATCATTAATGATGTATTTTAAAAAATTTATGTCATTGATATTTTTAAAGCATGAAATTCTAAATAAATTATATGCAGCGTAATTTAAATAAATACAGTAGAACTCCAATTATCCGAACTCCAACTATCCGAATCGTCGATTATCCGAATCTCTTTCAGAATTCGTATGGAAATATGAAAATATAGTAAAAAGATAAGTTTCTCTTTTTTTATATGAATAAAATAAAATTTTAGTAAAGCCAAGGAAAGATTTATGCAGAGAAAGTTTACAGGATAGGACAAAGATTTGTGGAAAAGCTAAGATCTTAGCTGAAAAGCTGGGTTATTTATCTTTCAAAGCAAGTAACGGCTGGCTAAGGAATTTTAAGTCTAGGCACGGTATTCGTGAACTAGATTTAAGTGGTGAAAAGTTATCTGCAGACTCCAAAGCTTCTGACGAGTTTATTGAAAAATTTAAAGTTATAGCAGCCTCTTACGATTCCGACTTCTTATACAACGCCGATGAGTCTGGTCTAATATGGAAAGCTTTACCCAAAACCACTTTAGCCTCTAAAAGAGAGTGCAGTGCCAAAGCCTCCGAGTGCTCCAGGGCATAAAGCTAGTAAAGACCGCGTTACTGTGCTTAACTGCCCGAACTCAACTGGGAGCCATGAAATACCCCTTCTGTTAATAGGGAAGTCAAAACGCCCAAGAGCATTTAAAAATGTCAAAAAACTTCCCCTATTATATAAAAACCAATACAAAGCTTGGATGACTGCAGCACTGTTTACAGAGTGATACGATGCAATTTTCATTCCTGAAGTGAAAAAACTCCAAAAATCTGTTGGAAGTCCTATGCTTTTGATTGTTGATAATGCACCAACTCATCCCACAGAAGAATTGTTGAAATCCTCAAGAATCCTTAGAAGAAATCCTTAAAAACATTTTTTCCCCTCATTTCCACTATACATACAGTAATTATTTAAAATAAGCATTTTTTAAAAATAAAATCCAGTTATCCGAATTTTTGATTATCCGAACGGAGTCTGGTCCCAATTGATTCGGATAATTGGAGTTCTACTGTAATTATCTATAAGTTTACTTTTATTTTTAATCACATTTATTATTCTACCAGAAAAAAATATTTACAAATGAAAGAGATGCCAAGCATTAAATAAAGTTCTAATATTTTAAATAAAATATACAAGAATTTTTATACATAAATTTAATCGATGATTTCTTGAAACTTCTGGACCTTGGATTTCCAGAAACTTCCAGATAGCAATTAGCAAAAAAAAAAAAAAAAAATCCACATTTTTTCTGAAGTACAATCATCTCTGATTCATAAAAACTAAACTAAAATTGACGATTATTCACCAAAGCTACAATGCACAAGGATATTTGTCTAAATTTCTTTAAGTTCAAAAATATTTTGAGTGCTAGAAGAAAAATTGTCCTCAGATTTATATGTATATACAAAATTTACGTATAAGAAAACTGTATTTGATTGTTGGATCTATTAAAACAAAAGTATTTTTATAATCACTATAATAATATCTGAAGAGATCATGACCCTTGCACTGTAACTAAGGGAGTTTCAAACAGTATATATTCTAGGAATTGAGACCTAATATTTAATAAAAAAAACTAATAATTTTTTAACAGATTTTAACTACGGAAATTGTAAAATTCTTCACTTTTTTTTTGGTTAAAATTTTAAAAAAAAAAATTTTAAAAAAAAAAAAATTCACTTCAGTTAAGGAGATTTTGTTTTCTGTAACATTTTTAGCATATGTTTAAGAAATGTTCAACATTTAAAGTTATCTCTTCAAAGAAATAAAAAAAAACTAAACTAGTCACCATTTGTAAACAAATTTTTACATAAATAATAAAAAAAAAATATTCCTTTTCAGTCAAAGTTTACGGGTGTGGCGTATCTTAGCGAAATTGCATTAGTTACTGGAAATATAAATAAACAGTTTTTAAAATAATTTAAACATTTAGCAAAAGAATCAAGTAGATAACACAAAAGTAATAAAACGGACATACTATAAATACTAAATGGATTCATAAAATGGATAAATAAAAATGGATTCATTTACGACACTTTTAAACATGAAATAGGGCTGCAATTTAATTTCTGGGATTCCGTGAGTATCCAGATAAATGCAGTAATACAGTTGATTGCTACTGGAAGGGATAAATTTGAGCCCAACTTAAAAATCCAGAAAATTTCCTGACTAAAATCATTAATGATGCATTTCAAAAAATAAATGTCATTATAAACTTAAATTGTTGATATTTTTAATACATGAAATTTTAAATAAATTATATGCAGTACAATTCAGACGAATAATTAATTACTAGCTTACTTTTATCTCTAACTCTAATCACATTTATTATTCTACTAGAAAAAATATTTACAAATGAAAGAGATAATCGTGAGATAACAAATTCTAGTCCTAATATTTTTAACTAAAATATACAAGAATTTCTATACATAATTGTGATTGATGAGTTCTAGAAACTTCTGGACCTTGGATTTCCAGATCATAGTTAGTGAAAAATCTGGAAATCTGAATTTTTTCCGGAGCGCAATCATCTCTGTACTGGTAGACAAAATCACAGCACATTGTCGATGTCAGGAAAAAATATATAAATTTAAAATAATAATAATAATAATAATGTTTTGATAAATATTCATCGTTGAAAATGATTTATTTATCAGAACAGTAAAATAAAAAATAATAATTGGGTTACTTTGTCTTCGAGGGCAGCCAAATCTCTCTCAATGCCTTCATGTTTTCTCTGCAGTGTTTGCACACTCACTAGATCTCTACCATAATCATCTGTGGACAAAACTAAGTCTTTCTCTGTTATCCAGGTAATGGTCTCATCAGCATCTCTGAAGAAAAAAATCCATTTTAAATACCACCAGTCACACATGATAGAGAAAAAAATCAAATTTTATGTAGCAGAGAATACATTCAAACCTCCTAGCAGAAACCACACAATGACCAACACAGATAGAAGTCAGAAAATTTAGTGACTGGTCTGAAGGACCACAACAAGTTACAGTGACTCCACTAAGTCAATTAGTTATAACATGTAATTTTACAGAGTGTGGGAAAAAAATAAAGACATAGTAGGTAAACAGTGATTCCTAAAGATTACTGCTCAATGACAATTGCTAGTTGCTTAAAAAAACCACATCAGCTTTGGGCTAAATTTCAATTTTATAAGTTACTCAAAACGTATGTTCTTTCAAAATTAAATTCTTTTGCAGTATGGTTACAGAACATTCAAAATCGGAAGGATGGGAGAGTGCTCAAGTTGCCAGAAATCTGTTACACAGCATTCCAATATTCAGCAAGCTCAACAGTTGTGTTCTGACACTGATTTTAGAACAGTTACACTTCACCAGCTTAAAGGTAGAGCAATTTTAACAGTCACCAAATGATTTGTCAATAGTGTCCAATGAGAAAAACACAGAAATATGCAAAATTGTAGACACTATATTAAGTGGTGATCAGCAAAATCGGCTGCTACCCTGACGAGTTTTTGAACAGCACCAATCCCACAGGAATATCTCCCCATAAATTAAAAAAGGTGCCATCATTATGTTCTCTAAAGGTGGAACTGGACTAATTGTCCCAAACCTGAGAAAAAATACAAAAATCAAAGCTCGATGATTTAAGGCTGAATAAGCCAATTAATTTCTATTCCCAGAATACCTCTAATTTCATCAGACATGCTCATTTCTTTTAACAGAAAGCAGTTCATAGCCTACTCAATAACGACATTACGTTTGAAAAATTTAGTTCTGCAACTCTATTTTTAAAGAAGTTCTTAATCTTTAATAGCATTTGTACTTAGTGTTTGTTGTCAATTAATGTTTAGTTTCTGCAAGTTTTTCTATTAAATGTCATACATTTCAATTTAATTTCCTAATAATATGTCATTTGACAACTTTACAGTGATAACTTACAGTTCTGAAATTTATGTTTCTAACAAAGTTGGGAATCCTTAACAGTTTTTGTTTTTTAAAACTATAATTGTTTTGGCTACGCAAAAGTTCTGTTCATGAAAGTTTTTCTAATGCATGTCCCTTATTTCAATTTAAAATATTTTGTTGCAGTAACTTATTGTTTAAAATTTTAACTTCTTTAAAAACGAAAAAAAAAAAACATTTTGAAGAGACTTTAATAGATTTAAATTCGTAAGATTTTACACTAGAAAATATTTCAAATAGATTTAATTAGGTAACAAGCAAAATAAACATAAACTTATATAGCAATATTTGGGGGTTGCCTAGCATCAAAGAGCAGGGGAGGGTGCTCACTAATTTTATAGGGCTGCAACTAAATTAATGAGTACATAATTAACCAAAAATCATTCTTCAGAGCTAAAATAATTTATGTATTTCCCAATTATTATAATTAAATGCAGTCTCTTTTTTTTAAAAAAAAATATCTATTTGTGTTAACATTTGAATTTTTAACTTTCTACAGAATTTACAAACAAACATACATAAAAAGAGATAAGTTAAAAAAAATGGTAGAAAGTGAAAAATCACAATAAAAGTTTAAAAAATTTTAAAAATGTAGTCGATAAAATTTTTGGAAACTTTAAGAGACAAAATAAGCTATAGAGTAGAAAATTCTCAAATACTGACTTCCAACAATTCAATTTTTAAAAAAAAGTCAGTATTTACCTATTAAAACGTTGAATTTCGTGTGCCCCAAAGAGCTTTTCTTGTTTCAAAAGTGTCAAAGCTTTTAATCTCTGCCAAGCATCATTCACCTCCTAAAAGAAGTTAAAACAGCAATACAATCAGGAGCAAAACACACACACAAAAAAATTATTAATAATAAAAAAAATATCAATATACAAAAAGCAAGAAAAAATAAAATATACAAAAAATATATTCTTTTAAAATATTTCATGTCTTTAAATATATAAAAAAAAAATGCTCTTTAATAAACATTCTTCATTGTCTAAATGTATAAAACAAACTTATTTTTAATAAATCAAAAAAAAAAGTAAACAAAATCAAAGAAATATTTGTAACTGAAATTAAAATTTCAGGCACAATAATTTCTAACTTTGCTAGAATTCAAGAATTGTTTGTTTGTGTCATCCTGAAAGAAAAAATAAAAAGCAGAAGAAAGGTTTAATTAATCTACCTCTTTTCTCTTGTTGATAGTTTCTCCTTCAGGATGTCCTTCATTCACTAATTTTTCAGCTTGCTCATTCACTTCCTGCACTCTGAATTCTTGACTTGCCATATCCTATAAAATATCACAATTTTCATTTAAAAAACTTCTAAATTTAGCAATAGACTTCTGTATAATAAGATATTTAAAAATTAATAACTCAAATTAAATTGTTTACATATTCCTACAAAACGCTGCAAAATAATAACGGCAAGGGATTATCCACAAATTCCATCTTATACTATTAAACAAGATTTAATAAAAATGAGACCAGCATTTTAGGGACCACCACCCCCATAAAAGTATGTTTTCTTTCACTATACCATCAAACTTTCTCTATACCAAGTTGATCGTTTTGAGCTTCTTTTCTTTTTGATAAGTACAAAAAGGACTTAGAAAATTGCTTGAAACTTTTTAAATTTTTAAGATGTTCGATTCAATTTTTTTTTTATTAGTTGCCAAAAACTATTAACTACAAAATTATGATTTTTTTTTTTTTTAATTTTTCAGTGTTCACAGTATAAAAGAACTAGCTTAAATACTCCTAACTTGTGCAGTTTTTTAAAAAAAAATTTACAATTTTATATCTACACTTTTGTTTAATTCCATTGAATATCTATGAAGTTATAACAAAAAAAAGTAAGCAAAAAAAAAATATTTATAAAAATGTGCAAATTTTCAAAAATATTTACTTTAGGTTTTTGAAACTTTATGCAGTAATTAAAAATAACAACTAAAGTAATTCATACAAGTTGCAAGCGTATTGCTTGATTTTCTGGCATAGGCAAAAATACTTTTTTGTTCTCGTAATTTATTGTAAACCTCTGAAAGCTTTAACTTTTATTGATAAGAATGTAAAATCATGTGAACTAAAACAACTCTACAAAACAATCCTTTGGATATTTCTTGAGAAATTAAAAAAAGTCAAAAACTGAATGTGTCTCTTCCATTATTGTAGGGTAGTGTAGAGCATAAAAACTCTATTAATCACAAATATTTTAATAAATTCATTAAACTATAAGTTCATTGAATTGATCGTGATTGGTCTACTCTTTAAAAAGAAAAAAAGCCTTTGTATTTTTTAAGTTTAAAATGAATAATTTCATTAAACTTATAGACAAACGCAGTCATACCAATTTTTTTTACTTTGAAGTAGGAAACTTTTCACGTTCAATGCTTAAGCTTGCCCTCACTTGAAACATAAAAGATATTTCTGAAAAACTTATCGGAAATATACAATTACATCCCTGTGGCAACATTGTCGAAGTACGTTACAGAATACTTGCAGAAAGATTTTTCTCTTGGGAAATAAAAAATTTAATTTTTTTTCTGAAGAAATTTTTAAAAGATTTCATCTTTTTTTCAGTAATTTAAAGTAACAGAAACATTGTGTTTAAAGTATCAGAAAAATGCACTAATTATTTCCTTTTTGAAATTTTGTAAAGCAATACAAAAACTTACAATTTGTAAATAAATTAAACGATGATAAATTAAAATTCATACATAAATTAAAAATCACAAAATCCATGCAGTAACTTCAAAATAAAGATCAACCACAAAATCACGGGAATAGGACTCTTTAGAAAAGAGATACTCAAATAAGTGTGTGTAAAACATGGTGTTCTTCAAAAAACTTCTAGAGTGAACTATTTTTTAAATTTTTGAATTTTATATATCTAATTTGAAATTCTATCTGAAACCAGTCTGCAAAAACTCTAATGTCCTGCGATAATGTTGCCGCAATTATGCCACAGGGGACACAATCAGAATGATAAATACTGAATTCGACTAAATTGAATATAGAGATGCCAATTTGTCAGCATATTTTGAGATATTAATGCAAAATTACACAAAAAGTTGCTGAGAGCACAGCAAAAAAAAATAGGGAATTCAATAAAAATGCTGCAACATTATGCATCAACCAAACACACAGAATACAAATCAGAGTAATTAAATTATCTATACTTGCTTTTTGAAACTCATCAAACTTTCGTTGCAATACTTCAACATGCTCAAGATCTTGTCCAAATTCATCAGTGGTAACAAAGGCTTCCTATAAAAACATCAGAAATGTTTAAAATACATCACAAATGTTTAAAAAGAAACATCACAAATGTTTAAAAAGAAACATCACAAATGTTTAAAAAGAAATAAATAAAAGGTACGACAAGAAATGTTTCTTTGAACTACTATTTACCTTATCATTAATCCAGAACATAACCTCATCGCACTGGCGTAGAAATTGCACTAGAACTAAAGCCTGTTGCAATTTCAACCCTTTATCTGCAAGCTTAGATAACAACAATTCCCAAAGGCGGTGCAACTCTTCCAAACGATGCTGCAAAAGAACATTTAATAATATGAAACCAAGGTGGAAGAAAATTACTACTTCAACAAACAATAAAACAAGACTTATTTTGATCAAATTTTAAATAAAACTTATTTCAACAGAAAGTTTGCATTCTTAATTTCAGTGTCATTCCAAAGAAAAAGTCAACACTATGGAATTATGCTATAAAAATGTTGAAAATATATAATTTTTTTAAAAATTTTATTAAAAAAAAAATGTTTTTAGACCTTTTGGAAAATTTCAAGAATTATTTATTGTGAAATAACAACTTTCACAACTTAAATTTTTTCTCTTACATAAACACCATATACTTATTAACATTAAAAAAAAAAATCAATAAAGTGTCTTGTTTTTAAAAAATGAAAAGTGATTTGTAATTACAAAATAATTCAAGATTTTTTTATAGCACAAAATTAGTTTCTTCACCTCAATGATGTTAAATGTGATTTTAAAAATATGCAAATATATATATATATAAATGTTTCATCTTCATATTGAACTTCATACCCACAAAATATCTTCAAAAAAATCTGCAACATGATTGTAACTGGCAACAACTATTGGTTGATTTTAATTGAAATGAGCCATATACATATTTAAAAATAAATGCATGCATTTTTATTATGAGCTTCGTAAATTTACTTAACCTCGTAAAAAATAAATGAATAAGTTCCTTATTAAGAGTCTTAATATTTTATTTTTTACTTGAACATATACCTGCAACTGTTCAGGTATAAATAAATTAAATTTTTACTGGGTGCCTAAAATTAACCTGGTAAAATATTCAGTACATTTTCCTGACAAAATTTTAGGACCCAGTACATTTTTATTCATGAATGTAATAAACATTCTAGACAAAAATTTTCTGAAAAATTAGTTACAACAAAAATAGATTTTTTTTACTTTAACTAGGTTAGACAGATACTTTTTTAGACATTAACTTGAGATTTACAGCCAATCAAGAAAAATGTAGATTAAAAAAATTAACATAGACAAGTAATAAAACAAATTTCAAAATATTTAGGGGTCTGTATGGGTTTTTCTGAGAGGTACCTATTTTGTGAAAATTTAGACATAATTTGTGAAAATTAAGAATTATATTAAAATATCAACACAAAAGTATGGTAAAAATATGGATTTATCGCCTCTTACGGGATACAAAAGTAAAATTTCAAGAAAAAGTATTTTGTGAAACTACCGTTTTTCCTTAAGTTGAATTTATGAAGATACCGCTAAACAGTAGTAAATTTGCCCTAGACAGACCCTTGACATTATAAATTTATTTTTAATTATAACAAAATAAAATTGCTCTATTGCCCTGGCTTAATGGAATAGAATAAATTAAATCACAAATCTCACAAAAAAAAACTTTCTGTTTAATTTATTATTTTAGTATACTACACAGAAAAAAAAAAGTCAAATTTTCTTTCAAAAGCAACAAATCGAAAAATTAAATAACAGATGTATGCAAAAATAAAGAGATCAATAACGAAAAAAATAGACAAAATAAGTAATTACTTTAATGACATCTGATGCAAAATGATTTTGATTGATAAGTTCAGAACCAGTGTTGTCCAAGGCAACAATAGCGTTACTATGAGCAGCAACTTCAGCTTCAAATGCTTGGTGTTTTTGAATTTTAGCCTGTGAAATAGAAGGGAAAAAAATTTATCAAGCTAAAATTAATATAATACAAAATTATATGGAGATTGATCAATTAAACTTAGTTGGAAATAATTTGTTTTCCAAGTGAGTCAATTAGAAAAATTTCATAACATTGACAATATTTATATTCTTATAAAATTTTATACTTGTGGAACAAATTTAATACTTTAGAAAAAAGTCAAGTACTGGCAAAATACTAAAATAAAAGATATAAATAAGCAAAATATTGAGGTAAAAGGTATGACACCATACCTGCCAACATTGGAGAAATAAAATAACGGATATACAGACATTGATATAGTTTTCAAATATTAATTCATTAACTAAATTTAATTAATTTTAGCTTAATAAGGGAGAAAAAAATTTTATTAATTTAATAAAAAGTAACTAAAATAAAAAATTTCTTTACTGACCTAAGTAGGAATCGACTTCAATTTTTTTTTATTTTTAATATAACTTGTTTCCTTTTAATATTACTTTTATTTCAAACTCGATAGTTTCCAAAGGGTCTTTGAGACAACTTAAATTTTACGATACAAATTCTCTAACAAATTTAATACTGAGAAATAGGAATTAGTTTTTAAAAGAAGTTGTAAGTAACAAATCTACTAAAAGATATTGTTTACTGGAGACAGAAGACACTTTGGTATATGTGAAGAGATGAGTGAAAATCTATAGAAACTAAGTAAAATTTCTTAGTTACTAGTGCTTCAATTTTTTTTTTTTTTTTTTCATTTCTAATACTGCTATTATCAAAGTAGTTATAATAGCCACTTGAGGTGCAAACTTTCAATTTTTTTTAAAATTCATTATGAAAAAGTTATAGCTAATTTAAAATGGTTTATTTTCTTATTTCAGAAAAATAAAAATAATCTTATTTAATGTCAGTTGAAATAAATATTTATAATGCATCAACAATGATTTTTTTTTTAATTTACAAAAACTATCATTTATTACATTCAAAATAATTTTCGTTTCTTCTATTCTCACAAACAGAGCCTGACTAAGGCAGGGGCATGCAAGGCAGTTGCCCCGGGGCCCCACATCAGAGGGGGCCCCCTAAATTGAGGGTTTCATTCTTCATTGAACTTTTTTTAAATATCAGTACTGAATAAAATCCGCCAGTTTTATGTTAGCTTCTTCATTACATCATCGTATGAACACAAAATATTTCGTAAATTTATGGCTTTCTAGGATGGAATTCAGCTAAATTTTTACAATCACGGTGGAGAAATTTGCCAAATGAAAACTCTGTGCTTTTACATATCGCAAAATGCTATATGTTTATAAAAATACGGGTTTCTGATTGGCTAATTGAGCTATCGTAATTGCTAAAAATTTAGCTGAATTCCGCTTTAATTTCAGCAAGGATATGAATTTTTGGCAGCTAGATGACAAAGTTAACAATCAGGAAGCTGCATTTGCATGATGGACATAGAATTGTCAGAAAATCAATAAAATGGACAGAACGATGTTTCGTCTGACGGAGTATGAAAGGGGACTTTATAGCTATTTTAGATTCTAGTGATTTTTCTTGTCATACATCTATAATGAGGTGAAAAATTTAAATACCACCATAAATTTCGGTTCTCCATTTCTGAAGTAGAGGAGAGCCCAAAAAGAAGTTTTTGCCCCATATCACAATTAGGGTAAGTCAGGCCCTACTTACAAAATTGTAAAAATTTGTTATAAAAAGAACAAGAGCATAAACTTTAGTTCTTAAGAAACATTTACAAGCATCTTGTACTTATTCAGGGGAAATTGTGAGCCCAAGTCAAAATTCTTGAAAATTTCTCGAGTTAATAAAATAAAAAACAATTTAAATTGAAAAAATTTTAAATAAGTTTTTTTCTTCCTTTTTCTCAATATTTCTTAGTTTACTTAAAATTTTACACATACCTATACCATTTACATATAGNTACTTTTTCTCAATATTTCTTAGTTTACTTAAAATTTTACACATACCTATACCATTTACACATACCTATGGTGATCTGGAGAAGTAATTAAAATTTACAAATGTCTTTCTTTCTTGAGTTTATGATTATAACAACTATTTACTGATAAAAAAATGAATAATAATCATGAATATAAGCTTATAAAGTATCTTTCTGGCTCTCCCTTACAAACAAATAATACAAACTGTGTTTTTCAGTTCCACCTTGGAAAATTTGATTTCTGGAAACTTCTGTGATCAATGATTTTTTGAAACATCTGGACCTTCGATCTCCGGAAACTTCCGGATCACTGTTACCGAAAAATACAGATTTTTTCCTGAGGACAATCAGCCCTGCTTATTAAAAAAATTTATAATAAACAGCTAAAAAAAAACTGCATTAAAAACTCAACACATGCCTGCAAATTTGTAGGATCTTTATAGCTTTCATCAGAAGCTGCCTGCAACTTTTCATTTATCCATGATTCCAGCTCATCGGCATCTCGTTTAAAATACTGAAACCTTCTGGAGTCTTCTAATCTTTCTCTCTTATGCCTTGCTTCGATTTTGAATTCAGAATAGCGAGAGAGAACTTGTTCACGTCGATCCTGAATATCATCAACACTCTCCAAAATCTTAATTTCTCTCGGTTGAAGGTCCATATTGGACACTGAAAAGAAATATAAAATATTTTTAATACTCATAATTTAATTGCTATGGTAATAAAAAAAAAAACAATAAATAACACTTAGCAAGTAGTGTTTAAAGCCAAAAATTAGAAACAATGATACTGCATTTGGGTTATAAAAACCGAATATACCTATTGCCAGACAATAGCAGTATTCATAAGGTTGCCACAGAAAAAAAATGAACGAAATT
Organism: Parasteatoda tepidariorum; assembly: GCF_043381705.1. Taxonomy (NCBI): domain Eukaryota; kingdom Metazoa; phylum Arthropoda; class Arachnida; order Araneae; family Theridiidae; genus Parasteatoda; species Parasteatoda tepidariorum. The sequence continues at coordinate 5,839,730 of NC_092204.1, forward strand.
ATTGCTTTTAGTCGCCTAAAGCATGAAATTAGTCGCCAAAATTTATGAAAATAGTTGCCTAAATAAGAACAAAAATTTCTTAAAAATATGACAAATTTTATTAAATGACTTAATTGGCATATACCACCATGATCAATTTAGTCAAGTTGGTGGCAAATATGGTAATTTTAATATTGACGTTAGTGTTCTAGCACTGAATTTTTATGTGAAAAGAAAAAAAAACAACTTATATTTGCAGAAACTTTTAATTACCAGAATTCATTCAAAAACATACTTTTAAAATTTTTTTTCCCTTTTATCAATAGTTGATTTAGAAAATATTATATTGTATTGAAAATTAGTTTCTTGTTTTAAAATCATGTGGAACTTCAAAGCAATAACCATAGAAAAGGCGATCGAGAAACGAAATAGACTTACAATGGAAGGTGTGCAAATTTAATGCATTAAAAAGTGATGACTCAAATTTGCAATTCAAAATTTTAAACATATTTTATTTTAAAAAAAATCAGTGTTCAGAAGCTCCCGAGGTTGTTCAACCTAATTTGTACTAAAAAAAACATCGCTATGAGTACAGAAAAGTCTCCCAATAGTGATCCTTTACCTGTAAATAGTTGCTTTTTTAGTCCTTTCAGACATAAAAAGTTACCATAGTCGCATCATGCCGCAAACAGTTGCATTTTAGTTGCTTATGGAAACCCTGTATTCTGGGCAGGGATTCAAAACCAACCACCAGTGGAATAACTTCCATGGTCGAGATCTTCCCTTGGTGACATACAATCCACTGTTTTAAATTTTAGTATTTTGAAGGCACTTTAAAAGGGCTAACAGTACTATCAAAGGGAAATTAATTTATAACTACTATATCATTGTATTGTATCTGAATTATTTTCATAGAATATTTTCTTTTTTATATAATTGTAATAAAATTAGTAATTGCATTTAATATTTAAGATAAAGAGAAGTAATTCAATTGGAAGGATTCAATTAATTTTCAAATTGTAATAAAAATTGATGGTTTGAGGTTTTATAAAGTTGACAAGGGTTTTTTAACCAGACTTTATTCATCATAACCTGGTCAACCAGATTTAAGTAAGTGGATGTAGGAGTAGCTTATTATGAATAATTTAAATTAACTCTCTTTTTTTTTCTCTTTTTACGAATTAATTACGATCCATTATTATGTTAACTAATGACATTAATTTTGAACCATTTGGTGTTCGAACGAGCTAGCTATATATACTATTTTCAATTGACATAAAAAATAATAAATAACTATAACAAAACGAATGATGCCGAAATACACATTAAAAAAATATAAGTATGTAACAATTCATTAAAATGAAGATAAAATTCCTCAGACCGTATATTTTACGTAAGTAAAATTAAAAAAGGTCACTTCAAACTAATAAACTGGTGAAAGATAGATTTGAAAATATATTTAAAGTTGAGAAAATCTTATGACATTCCAATCTAACCAACTAAAGATAATTACCTCATCATACTATTACCAAAATAAACATAATACCTACTACAAACAATTTTTAGATATATCAGATTCGGATACTTTTATAATTGAGATGCATAATAAAGAACATATTTTTCTTAAAAAAGTTGCTTATTTATTATTTATAAACAACAAGATTACTTAAATTTAGCTATTTATTTTCTATAAAGTGCTCATATCATATATTCCAGGAAGCCCTAGAAAGAAAACCGGTAATCAAGAAAAAAAAGAAACAAATTTTTTTTTCAAAATAAGCATAATGCAGTCAATATGAAGAAAAAAAAAGATTCATAAAAGCGAAGCAGTTTTACCTATATTTATAAGGCAATAATATAATTATGGCATTAACCAACGCCCAATTTCGTCAACTCAGTTTCGGAAACTAAATTGAAGACCGGAAGCGGAAGAAGAATCGGTGTTGCCAAAAATAAACATGCAATCATCGTAGGCGGCTTACATCTATATGACGCAGACTTGTTCGAATCCCTTTTGTTGTTGCTATAGAGCTCTTTTTTACAGTGCTAAATCAGGTCTATGAAATCTGCACTTATCTGCTGCATTTCTTTAAACCTTCATCAAACCATTTCTCTCTATCTAGTAGTGATTACCACCATACAGGTAGGTAGGTTTTACTAACGTTGCTGTTGTTGTTGTTAATTTACGTCGCACTAGAGCTGCACAATGGGCTATTGGCGACGATCTGGGAAACATCCCGGAGGATGATCCGAAGACATGCCATCACAATTTTGATCCTCTGCGGAAGGGATGGCACCCCCGCTTCGGTAGCGCGCGAAGTCGAGCACTTTACGGTAGCACAGTTTAACGAGGACCAATACCGCACACCCTCGGTCCCTACGCAGACTGATCCAAGTGGGTCACCCACCCGAACACAGACCGCAGCCAGTGATGCTTGACTTCGGTGATCTGATGAGACTAACGTTGCACTAGAGCTGCACAATGGGCTATTGTCGACGGTTTGGAAAACATCCATGAGGATGACATGCCATCGCAATTTTGATCTTCAGCAGAAGGGATGACTCCCCTGCTTTTGCTGCTCACCGATCTGCATGTAAAGTTGCGCACTTTATGGTAGAACAACCTAGCGATTGACGATACCACACACCCTTGGTCCCAACGCAGGATGATCAAAGTGGTCATCCGCCCGCTTACTAATCGCAGCCAGTGATACTTGACTTCGGTGTTCTACTGGAACCCAATTCTTTGAGGTCATTCCACCGCTGTTTGCATCACTAGACTGTTATGTGGAGCCTCTCTGGCTGAGCTGCTAAACGCTTTTCAAAGAGTAGAGGTAGCTGGTTCGAATCCCGTTGTTACCTTGAATGTACCTTGGTGCTGTAATTCTCTGCATTGTGCTATCTTTCCTTCGTTTTGACAAAGGTTTTAAGCCTAAATTGAACATATATAAAAAGCCTTCAAATGCATGTAATTCCAGTAAACAATAAAGACTGTTTGTGGCTGCCACTCTGTCTAGTGATTACCTATCTTTTAATCCATGCGAGCTACAAGAGCATTTATGAAGTAGGGCGCTGCAAAATGGACTACAACTGTTACTCACGAATAATAAACAATCGTTGAGAAATTGTGAGTTCTACCTTTTAAGTTGTTTATTTTTTTTACTAATTAAATCTATAATGACATACATTCGTTCTTTTACATGTAACGATTTGTTTCATTTCAACAATGTGTGAGTAAACTATTTATCCAAATTAAATTTGATGTTGAAAATTAAATTGAACTTGAAAGTTATGTTTGGTTATATGAATGTTTTAATTCTTACTTGCATTCAGTTTACTAAATAACAAACATGAAACGATCTAATGTGCGAAAAAATTCTCCAAACGTATAATTATAATAAATTTAAAAGTATATTTTTGCAGTGGTGGCTATGAGGAGATACGTGGGGAATATTTCCGTTTCCAGTTCTGCTCCAAAATAATCACCAAATCGTGGCGACGTCTGAGCAGTGGCCCAGCAAAAACTTAAATTTCTACTTATTTTTAAATTTTTTTCAATTTGTTGATCTTTGTGATATTTTTCTTAGTTTCTAGCAGGTCACTGCCCGGAAGTTGCCAAGACTTAGTGATTATTCTGTCACAGAATTCAATGCGGAAATCTCCCTGAATATGCCATGTGAGAAAAACACTAGTTCCATGTTCAGAGGCTCTCTTTTCCCTTCCTCTCCTCTTCTTAGATGTATAGGAATGTATTACAATATTTCAGATTTCATGATATTTTAAGCATTTTAGTTGTCGAAAGTATATTTAAAATTTCCAGGATCCTTGCTTTAAGCACTTTGTCTAGAGCAGTTTTGAGTTCCATGTAGTTTGCAAGCTTAAAGAATTTCAAGCCAGAAACTAACACACTTCTTACTCTAATGGCAGCCCACTCACAAATGGTGAAAGTATGTGTTGCCACTGCTTAGTGTTGCCTTTGGTAAAGAGTTCTACTTTGTTCCACCTGTAGTCCTTTTAACCACTCCCCCCACCACCAGTTGTCATCAAGCTTTTGAGAAAATCAGACAGAGACTAGCAAGATACTTGAAGTAAATATCATAGAATATTGTATTGGATATTTATATTCCAAGAACAAATTTAAAATTACCAGACTTATTAAATTCGGTAAGGACAGTTTAAAAAAAAATAATAATGGACTGAATCTTGATTGTTTAAAGGGGATCTCAAATATGCTAATTAATGTGTGCAAGAACATACTTCTGAAAAAAACATATTTTTATCAGTAGGTTCCTGACCCTAAAAATATGTTTGAAGGTAGTTACAATCTGGGAAATATGGTCAGAAGAGCGGTCCAAGGTTTGGATTTCTAGATGTTAATTTTTTTTTTTTTTGTTATGCCTCGCGAAGTTATTGAAACATTTTTGCTCACAATTGTAAAATTTGTTTATCCAAAGATTTCTCTATGCATGAGAAAAATTTAATAATTAATAGTTATTTTTTGTTTTATTGAAGAATAGTTGAAGATAATTATAAATTTTACCTTTTTTTCGCATGGCATTGAAATGATTTTGTAAGAGCCTCCCACTAATTTAATAGACGTGTATATAACTTCTATCTGAGCAATGTTCTCAATGTTTTATTTTGTAATCGCAAAAAAGTTCTGCTCACTATCGCTCAGTAACCCCTAAAAATTCTAACGCAGATCCTTTCAAATGAGCTTCTCATTCTTTTTCTTCTTAGCTTCATTTAAAATTTCAATTTCTATGTCCTGATGTTTTTTTTAACATTTTATTTTAATTAAATTAAAGACTGCGCCCTCTATTACTTATTGCTTCTGAATCTTTGGACCTTTGCAATTTTATTACTCCATGTATGAATTTTCATAAATATGTCAAACTGTGAAAATTTATAGGAGGTCTTAGCAACTTCCTGTCACGGCGCCCATGGTGGCACCAATTTCTTTTTGCTCTAAAGTTTCTAACTTTTGTTGGATATTAATGTTTTTTTTTTATTATTATTTTAATTTATTTTTCACCAAATGAATATTTATATATTTATTATTATATATATTAATATATTTATTACATTTTTGTTCTCTTTGCAGGAATTTAGATCCTTTGACAGAGACAGTATCCTTTAAAAAAAAAAAGAAATAATTTTTTGAACAGTGTTTGCTACATCTACAAGCAACAATTCAGGTCTATTTGAACATTGTAATTCAAAATTCAAGGTGTCTGAAAATCTGCAAAATCTTCAGGAAAAGTGAAAATTACTTTAAGGAAACCTTAAAATTTGTCTTGAAAATAATGTAATATTTCTATTGACTCAGACTTCCTTAAAATAATTATTTGTGCTTCTTCTAACTAATAAGATATGTAAAGAAATAGTATGCTGTCTCATTATATATATATAAATATAGATAAAAAAATGTAATAGTATGGAAGAGTTTCCATTATTTTGTCCAATCCCTGTATATATATATATATNTCCCTTCTTTCTTTTATATATATATACAGGGGTTGGACAAAATAATGGAAACTCTTCTATACTATTAAAAAAAATTTCCAATCAGAATTTTGTCCAACATCTTGAAAAAGACTTTTCTGATTATCCCTAGATAATTAAATGTACATCAGTATGAATCTGTAACATTTGACTAGTAGACTATGAATTATAAACAATATTTTTATATTTTGTTTATTTATTTCAAACAAATTAGCTTTACTTAAAAAAAAGAGTATTGTAATATTTAAATTCAAAATATAGAGAATATGGTAGAAATTATTGTTTGTACTCTTGTCAGGTGTTAAAAGTGAGCTCTCCCCTAACAGCCATTTTGTAATTCTATGTTTTTTAGATATACAGAAGATACAAATTCTGTGTTTTATTTGCCTTGCTTTTAATTGTGTCTTCTGTGATAGTGTTAACGATTGCAGTCGTGCTTATTACTTTTGAGTAACTCATTTTACTTATTTTGAAGATAATGTGAGAGCATCTTGATTCCGCAAAACTGGCAGGAATCAGTCGTTTATTAGGCGAATGTTTAGCCATGTAAACTGAGAAAGATAACACACTTGTAAAACCAGTTAACTCTAATATTTGAACTTATTTAGTTGCCACCTTTTTGTTTGAAAGAAAAAATAGTGTTAATAAAATTTTTAATATCATTCCTGCAATGCTACAATAGACATTACATATTTCCTAGCTTTTAAAATTTCTTAAACTTATTTTTTTTTTAAATCATTCTTCATTTTTAATCATTAATCATTCTTCACCAAATTTTAATTAAATTAAATCAATTGTTTAATTTTTATTGAAATTTATAAAAAGCGAACATAAAATATTTTATTCTTATCTTATCGATAAATGTAATGGATAACTTTTTATTTCAATACTAATGTAGACTCATTAATTCACTGTCGCGACTAATCAAAAGCAAAAGTCTATAACTTTTTAACTCTTTATTTCTTACAGCAAAAATGTTTCAGTTACATACATGGTTATATAAATTCTCAGTCGTTTTGGCTATTTGCTTTTCGCCAACTAATTTTCCAACTTAATATTGACTATGGAGTGTTGTCTTTATTTTTGGCTGTGTTATTTTTCGATAAATCACCAACCAGGTATCTCTTCCCATGATTCTAACTGTCTGTTGGGTACAATTGAATTACTTTTCAATTTAGCTTTTGATTAGGCAGGTCATAGGTGATTTATCTCCCATGGCCTGTCCTTTTTAATATTAAGCAAAATTTATTTAACTTAGAAAGTCTTATGGATAAAATTATAATTTGTATCTAGAGTTTTACAAATACTACTAAATAAAGGTTTTATTATAATTATGATCAAGTTTTCATCTTCGACTGTCATTTTTCATTATCCTGTTTTTCATCACAATCTTAGTCAATTATAACTCTAACCGCACTTAATTTTATCTTTATAATTCCTTAATCAATTGATTGTTTTGCAGTCAGAGATGTGTTATACTCAATGTATTTATTCAGTCAGTATTTTTGAAGTAATTTATAATGTAAACCTTTTGAAAGGCATTATAAAATGCTTAAATTTGAAGTGTTCTCTTAATCAGAGTATTTATTTCCCGTTAGTATTATCAGCTAGATTACCTTAACAGAGTTTCAAGTATGGACTTTCATTCTATTTACAATACTTAGCTCATTGGCCTGAATATTTTCAAGTTGCTGAATCCCCAAATGGAAACATCATGGGTTATAGTGAGTATAAAAATGTTTTTAGTTATTATAGTTTTTAGTTATAGTGAGTATAAAAATGTTTAACAAGAACTAATAGAAGAAACTCTAATAGTCTCAAAATTACAATCTAAATTATATTTAAAATTGTGATTTTAAAATGCTTTAAGTTTAATTTATTTCAGAAAAGTTTTGTTTTTGCTTGGTATTTTTGATGAATTTTTTTATCACCAAGTTTAACGATAGTTGATAATAATCCTGTGTTCGTTTTAAACTTGTTTTCATAGAGTTGTAGAAGCAAAAAAGTATTAAACTAAACTAAAATAAAGTATTTTTCATCTTTCTGCTATACTGTTTTATTAAATGTTTTAAGGATATAATATTTTACAAACATACTTATTTAATGCCATTGATACTTATATTACTGGTTATAAAAGGCACTGTTGGTTTTGTGTTAATAGGCTCTCTGATAAAAGGTACCCAAGATATTCTTATAGGAACTGATATAGCTACTATATTAAAGAGTTCAAAACCTATAATTTTAGATGCCCCTTATATTATTTAGTAAAAAAAACAGTTAATATGTGAAGAATTTATTATTACCATCAAAACAAGAAACAACTACAATAAGACATCACGATATAAATTTATATGACTACAGAATTTGAATGGAAAACTGAATTCTGAATTTTTAGTTTCATTGTTTTTTATTAAATCTATTTTACAGACAACAGTTCTGCATCTAATTATATATTTAGCCTATAAGTTCTTAATTTTGTATCATTGTTTAAAGGAAATCTTGTTGTGGGCGAAATAATTATGAACAATTTAAAATTGTTTTTGCAGGTAGAAAACATGTTTTTTATTCTCTCTAAAACAGGGTTGCCACTCCACAGGGAGAACAGGGAATTTAAAAAAACCACCTAAAATAACCGGAAAAATGAAGGGAATTTGAAGTTTTTCTTTAGAAACTGGGAAAATACAGGGAATTTTGTTTCAGGAAAAAAAATGGGGACCACTCAAAGCACGATCTATTGAATATATAAAGTTGATATTTCAGCTGTACCAAACTATTTCATTTACTATAGCATTATTTAAGTATGTTCAGCTCTTTTTTTATTACTCTAAGTGTTTCCAGCAATTAAAACTAGTATAGTTAGCCCAATATAGTTCATACAAGAGTACAGTAATTCATTCTTCTTAGTACATTGTGTATGATACATAAAGGGAATTTTTTTTCTCCAGATTTCAGTGGCAACCCTGTGAAACTAAGATTTTTTCTCTTTGTCTAAAACCTTGCTTTATGTATTTACTATTTGTAAAGTGTTTTTGTTCTTGTCAGATATTTTATATTTTGATTCATGACACTTTTCATTTATTTTGTCTCTCACTGTTGTTTATTAGTTATGGGGAAGGCTGAAGGTCATGGGGAAAACTGGCATGGGCACGTAACCGCCCTGTCAGTCGCACCTGAATACAGAAGATTGGGACTAGCAGCTTCTCTCATGGCGTCCCTCGAAGATATCTCCGAAAAGTAAGTTTCTCTGATAATTTGAAGAAATGCAATGAATCCTTTACTAAAACAAACCTTAAAACCAAATAATTCTCCCCTAAAGTGAGATGTCTTCTCTAGAAGGACATGTTAACTGAAAAAACTAATTCTCATAGCTGCCAGCAGTACTGGATTTTTCCAGTTTCTACTGGTTTAATAAAAATTCTCCTGGTTTTTGTAAATTTTAGAAAATTCCCTGAAATGGAGTAAGTTTCCTAAAAAATTCCTATTGAAATGGAATTTTTGCATAGATTATTGCTTACTTGAAAATTAAGATAAGTATTATAAATAATAAAGCTAGCCTCATTTATAAAAATTAGTTTAAAACTTTTTTTGTCCTAAAATGTTCTGTTTATTTTTATTCAGAACTGCTTTTTTGAATTAATTTAAAAATCTTTTAACTGTCTTTGATGAATTAAATGCCTATTACTATTCAAAATTATCAGTAAACGTAATACATAACATTTCAAATTCATTTAATGTCCATCATAACTGGAAAATATTGCAGTTTTAATTATGAATTTTATTCATTGGGCATTATGAGTTATGCATAGAGCATTGTGAATAATGAATTTTAAGGATTTTTATAATCCCTAAAATTCCCTATGCATTGAATTTTTTGTACATTATACAATAGTTATCATTAAATTTATATTTCGTAAAATCTACTGGATTTTTTCCTATCCATGTTGGCAGCTATGAATGCTGTAAGCTGCTTTAATGAAATTAATCTGATGATTAAATTAATGCGTAATTGGAAATTTTTATATTATTTATGTAGGCTTAATATAATTATAATGATTGACTTTTAAAGAAGTTGGTACAAATATATTTATAAGTACAACTTACATAACTTGAATACTATGTTTTTCATCACAAAAGAGAAAAAAGGTTTAATAAAAGTTTGTTTTAAATGGCGTCAGCTCTCCAGATCCTAGTGATGCATTTTTATCTAATTTGTCATTTTACCTCTATTTTCATAATTTTTTGAGAGTTAGTATCTTCATTTCTCAATTACCTGTAGAACTATTGTTAGAAACTCTTGAGTTTCTGGTGAATGGTTCTTTATTCAATTCATAATATGAAACATTGCTTTGAAATGCAGTGGTGTTAGAAATTAAGAGAATTTGCAGACTTTGTCGATTATTTCTAGAACTTCTGAACCAATTTTAGTGAAATTTGATATATACATTGATACAATACAAAACAAATAACTATTCAACAATTGTAATACACGTGCATTATTGTGTGTAACACTCCTTGGAGTTGTAAGGTATGAAACAGCGGTTGCAGAATAAACAACAAAAAAATAGGTTAATGGATAGTCCCCTATTAATCCATTTTTTTACAGACCTTGCAGCATGATTTCATACTTGAAATTAGGCAGTTTATCATTTCCTGAAGCAATTGGTCCCACTTGTTAAGCAATTCTGTTTTCATTCTCCGGAAGGTTCTCAGAGAGGGATAGTGAGTTGCAATTGTCCTCACCATAGCATCCCAGACATACTTCATAGGATTGAGGTCTGGAGATTTGGCTGGCCTATCCATCTGGCGAATATCCGCAACTTCATGTATGTCTAAGGTTTTAGTATTTATGTGTTTAGTGCACCAAAGTTATTATCGCGCATTCTTAACTAATATGGTGCATTACTGCATATATTGTTATTTGTTGCTTTGAAAAGTCTGGAATTTTTTTCCTGGAATTTGAATATGAACCCTATTGGACCTTTTTATTTTTATGGATTATATTCATGCTGTAAGTTTTTGTCTTTTCACCCGAGATGTTTAATGTTGCTTCACTTGAAAATGCCCAGTTGTGTTTTTCTTTTCTTTTTTCTTAATTTATTTCAATAGATAACTACTTGAGCTTTGGTGGTTCAGGAGATAGGGCGTTCGCATTCCAATGGGGTGATCCAGGTTTGAATCCTAGTGATGGCTGGTTAATACGAATTCCGCACCCGGCTCGCACCAGCCACAGTGTTGATGTAAAATATCCTCAGTGATAGACGGATAGTGGATTAGAATTACCTTGCCATCAGGCTAACTGTGCGAGGTTTTCATGATTTTCCTCTCCAAGTTAACGCAAATGCTGGTTAGTTCCATCAAAAAGTTCTCCACAAAGGCAAATTTCTCCCAATACTTAATCAAGAGTTTCTCAGTCTTCTGGATTGGGTTTAAAATTACAAGGCTAAGGAGTTGAAAATTAGTAGGCGTAAACCCAAAAATTGAGTCCTCTGTTTTATGATGATTATAAAATAAAATAGATAATTACTATTAAACAGCCAATTATTAGATGCTTTAAGTTTTCTGTCTCTTAGATAAAATTCCTTTATTATTTCAACTGAATTAAGTTTTGCTCTTCTGGAATATACTAACATTTCACATGAACTGATTCACTTCAATTTCTGAACCTTCAGTTTTGAAAATTAACACAATTGGGAAGAGGTTCCATTCTTAAAATTTTGTATATATATATATTTATTGTGATATATAATGAACTTGAGAGACTTTCTGTACTCATTATTAATTTTTTAAAAAGAAAGATCAAAATATAAAATGGAAAGCAAATTCAGCATAGCGACATGAAATTTGATGTAATGTTTAGCTAATATTAAGAAACTTGATGGTTCTAATATATTTCAATCAACCTTGCTTTGTGTTGCAGGAAAAAGGCTTATTTTGTGGATCTCTTCGTTCGAGTGTCTAATAAAGTAGCTGTAGATATGTACAAGCAACTTGGTTACAGTGTTTATAGAAGAGTGTTAGAATATTATTCGGGAGATCCTGATGAAGATGCTTTTGGTAAGAATTTTTACTCACATTTTTTAATTTAAGAAAAAAAAGATATGTAAGTCTCGTACATTTTAGTTATTTGATGCTCAGTTTCTAATCTCAGGGTATAAAACATCTTAAAATATTACAAAATACCTGCTTAATGAAAATTTTGCCTACTGGAGCATTTTTTCCGAGTGCATATTAATAAAAACTTATGAATGTATAGTGCACAAAAAAAACCTTGAATTACTTTTGATCTGAAGATTGGATCTTCATGTTTTAGGACTCAATCTTGATGGTTCTAATTTATTAGCAGGGACACTATTTTAAGTTGAAAAATCAGGCACAAAAGCATATTTTATATGAATAAACGTACCTTTTTTCGACAGATTCAGATTTCTGACCTTCAAAATATAAAGAGTAGTCGCAATCCGAATCCAGGAAGTATTGTCTGTATAATTTGAACAGGATTATTTTATTTAGTAATAGCCAAAAAAATTTTGAACTGTATAGTATACATTTTTTTACATAATTTTAAAAAATTTTATCGTATGTACATGGCAAAACACAAAATTTGTGCAAAATTGGCCTAATAGTTCTTAAAAAATAGAATTTTAAGAAGGTAGTTTATTGAATAACAAGCTCAAAGCAAGATAGTGTACTTGGCAGAAAACTCTGTTGTTAAGCACTAGCTCTTTTTTTCCCAAATGATAAAAAATAGAAAAATAATTTTGAAACAAGGGCCAAAGTAACTTTTTTTTGTTGAAAATATGGAAAAATTATTCCTAACTACTTACCTACCAAGTTTCCTATTTTTTAAGGAAAACTTCCGTATTTAAGACTATCTCCTGTTTATCTGTATATTCTCTAATTTCTCCGTATTAGTTGATGAAAAATTTTTTTTTAAAAATTTAGCGATGAAATATCCACTGATGGCAAAAATACTTCTCTTATTCCTCAACAAATAGTGCTATTGCAGTCTACTGCATTACATTGATTGTTAATAGTTTAAGTAGTTATAAATAATGGTTTAAATAAATCTGCTTTAGATTTATATACATATTTTTTTCTTCGCTAAATTTAAGTGCTTATATTATTTCCAATTTTGAATTTCTCTTTTTGACTTACATGATGATGCATGATGTATCAAAACTTTACCCGTAGCCTAAAAATGTTGCAAGTAAAATATCCGTTATTTTATTTCTCCAATGTTGTCAGATATATAACTATTAAAAAAAAATGGGAAATTACTTGAACACTAAGACTAGGTTTAAAATAAAAAAAATTTACTCAGAATGTATTGAATAATTAATTTGACTTTGTACCAAATACTAATTCCAACTTTTTACGTAACTGTACTATTAACCGACTTTTGAATGCAATATATTTATAATTATAATATTTTTTTGCGTTATTTTTTATTTCTAAGAGAAAATTATGGTGATAAAATATTGAAGAATTTTTCTAAAAGTATTAAAATTTGTGTGTTTTTGTCTTATTTGTGCCTTTTTTTTATTAGATATGCGAAAAGCCTTGTCTAGAGATGTAAATAAGAAATCTATCGTTCCTCAGACACATCCTGTGAGACCTGAAGACATAGAATGAAGTTAATTTTTTTCCCTTGCTGCTCCATTACTCATGTCATAGTTTGTATCAAACTATTCTAATGCAGCTTTTCAAAAGTATATCAATTACTCAAACTGCAATAAAAATGAATTGATAAATGTTTTTTTTTCTTCCTTCAATATACACTCTTAAATTTTGATAAGATTCTTGCAAAACCATGGTATGCAGCATAAGTTCTTAAAGGTGCTTATTTTCGTTTTTAAAAGCCCTTAAAGTTGGGTTTGCATGGTTTAAACTAAATGGGTTTTTTCCTCAAAAAAACCATTTGGTTTTTTCCCTAAGAATAATTTAAAATTGCATTTTTATTTATAATTATATTTTTCAAATTGTTTGATGTTGTAAATAACTTCAACTTTCAACCAAGCAACTCAACTCATTTCAGCAGCATACCTACTTTTGTTTTGTGCATATGTAGAATTGATTAATGTTAATATTTAAGAACAAAAATGTCCAACTCTGGTAGTGGAAGAAAATATTTAATCTGGTTATATTTTGATGAAATGAAAAATGATAAAAGGAAAGGATGCAGGGCTATATGTAAAAAATGTAATGTCATCAGGAGTCTGTCTGACAGACCCCTGATGACAATCATCCTAGCTTTTGAAATTTTGATAATAAAAAAATAATAGTAATAATTGCTATGTAGTCAATACATATTTGAATAGGCAGCATAAGATAACACATATGACTAAAAAATAGCACAACCTTTCTAGGACGTTTTGTCTTCTTCTGTAGAACTCCAGTTTGTTTTATAAAATTTTATTTAAGAAATTTCAGTAAAGAATTTTAAATAAAACATCATGAACTTTTTTCAAAATTATAAATACATTTAAAATATTATATTTGAAAAAATACTTTAAAGCTGCAATGTAGGTAGTCAGAGAGATATGGTTGATTCTTATTCAAATAATAAAACCAAGTGATTGGTGAGCGATTCAAGGGAAAATTTTTTACCTTTCATTTCTCCATTATTTTAATGAAAGAAAAGATGTGGAAAATTATTTGGAAAAAATCTTAAAATATGACATTTTAGTGGGGTGTATTTGGATGTAAAAAAGTTTTACTTTTAAAGAATCATATGAGTAAATATAGGAAAGTAAGAAAACAATTTAAACACAAAGATATAAAAATTTAAATTACTAAAGCATCAACCTGGTTTAAACCGAAAAAACCTAGTTTAAACCAGAAAAAACGTTTTTTTTTTTCGGTTTTTCCCCCAAAAGCCTGGTTTTTTGCCAACTCTGCCTTAAAGGTGCTTTTTTTATTGGGTGTTTTTAAAAAGTGTTTAATTTTCCTCTTCAAAATTGATATTTTTTCTTTACCATGTCGATTTTCGCCCTGTATATTATGCAAAAGCGAGGATTTCACATTGTTTTATTCTAAGTTTTCTCAATTCATTCAAACACAATGCATTTTGGTGTATGGAAGCGGCACTCATTTTACATGTTTGAAGAAATACATGCTGGTCCGCGTGTGTGTCTACTGAAATGGATTTGGGGAGATTATTGCACTCTCACGTGCAATGCTGCTGCATTTTGCACAATATTCTCAATTTCGGGCTTCATTTTCCTCCCTCTGAAATTGAACCGAAAATCTCTCTGGATCTTTTTACGTTGGCTAATATAATCAAGAAAGGAGTTCTTCATCAGTAAATAGTTATTTTATCATGATCATGTAAATTCTTTGAAAATTATTTTGTTATTGTATATAGTGCTTAAAAATATTTTTTAGTGCTTAAAAAGTGTTTCCTTTTTGTTGAAAGATTTGGCTATGCACCCTGAAAACAGGATTGCTACTCCACAGGGAGAACTTGGAAAATACACCGAATTAAAAAGATCATCTAAAATAGCAGAGAAAATGCAAGGAATTTTGAATTTTTTCTTTACGAATTGGGAAAATAAAGGGGATTTTTATTTCTTCTTTTACAAAATGTTGACCTCACAAATCTATCTACATCTATCACAAAGCAATCCATGGGATATTTAGGGATAGTTCAGCTATACTATACTATTTCATTTCTGAATTATTATTTTTTTGTAAGCATGTTGAACTGTTTTTCCAGCAATTTGAACTAGTATTGCATACCTGCCAAGTCTCCTGTTTTTTAACGAAGAAAAATATTTCTCTTATTTCTCAACAGTTAGTGCTATTGCTAGTACTGCTGTATGTTGTGTGTTAACAGTTTAAGTAATTATAAATGACTGTTTAAAAAAAATCTTCTTTAGATTAAGATTTATATACATATTTTTTTACTTCGCTAACTGTAAGTGCTTATATTTTTTAAAATTTTGAATTTCTCTTCTTGACTTACTTGATTATGCATGATGTATCAAAACTTTACTCGTAGCCTAAAAAAATGTTGCTAGTAAAATCTCCATTATTTTATTTCTCCTATGTTGGCAGGTATGGTATAAAACATAGCTGCCAACTCTACTGGATTTTCCAGTAGACTACTGGATTTTGGCAGGTTCTCCTGGTCTACTGGTTTAATTAAAATTCTCCTGGTTTTTGTACATTCTAGAAAATTCCCTAAAATTGTGTAGGTTTCTAAAAAAATCCCTATTGAAATAGAATTTTTGTACAGATTATTGCTTGCTTGAATTATTAAATAAGTATTACAGTACAGAACCCGTTATCCGGAAATCAGAAAACCGGAAAACCAAAAAACCGGAACGAAATTCGATAAATTTTCCCACCATTATAAAAAAAAAAAATTTTTTTTCCTTATAAAATTTTAGGATTTTTCGTTCTTTTTTGAAAGATGTTTACTTTACCATCATTTTGGAAATAATCATTAGTGTATTGCTCCATCGTTTTTTCTTCTTTTTAAGATTATTTCCACACAAAAAATTTTTTTTAGTTGTGTTTAACAATAAAAAAAACGGCTTTTTGTAGCGATTCAGAAAACCGGAAAAATCAGTTATCCGGAATAGCGATGGTCCCGATCGTTCCGGATAATTGGTTCCCTACTGTACTAATAAATAATGAAGTTAACCTCATTTATAGAAATCAGTTCAAATTTTTTTTATTCTAAATTGTTCAGTTTGTATTTATTCAGAGCTCTCTTTTTAAATTAATTAAAGAAATCTTTTAACTATGTTTGATGAATTAAATGCTGAATTATGAGTAAACATAATACATAAAATTTTAAGTATGTTTAATGTCAATCATAACTGGAAAATATGGCAGTTTTTCTATTTTGATGATTATAAAAATCCCTAAAATTCCCTATGTGTAAAATATTTAGTACACTTTGCACCAATTACCATGAAATTTATATTATTTTGTAAAATCTACTTTATTTTTTCCTATCCATGTTGGCAGCTATGGGTATAGTATTAGTTATCCTAATATAGCTCTCCAATTGGCACGGTGGTTGTGTGTTTCCTCTTAATAGTTCCTGTATACAGGGAGAGCACAGGCAGGATTGCCATTTCACAGGGAAAATCTGGGAAATACAGGGAATTTAAAAATCCTCTAAAATAACAGGGAAAATGTGGGGAATTTAGATTTTTTTCTTTAGAAACTGGGAAAATACAGGGATTTTTATTTTTATTTTCGTATTTTAAAAAAGGACCACTCAATGTGTAGTCTACGGGATAGTGAAGGATGATATTTCAACTATACCAAACTATTTCTTTTACTATCGCACTATTTAAGTATGTTCAGTTGTTCCTTTTTTTCTCGAAATTTTTGCAGCAATTAAAACTACTATAGTTAGCCCAATATAGCTCACACAAGATCACAAAAATTATTGTGTGTTCCTCTCAATATATTGTGTGTAATATGTTCACTGAAAACACCGGGAATTTTTTTTTTTCCAGATTTGAGTGTCAACCCTGCAAAAGCATGTGTTCATAATATGAAGAGGTCTATTGATTTTCTGAAGGGAATTTCTTTGTTTTGAAGGGAATCCTCAAATCTAGAGTTTAAAAATATTTTTATTTCATCTACTGATTATTCATTTGGTATAACAGTGAAATTTAAATTAAACTGTTTGTTCTATTAAATGAACAAATAAACTGTTTGATTATTCATTCAGAAAAATAAAAATTAACCTTTTATATGCATATTACATAGCTGCCAACTCAACTGGATTCTTCCAGTTTCTCCTAGTCTACTGGTTTAATAAATATTCTCTTGGTTTTTTGTACTTTTTAAAAAGTTCCCTAAAATTGAGTAAGTTTCCTAAAAAATTCCTATTGAAATAGAATTTTCACACAACTTATTGCTTGCTAGAATATCAAAATAAGTATTATATATAATAAAGATAGCCTCATTTATAAAAATTAGATTAAAATTTTTTTTTTTGTCCTGAAATGTTCAGTTTATTTTTGTTCAGAATTCCCCTTTTAAATTAAATCTAAAATATTTTAACTATCTTGTATGAATTAAATGCCAATTCTATTCACAATTATTAGAAAAATAATACATATTGTTTCAAGTTCATTTAATGTCCATCATAACTGGAAATATTTTGATGACTCTAAAATTCCCTATGTGTAAATAAATCAAGAAATTTATATTATCTATCGGAAAATCTATCAGGTTTTTTCCTATCCAAGTTGGCAACTATGATGTTAAATAATAGTTTTAATTTAGAAACTATATAAATAAATATTTACTTTAGCTGTGCAGTTATAAGACTAAAAATTTACTCTAATTTTAATTTAAAATTTTTTTTCATAAGACAAGCTCTTCTTGCATTATAATTCAGTCCAATTCGCTCTCTGATACTTGTTAAATGAAATTTTGATCACCTGAAATAAAATAGTTGCATTTAAAATATTTTCTTTTTGCTTAATGGCACACAAACAACCCTTTTTCTATAAAAATTGATAAATGATCTGGAAAAAAAGTGACAAAAAATTTAAATGTTTTTTTTTTTTTAACAACCCAATGCATAGCGCGAGAGTATGAACTTGTTAACCATTATACATTCTTACATAACGTCATACATTTTTAAACAGCTACAACTAGCTTTTGCCAAAGAGGGTGATTTTCCTAATCCTCAACAAAGTGTTAACATTAAGTTTCAGTTGCATAATTAAAAAAGTAAAATGGCTAAAAATTCATAATAATTTTGCAATTTATGTTTTTTTTTATTTTGAATAAAGCTAGCAATATTAGAATAAGAATCTCTATGGAACTATATTTCGTGCAAAAAATAAAATTCCAATATGAATACAGAATCAAAACAGCAATGGATCATTATTAAAAAGTTGATGCTATGTCATTCTAGTAGTATTACATGGTGCTTAGCGTTTTTAAAAAGTACTTAAAGGTGCTTATTTTCGATTTTTGTTATTTAAAAACCCTTAAAGGTGCTTTTGTTATTGGGTGATTTTAAAAAGTGCTTAATTTTAAAAAACTAGATTTTTTTTCTTCTTTACCTTGTCGATTTTTGCCGTGTATGATGCAAAATTATAATTTTCACGTTGGATTGTTGAAAGTGGTGTATTGGAAAGATGTGCCTAAAGAAGCAACTTTGCTGTATTATTCCAATAAAGAAGTGGACAAAGCTAACCGCAAGTGTCTGAATGACATTCCTCCGTCTTTAACAAATTGCACCGCTATTGATAATGTTTCTGCTGTAGAATCTTTGAAGGCTAAACTAAAGCTTAGGAACAGAGTCAAGACTTTCAAGACCATAATAAAACAAACAAAAAAAAATTGGCTTACGAGATGCTATTAAAATTGCGTGCAAAATACATGCTGACGTGTAACCAGCACCTGAATAAGGCACGAGCATACGGGGCAGTTGCCCCGAGCCTCCACATCAGAGGGGGGTCCCTAAATTGAATCGAAACTTTATTTTACGATATATTTGCAAAAATACTGACTAATGATTGGCTTTAATTGAGCCATCGTAATTACCAAAATTTAGCTGAATTCCGCCCTTATGTCAGCAAGGATATGAATTTTTAGCAGCTAGATGACTAAGTTGACAAGCAGAAAACTGCATTCGACCATGATGGACGTAGAATTACAGAAAATCAATAAAATGGACAGAACGATATTTCGTCCGACCATTAGAGGGGGTGGGGAACTTTATAGCTATTTTAGGTTCTCGTCAATTTTCTTGTTATCTATAATGAGATGAAAAATTTAACTATCTCCATAAAGTTCGGTTCTTCAATAGTGAAGCAGATGAGAGCCTGCGTGTAACCTAGACACAAACGACTAGCTGGTTAAACGAGCCGTCGGATTATTGTGTCACATTGAATTTTACAACATAAAAGACACCCAAGAACAATGGCGCCGGGTGCACTTGCACCCCCTGCCTTTTTTTTTTAAAACTATTAAAAGAGATACAGAAAAACAATTTTGTTATAAAAATATTTTTATTCAAGAAATTAATTAAGTAATTATTGATACAAAACTATTAAAAAATTGTTTAATCAAACAAGAATTGTAATCTTCTTGTTAGTGTCCAAATCTGTTTATAACTTTTTCAATGAATTCTGAGTTATCTTTGATTCTTTTCTTATGCACACTGAGCATGCACAAACTACTTAATCTCTCGTGAGACATTGTAGACCGATTCTATGTTTTGATGCGTCGCATTGTACTAAAAGTGTGTTAAACAGTGAACGTAGTAGCTGGAAGAGTTAGACCAATTTTGACTGCCTCCGCTACAGCTGGATAAAACGGTGTGAGATGAAAAATGAAAAATTTAATGAGAATAACATGAAATTAAAATTTAATGAGAATGCCTGAATAACTAAATCGATGTAATCGAGGGATTCATAAGAATTTTCTCTGTTAAAACAGATGGAAAAAAAAAATCAACAGATGAAAGTAGTAATAACAAAACAAAATGTAATAACAGAATATTTTAATTTTTCTTTTTAGGGGGGGGGTTTAGTTTGTTAGAGGGTTGCACCCTCTTTTTTATTATTCTGCTGGCGCCATTGTCCAAGAAACGCGTCTGAAACTAATTTGGTTGAAGTTTATGAGAGGGGGGGGGAGCAAGGGCTTCTTACTTCAGGTATACGATTAACAACAAATTTGACCATTACCTTACCCCAATTGAATTGAAAATGCAAATCACGCATGTTACCAAAAAAAAAAACATGAAAGGTAACACGAAAACAATTTCCAATCATTCTAGCTGAAACCATGACGATGTACAAATCTCAAGGATGCACTTTCGACTCTGCCGCCATTGGAATGGGCAGATGCTTGCAATATGTGGCATTTTCTAGCATGACCAATGCTAAAGGTCTGTATGTTTTAAATGGTTACCATTCTCCGGCACCCATAAAAGAAGGGGATCACTTACAAAAGGACATGTGTTATATACTAGTGAATTGGGATGGTAATTTTGTAGTGGTAGACACACGCTACAATACTCCCCTACCGGAATTATAGCTGTGATAGAATTCTATGAATGTTTATCACTTGTTGCTTCATTGCTGCTTTTGTGAGAAGCCGGGAGAGCTGTATTTAGTTCACGTTCGTGGTCGCTCCTGTGTTGCCTTTAGCCGTCGAGTGCATACGTTGTGTGTGATCGAGACTGAGTAGCAACAGCGCGAGGAGGTGGATAATGTCACAAGTAGAAAGTCAACTCTTCAACGTGGACCATCTATTGAAGTAGGCGTGTTCAGATCGAAGTGGAAGTTCATGTCAAGGTAGGCATGTTCACATCACGTCCGGGTCGCCAATGAGAGGAGAGAAGTTATAGACAATGTCAACCTTCATCTATGAAAAGGTACCCCATCATGGAATCGAGTTAACATGTCTTATATATGCTAGTGGGTTGTAATTTTGTAGTGGTCGACACACACGACAGATTCCATTGAATCTCAACTGAAATTTGCCTTTTTATATAGAAACGAAGAAAACTATGGCTACCAATTCATGCACCATAACGTGCAATCCCTAAAAGCTCATGAAAAAGACATTGCAAGTGACTACAGTTTTATGCACAGTGACACATTGCTGTTTGTCACTGTGCCATGTGCTCCATACTAGGGGTTAATCTCAAATTTCCGAACTTCAGCTCACCTGTGAACCGTATCGGGTAGCCCAGTGGCCTTTCCATCTACGTAAAGAGCAATATTAATGTTGAAAACATGCAACAATACTCTTAATTGTGAAACAGGAATTCACGTAGCTGTCGTGTATTTGATGAATATTATCCGTTTGGCTGTGTTGCGTGCAAAACCCGGATCAGTCAACAGATGACATATTGGATGCTGTAGGAGACGATTGTGACAACCTCGTCTTGGTCGACGATTTTAACATAAATATCAATACTGAAGTACTAAGGGAGTTTTGTGATGTCCTCGTATATTAGTCAGAATTGAAAACAAATCCAGCCCATTGAACGATATGAGGACAAACACCAACAGATGCAATGTTCCTTTATACGGTAGAATCATTTTGCTAATGGGTAACCTGTGATCTTCTTTCGGCGATCACAATTTTTTCTTTAACTTAGTTTCATTAAATGTGGTTAAAAATTATACATGTTGTTGCCTACCACTACAAAAATACAATTCCAATTCACTAGTATATAAGACATGTTAACTCAATTCTATGGTGGGGGTACATTTTCAATAAATGTATTCCACACATGTGAACACGCCTACCTTGACCCTAATTCCCACTTCGATTTGAAACCGCGACTTCAATGGAAGTTCCACATTGAATATTTGACTTGCTTCTTGTGATTGCGACATTGTCAACCTCCTCGCGCTGTTGCTACTCAGTCTCGATCACGTACAACGTATACACTCGACTGCTAAAGGCAACACAGGAGCTACCACGACCATGAACTAAATACAGCTTTCCCGGCTTCTCACAAAACAGCAATGAATCAACTAGTGGTATCCATTCATCGAATTCTATCACAGCTATAATTCTACTGGGGGAGTACCGTAGTGTATCTACCGCTACAAAAATACAATACCAATTCAAGTATATATTAGACATGTTAAATTGATTCTATGTTGGGGTACTTTTTCATAGATCAAGGTTGACATTGTCGATAATTACTATCCCTACAATGTCTTTTTCTTGTTCTTTTTTTAATTGGATTTTATTACGTTATTTTTTCCCGCTTTGTTTTTATTATAAATATGGTTAAAATTTACGCGAAAAACATAGAAATAATTACGCATGCTTTTATTGCTTATCATGAGATCGATAAAATTACTAATTGTCGTGTGAGTATTACCATTTCATGAATTTCACAAAAATTTGTTCACTGTTAGAGAATCCGAGTAGGCATTTCAAAAACCATAGATTTTTTTAATAAAATAGAATCTAGAAATAAACACCACTTCACCAATGTCTAAAAAACATGGCTTCCATTAGTGAACCCACGCTAACCCCGTTTGCAAAATCGGAAATTGAGAGAAATTGAAACCTTATGACAGTCACGTCTATTAGCCACCCTCCTCTACACCCTTTCCAGAAACACCGGAATGAGAATTTTACCACCAACAATGAAATGACACTGTTAATGTAACCCCCTCACAAATGATTTGAGTCTACAAAAACGCTTTATTTCTTTCTGTTTTTGTTAATCAGAGTTGTTTTTTTTTTTNTAACAACTTTTTTTTTTTTTTTTTTTTTTTTTTAAAAAAACTTTTTCCGAAATTATGATAAAACAGTTCTGCAATCAGCAATTTCTCAAAAGTATTTAATTTGCAGACCGTTTACTGTTTTTAGATTTTGAAATAAATATTTTTGTTTCTGTGCAATTAACATTATAAGATTTTTTTTAGCATCATCCAAATTAGTCAGTTTAAATTGTAATAAAATTGAATTTTTGTAGACCTAAAAACTGATAAATGTGTAATTTTAAATTAGTTTCTCAAAATCACAAATTACATAATTTTATTGCTCTAAAATTTTGAAGAAACATTTATTGAAGTACTAAAAATTATCAAGTGATATTTCTCTTAATCTTATAAAGTGATCTCTTCATTTTCCACTTTTTTTTTTAAAGGTATAGTGTTGCCGAATAATACTATATCAGTTAAAGTTTTTAAAATACTAGAAAATATTAAGAAAACACAGATCAAAAATTTAACCTAATATCCAAGATGGCGATGGTAGAGGCCTCTTAAGGAAATGTTGAAAGTAATTAAAGAGAATCTTATTGAAAAGAAAGAAGCAAGTGGCTCTTGAAACGTGACAAAGACTATAAGAAATGGCAGAACAACAAAGACAAAAAAGAAGGGGGGGGGGACGACAGTTTGAACTAGAGCGATTAGGACTTAATAATCTACTAAGTGGTCTTTCATCTCAGCTTAGTTCCAATCTTAAAGAAAATCTTCTTTATGATTCTATTTTTATAACTTGGAATTTTTTTTTTTTTACTCGTATTGTATTGTCTTTATTTTCAGAAATATTGCGAAAAACATTTGGTTAATTGTGAAATTACTATTACTAAGATAAGGTAGGTAGGTACTTTATTTACATCGCACAAGAGCAGCATAATGGGAAGCATCCCATCCGTTCTGGGAAGCATCCCTGAGGATGATCCGAAGACATGCCATCGCAATTTTGATCCCCTACAGAGGGGATGATGGCTCCCCTGCTTAGGTAGCCCGACGGTCGGCCCGCGGATTCGAGCACTTTACGGTAGAACAGTTTAACGATGACTGATACCGCGCACCGTCACTCCCTACACAGGCTGTTCAAAGTGGTTTTTTAATCAATGATTAGTGTCCACGTTACCAGAAACCTTTTGCAATCTAGCTTGTAAAATTTAAATGTCGGATTGATAAAAAGCAGTTGTATTTAAATTTTACAATCTAGGTTGCAAAAGGTTTCTGGTAACGTGGACACTTACCATTGATTAAAAAAAAAATTTCTATAGTTTACAATTTAATATGACAGAAAGATGATTTCCTGTTCATCTAATATAATAGCAAAAAATAGTCAATTGATCACTAAAACTTTAGATTTAAAACTTAATTTAAATTTAATGCTTAAAAATAAAGTAAAAACCGGACGTTTTGCTGGATATTAGAAAGAAAAAAAATAAATACAGTGATATAATTTTTGATTTGTTAATAATTTAGAAATTTTAAAATTATTTCTTTCTAAAGAAAAACAGTAAGGAAGAGAATAAATTAACTAAAATACAAATGTAATCACTAAATTTAGAGGGGAAAAAAAGTCAGATGAAAGAACATTTTTCTAAAAAAAATCATCATATATTTAAGATATATTTTATAGAGAGAAAAGTAACGAACCATGTTTTAATTTTCTCCGAATTTGACATGAATTTAAGTTTATTATTTAAAAAATTATGGAGAAAAAAAATTTAGAAATACATAACATTTTGATACTTTTTTCTTTCAAAGTTAGCTTTAACAAATCTCGTACAGAAACTTATAAGATTAATGAATAATTAACTAATGATTTTAATTTAAATTGAAAATACTTTAAATCACAAAAAACTAAAAGAAAACGCAATAAAATGGAGAGAGAAAAACTAAGATTTAAGGGGAAAAAAATTAAAAAAAAAAAAAAAAAAACAATCAACACTACTCTAACTAGTGTAGTACATATTTTATACTAATTAAAGGAAAATAATTTGATGTTTCTGAAATTTTTTTTAACTAAAATTAAAGAATTTTAAACAAATTACATAAAGTAAGAGGAAAGAAAATTAATATAAACGTTTAAATTAATAATAAACTTTAAAAAGTAGAAATTTATTAAATTGCTATTTAACTGAAGAAATGTAATAAATTTTGTATTTACTTTTAAGATAAAGCAAAGTATAACTTTAACCAGCTAGTGTACTTTTAGAATTTGATAAACTATTAAAAAATTTTGGTGGATGCTTTCCTTAAAAGAATGTACAGCAAGAATTCCAAGTGTTGTCTGCTAGTTATTCCCTCCTTCTAACATAGCAATTAATAACTTTTTTCGTCAAATCAGAAGCCACCTTTTACCTATTTATTTTTGTTAGAAATTCAACTTTGTTACAATTTTCCTTTTCTTCTTCGAGAAAATCATCTACCTTCGCAATAAAGAAAAAGAAAATGAAGAAAATAAAAATGAAAATATGACCACCGAAGCCGACGTCTTCAGGGGGTACCGGCCTCGGTAGCCATAAAAACAAAACCATTTCTAATTGAGGGAGAAGCAAATGCTTAAATTAACTCCCTCAGTACCCCGATGGTTTTGCATAGAAGTCCAGGAAAAAAAATGCAATATAAATAACAAATTAAGAAAAGAAACTCAAACAAAATCACCAGAAAAATAAAAACTCACATATTCACAGGTCAGACATCAATTTCTCAAGCAAGCCAAATGAAAAGAAAAACCTAAAACCTAAAGAAAACAACGCCCTCTATTACAAT